>NW_012135969.1:7962680-8004789 GCF_000956105.1 Propithecus coquereli
AGAGTTCACTGATTCCTCCTCTGAGATTTCCAGACTCCCCTTACCCCAGCCCTTTCCCTGCTCTAGACATGGAGTTTACTTAGCAGCAGCTTCTGGTAGAGGCCCACGGGTCTCCCTTTGGTCAGGTCCATGGGGAAGGTGCCCTTATTAACGAAAGCTCAGCATTTGTCCCTGAGGCCACATCAGAAGAATGAAGACAAGTGGTTTGAGGAGAAGGAAAGGGGAGTTTTATTAATTTGCCATCAAATGAGGAGGCTGGAGACTGCTGTCTAAAAATGCCATCGTCCTAATAATAAGCAGAGATACAGAGCTTTAAAAGGGTGCCTTCTCAGCTTCGGGCAATTGCTGTTCAATTACAGCTGATGATTCCAATCCTCCCATCTCAGCTGAAGACAATCTGGTGACCTACACCCAGGGCCTCGGTAGCAGGCCATCTCCTGTAGCATAAAGAACTTTAGACATTCCCCTGACCGCTGGCCTGAGGCAGGGATGCAGGTCCTAGCTCTCCAAAAGGAGTTGGAGGATGTTTTAAAGAGACATAAAACATTTTTTCCAGGGCCAGGTGCGGTGGTTCATGCCTGTAATCCTAGCACTCTGGAGAGTCAAGGCAGGAGGATTGCTTGAAGTCAGGAGTTCAAGACCAGCTCTGAGCAAGAACGAGACCCTGTCTCTACTGAAAATAGAAAGAAATTAGCCGGACAACTGAAAATAGAAAAAAATTAGCCAGGCAAGGTGGCGCTACCCTGTAGTCCCAGCTACTCGGGAGGCTGAGGCAGGATTGCTTGAGCCCAGGAGTTTGAGGTTGCTGTGAGCTAGACTGATGCCATGGCACTTTAGCCTGGGCGACAGAGTGAGACTCTGTCTCAAAAAAACAAACAAACATTTTTTTCAGGCCATTTCCTCTGTTATGTATTCCCCACTATCAATGTTTCTGTTTCATATCTGTGGGGGGAGTGGGGACTACTCTGTTCCATGTTCCCTTAGCTGTTTACCCCACCCTGAGGAGACAAAGCCCTGGCCTCTTGGAGGCTAAGCTCCCTGCATCTCCTGCTCTGTTCTGGCTAGTCCCCGATTCTGCCACTTACTCGCTTTGTGACTTTGGGCAAATTACTCACTTTCTCTGGGCTCCAGCTGGGCTTAGCTGGGCTCTGGGGCCCCTTTCAGGTCTAGAGTTGCCTAGTGATGATTCTGGGAGGATGAACCTCGGGCTTGGGGGCTGAGGCCTTGATTAAGCCCTCCAAGTTTCAGAGCTCCTCGGGATAGGGGTCTTTGCCTGGGGATCAGCCAGCCACCAGGACACGTGAGTAACGAACAGGCTCCAGCGTCAATGCGTTTTGACTCTCAGATGAAGACGGTGACCTGCAAAGCTGCAGGGAGACTGACAGAGGGGGGCCCCCTGAGGTGGGCAGGTGGGTGGGAAGTGGACACTGCTCAGCCTGTTGGACACCAGACCTTGCCTTTGCTCCCAAGAACCGAGTCCTCCCTGCCAGGCCAGGGATCCTGGAATTCCCTTCCTCTATCGCAGGTGGGGGCGGTGAATCCAGTGTGGCACAACTGTGACCTCTGAACTCTTGGCTTCTGGCTAGGGGATTTCTTTCCTCATGGCCCCAGGCTGGCTTCTCCCCAGCTGGGCCTGGGTCTCTGAGGGCTGGAGACTTGGGGAAGGAAGCGAGTCAGGGAAGTGGCATTCAGGAGGGAGCTTTGCCAAGCCTGCCTGCTGGCGGCCCCCCCCCCGCCCCCCGTCAGGGAAATGGTCCTGAAGCACCAGGGGCCTCCAGGGAGGAAGGTCCTAGCAGGGACTACAGCTAGGGTCATGGCAGGGCCCGAGTGCCTGAGCCCTGTCTACCGCTCCCCAGCGGGACTGTTCCAGGGGTAATAGGTGGGCCAGGAGGGGGCATGAGGGATGAGACCTGGTGTGTCATTGTTGTGGTAGCTGGGCCTCTGCCCTCCCCCACCTGCTGGGTCCAGGGGTGGGGCTGGCAGAGGGCAGGGTGTGGGTGGGAATGGGGGTGTGCTGAACCCTGGGATTGGATTTCTCCTTCTAACTGGATATTCAGGTTTCCAGTGCTGGGCCTCCTACAGCCCCAGCTAGTCCACTGCCCAGGCGTTGGCAGCCTCTCCCGCTCTGCGAGGCCAACTGCAAAAAGCAGGTGACACGAGGGTGGGCTGCATGGCTGAAAAGTGATCTGGACACACGTGTTCTATCCTCAAGGTGGGGTGTCATGCTGGAGCCCTACAGAGCACAGAGGTATAACCCTGTGGTTAGGGGCTGGGACTCTGGAGCGAGACTCCCCGGGTCCAACTCCCAGCATCAGCCTGGGGCTCAGCTGCCGTGAGCCTGAATGAGAACGCTGGTCCACAGAGGAGCTCCGTGAACCCAGTTGCTGTGTGCCGGCAGGCCTCTTGCACAAGTGGATTGGCCAGTTGGGCCTGTGAGCCTTAGACTCGCCCAGCACAGTTTTGGACCACCCCCACCCACCCCAGGCCTTCCAAAGGCTTCCTGTTTTAGCCAAGGCAGCCCACCAGTGGGGACCAGATCCTGTCCTACCCTTTCTGCACCTCCGTTTCTGCTAAGATAAACGATCTGTCAGTCGATCCCTTCCCGGTCTGTGACCTGAGGAGTTGCAAGGCACTGGTGGCTTCCCCCTTCCCCCACCACACAGGATTAAGGAAGTAATGAGCTTTCTCCTGACAGTACCCTGTCAACACGCCTGGGGCCCCAGGGGCTGGGAAGTCCCTGGCAGAGCTGGGGGAGAGGGCTCCAGGGTCCACACCCCCACCTGCCACCTCTTGGAGTCAGCAAGGATTTCAGCCTCAGTGCCCACGCAGGGCTGTCTGCCTTGTGGCCCATTCTGTGGGCTGGACCTTCCCCTTATCAGCCCCATCCAGCTGTTTAATCACATTATTAAGGAAGCTCTTGTTGCTGTGGAAACTGTGTGGGGGACAGCAGGGGAGGGGCTGTGGGCCCAGCTCCTGCCTCCCGCTGGTGCTCTTCAGAACCAGAACGGAAGGGGAGGAGGGAGAAGGGATTGTCCATCCTGCCCTGTGGGGTTTAGGGAGTGTCATGGGGTCCAGCAAATGACCTCCACTGACCCTGTCCTCACCTTCATTTTACACTTAACTTCACTTGAGTCGGAAGCCCCGTCAGGGGCCAAGAACTGTGGCTGTTGGTACCTGGGAGAGAGCTTGAGCTGTGCTCCCAGGCAGGCAGCTGCAGAGGCGGGGCTGGCACCCTTCATTTGCTTGCTCCTGTGTCTGACAATCCCTACGGAGCGCCTTCTCTGTTGCCAGGCGCTGCTCTAGGCAGCGGGAAGTACCGTGAACTACAGAATACAGGACTAGCTCTCATAACTCACAAACTCTGGCCAGTGAGTTTTCCTGTCCACACGGAGCATGTATTCTAGTGGCAAGAGGTGGAAAAACAATAAGTGTAATAAATAACTCAATTTTACAGTATGATAGAAGGTGGTTAGGGCTGTGGGAAAAATAGAACAGGCTGAGAGGAATGAGGTGCAGGGTTGGGGTTGGGGGGTGGCTGGGAGCGAGTTAAAATTTTAATTAGGAAGGTCAAGCTGGACCTCGAGGAGAAGGTGAGAGCTGAGAAAACCTTGCAGGTGATGAGGGCCTGAGGCCGGGGAACATCCAGGACTAGCGCTGCTGGCCTGGGGGGCCTGGGAGGGAGTGGTGAGATAAGGTGGGGGGATAACAGGAGAGAGTCTTTTGGGCCAGGGGGACTTCGGCTTTTACGCTTAGTGAAAGAGGCACACTCAGTGGCCTTGACCCAGAAGAATGATGTGGTGGGTAGCACAGTCGGGCTCAGGTTCCACAGAGGGCTGTCTCTGCTGCTGTGCTGGAAAAGACAGGGGCTGTGGCAGCGCAGGAGGGCCATCGGGGAGGAGGGAGAGATAGAGACAGAGAGAGAGAAAGAGAGACAGAGAGAGAGAAAGGAAGAGACAGACACAGAGAGACAGAGAATAAGTGCTGGGAGACACAGTCGATCCTAGGTCCGTGGGGGGCCAGGGGAAGCTGCCTCTTTGCAGAGAAGAACAGTGGGACACAGCACTGCCATGCTGTTGAGCCTAACACTCTGAAGGTAGAGTGGCAGCGTTTGCTGAGCTATCGGATGGGGGTGCAGGGGAAAGAGAGGCCTCAAGGGTGACTCCAAGGACTCTGGCCTGGGAGAGGAGGAAGGGAGGAAGGAGTTGCCATCCCCTGCCCTGGGCAGGCTGGAGTGGGGAGATGGGTAGGAGTTCAGTTCTGGACATGTTGTGTGTGACATGTCCCACAGATGTCCTAGCAAGGACATCTGGGGTGCACAATGGGGACACAGGTGTGGGCAGCATCCTGCTGCCCCCAAGGGAGGGCTCTTCCCAGTCGGGGACATGCTCATCTGAAGGAAAGGAGCCCAGGCTGGGCCGCCCTGAGGGTCAGAGTAGCCACCCAGTCTGAAGCCACAAGGTCTCCTGGCTGTTGCCCAGGGTAGGTGTTCTGTTCAGGGCAAAGTGCTTTGCTGGTCATGCTGTCCCCTGCAGGGAGGTAGCTGGGACACTGCTGTTACTCCCATGAACACGTGGAGACTGAGTAGAGGCATGAATGAGCTCACCCACAGTTACGTGGCTCAAAAGTGGCAGAGTCATGCTGAGTCCCCTGCATTGACTTGGGTTCTTGTGGCCACTCCCTGCCTGCCTTGGAGAGCCACGCCAGCGCCTTGCACGCCCACACGGCGATCCCCGTCATGCCCTCCCGCTCGGGCTCCCGTCCTCTGCACACACACACTCCCTCGTCGGTCAGTGCAGTTTCTGGGCCGCTCCTGCACACCCGGCCCTGTGCTGGGAGTTGGAGGGTGCGGGGCAGGGCAGGAGAATGGGGCAAGGGCACGGTGTCTATCCTCAAGAGCTCAGGTTGCTATAGGAGAGAGGCTGCGATCACCTACACAGGTCCAGGCGGCACGCAGCGGGGAGAAAGCGCAATGTGGCCTCACCAAGCCTGGGTGCCTATGCCAGCTCCACCCTGCCGAGTGTCCTTGACCCTGTTGCCGAGGCAGGTGGAGCCTACTTTCTCCTTTGTAAACTGGGCTTAACGATGCCCCTCCTATATACCGCTGAAAGTTGTTCTGACGGCAGCCACATAATGACCATGTAAGTGCAGTAATAAAACGCCAGAGAAACATTAGGGGCCTTTATCACCCCCACTTAACTGGCTGCCCGGGTAAAGCTAGGAAGTCAGAGGCCAGGTGGCTCCAGAGAAGTTTCCTGTAGAAGATGAGACTTGGGCTGGGCCTGAAGAGGTGGGAAGTGCACTCCAGGCCCAGAGACCTGATGGCCTGAGTTAGGGGCAGCCTTGGGACAGGCTATCTGGATGGCAACTAACTGGGGTACTTGACCAGCCCTAGTGGTGTCCCCAGCTCTGTGACCCAGTGCCCAGCCTGGGGCTGGCACATTGGAGGCCCAGCAAGAGTATGTGGGTCCTTGGCTTGCGTTGTTTAAGCAACTACTAAATACAAAATAGGGCTCTAGAATACAAGATGTATGTGGCATTATACAACCTCTGCCTGCTCCAGGCTTGGGCGCAATGCCTCCAGGCGGCACGTCCCTGCCTGCGTGCTCCGCAAGACAGGGATGGGTTTGCCCAGTGAGGGACACAGAGCTGCATTTCAGGAAGAGTCATCTTACAGTGGTGGGCAGGGGCATTGGAGGGCAGAGGTGGACCCAGATGGGATTGGGGACAGAAGGCAGGCTGAGCTATTGGACGCAGGGTGTGCAGACCACTGCCCTTCTAGGAGATATTTTCTTAAAAGAAGAGAACTCAAGCACATAGATAATTCAATAGTTCACTTAGATAGATAGTTCAAGGCCAGCTGGGGGCTTTGAATGCCTTAGTAAGATGCTTGGACTTTGTCTTCTAGGCAGTAGGGAGGCATTGAAGGTTTAGAGGGAAGTTACACTACTATCCTTTCATTCATTTGTTCAATAAATATTTTTAAGACTTGTTAATAAATAAATTTAAAAATATTTAATTTAGCATATTTAAGCATATTTTTTTCTGAGTACTGCTATGTGCTAGGCACCATTCCAAGTACTTAGGATATATCAATAAATGAGAAAAGGTTCTTTCCTTCAAGGAGCTTACATGTCAGCACGTAAAGAAAAAGAAAAGAGAAAACATAATAAACCAGTAAATTATATAGCATGTTAGAAGGTGAGAGATGCTATAAAAAAAATAAAAGCAGAGAAGGGTGGGGGGATTGGGAATGCTGGGGTGAGGTGCAGGTAGCAGAATTAAACAGGGGGGTCAGGGTAGAAAGAAAGACTTAAGGATGTCTGGGGGAGGAGTGTTCCAGAAAGAGAGCATAGCAGGTGCAAAGGCCCTGAGGCAGGAATAGCAAGTGTGTTCAGGAGCGGCAAGGAGGCCGGTAGCTGGAGTGAGGCCAGAGAGGCAGTGAGAGAGGCCACGGGTCTGGCGAAAGGGACACTGTGAGGTCCTGTAGGCTATTGTAGGGTGTGTGGAGTGGAGATGTTATCCGGCAGTTGGATATATAGTTGGGGATTTGGGGAGCAGTGGGCTGGAAAGATAGGCTTGGAAGCCACTGGCATATGAACAGTACGTTCAGGTAAGAATGGGTCAGATCACCAAGGGGGTGAGTGCAGACAGAGACGTAGGCAGAGAAGAGGAAAGGACTGAGCCCCAGGGCCCGGGGAACCAGCAAAGACACTGAGATGGCATGACCAGGGATACGAGGAAGACCAGGAGGGTGTGGTCAAGGGTCCAGGTGCCCAGGACATTGGAAGGGAAGAAACCATGTCTTAGTCCATTCAGTGTTGCTATAAAGGAATACCCGAAGCTGGGTAATTGTTTCAGGAAAATCTCAGGCCGGTGTAGAAAACCCGCCCTCCAAACTGAAATGGTGCCAAGAGACCAAAGAAATGACTCAGACAAGTCCAGCTTGGTGATTTAGCTGAGTTTATGGGAGGTTACTCACGCAGGGCTCTCATTCCTAGTGGAGACAGGAATCCTCCTGGCACTCACTCCTGGGCGGCAGCAGGAGTTCTTCGGAGAGTAAGATCCACGCTGCCTGCCTGTTCATCAGCCTTAAATTTCTTTGTGGCAAGTGATACAGAGCTCTCTCTCTCCCACCCACCCCGTCTTTGTATATTTGCATACAACACAGGTCGAGCGGGCACAGTACTCTCCATTAGGCGAGGACTTTAGTATTACAGTGAACTAAAGGGGACCAAGGCAACTAAGGCCACTTAACGCAGTTCCAACCGGTCTTAAGACTTCTGACCATCTGCGCAAAAGGAGCTACTTAAGCATACCCTTTTGCTCCGTATTTCTTTCAGATGTTTTGTTTGGATCTGTATCTCTAAATTCAAAAGACACCTGTATGAGTTCTGCGAAACACTGAACGCCAGTGGTGGGGAACTTGTATTCTCCCCTCAGTAATTTATAAAGAAAAGAGGTTTATTTGGCTCCCAGTTCTGCAGGCTGTGTAAGCAGCAGGGGCCAGCATCTGCTTCTTGGGAGGGCCTCAGGCCGCTTCCATTCCTGGTGGAAGGGGAAGGGGAGTGGAGCGTGCAGAGGACACCTGGTGAAAGAGCAGAGGGGAGTGGGGTTGGGGCGGAGGGGTGTCAGACTCCGTAACAACCAGCTCTCATGGGAATTAGCAGAGTGGGAACCCACTCACTCACTCACTCATTAGGAGAGGATGGTTCCAAGCCTCATGAGGGATCGGATCTGCCCCCATGACACAAACACCTCCCATTAGGCCCCACTTCCAACACTGGGGATCACATTTCAACATGAGGTTAGGAGGGGACAAATATACAAACTAGAGCATTCTGCCCCAGGCCCTCCAAAACCTCGTGTCCTTTTCACATTGCAAAATATAGTCATCCCTTCCCAATAGCGCACAAAAGTTTTAACTTATTCCAGCATCAACTCAAAAGTCCAAAGCCCAAAGTCTCATCTGAGACTCAAGGTAAATGCCTTACGGCTATGAGCCATTAAAATCAAAATCAAGTTGTTTACTTCCAAGACGCAGTGGTGGCACAAGCCCACGTGGCTGCTGTCAGGGCTGGAGCCCAATGCCTGCGGCTTTTCCGGGCTGAGATTGCATACTGCCAGTGACTCTGTAACTCCGGGGTCAGGAGAGCGGTGGCCCTGCTTCCATAGCTCCTCTAAGCGGTGCCGCTGTGGGGACTTTCTGCAGAGGCTCCAACCCCACATTCCCACTTGGCATTGCATTAGTGGCATCTCTCTGTGGGGCTCTGCCCCTGTGGCTGGCTTCTGCTTGGGCATCCAGCTTTCTGACATTCTCCAAAATCTAGGTGGCAGCTGCCAAGCCTCCACCACTCTTGTATTCTGCATACCACCAGGGCTTATGGTTTGGGCCCCCTGAAGTGGCAGCCCAAGCAGTATCTGGGGCCGTTTCAGCCAGAGCTAGAGCCAGAGGAGCAAGGATGTAGGAAGCAACATTCCAAGGTGGTGCAGGGCAGTGGGACCCCTGTCCTGTCCCCTGAAACCATTCTGTCCTTCTAGGTCTCTTGGCCTGTGATGGGAGGGATGGCCTTAAAGATTTTTTTCTTAATTAAAATTTTTTTTTTCTCACTCAAGCCTTTGGGAAGAAGTCCTCTAAGATTTCTGACATGCCTCGGGGCCTTTTCTCCATTGTTCTGACTGTGAGCACCTGGCTCCCTTGGATCCACGCCAATCTCTCTAGCACGCGGTTACTCCTCAGCACCTTTGGACGCCTCACCTGAAAATGCCCTTCCCTTCTCTCCCGCATCACCAGGCTGTGTATTTTCCAAATTTTTATGCTCTGCTTCCTCTTTAAGTTCCAACTTTAGTCATTCCTTTGCTCCCATATCTAACCATAAGCTTTTAGAAGTAGCCACTCTACTTCTTGAATGCTTTGCTGCTAAGAAATTTCTTCCACCAGATACCCTAGGTTATGACTCTCCGTTTAGCCTTCCACAAAGTCCTAGGGCATGGACACAATGCAACCAAGTTCTTTGCTGTGGTGTAACAAGGGTGATCTTTGCTCCAGTTCCCAATAAGTTCCTCATTTCCATCTGAGACTTGGTCAGCCTAACCGTCACTGTCCATATTTCTATCAGCATTTAGTCACAACCACTTAACCAGTCTCTCAAAAGTTCCAAACTTTCCCTTATCTTCCTGTCTTCTTCTGAGCTCTCCAAACTCTTCCAACTTCTGCCCATTACCTAGTTACAAAGGCATTTCCACATTTTCGGGTTATCTTTATAGCAACACCCCATTCCTGGTACCAACTTTCTGTCTTCGTCCATTTGTGTTGCTATAAAGGAAAACCTGAGGCTGGGTAATTTATAAAGAAAAGAGGTTTATTTGGCCCACAGTTCTGCAGGCTGCACAAGAAACATGGCACAAGTATCTGCTTTTGGTGAGGGCCTCAGGCTGCTTTCCACTCATGGTGGAAGGGGACATGGAGCTGGAGTGTGCAGAAGTCACATGGCAAGAGAGTGGAAGCAAGGGGAGGAGGTCACAAACTCTTTTTAACAATCAGCTCTTGCAGGAACTACTGGAGAGAGAACTCACTCATTACTGGAGGACAGCACCAAGCCATCCATAAGGGATCTGCCCCCATGACCCAAACACCTCCCATTAGGTCTGCCCTCCAACACTGGGGATCAAATTTCTACATGAGATTTGGAAGGAGCAAATATCCACACTGTATCAGACTGGAATCCCATGGCAGTTGCTCATAAAGAGGTGACAGCCTACATTAATATCAGGTGGTGGGGCCAGGTAGGAGGGACCAGGTGGGAGACATTATCATCCCAATGTTACCCTGAAAGAAACCACGGCCCAGAGAGGTAAGAGGTTAAGTACCTTGCCCAGGTCACATAGCTTAAAAGAGGTGAAGCCAGGACTCGAACACCAGTCTGTCCAGCTGCTCTACCTCTACCTTTGTCCTTATGGGTATCAGGGTGGCTAGGAGAATGGTAGTGCCCTTGGCAGAGGCGGGCAAGGCCAGGGGAGGGGCTGGTCCTGGCAGGGAGTAGACGAGCTTAGTGTGAGAGGTGTTGAATCTGAGGTAGCTGAGGACAGATGGAAGGCCATCTGAGCGGCAGCAGGAAATGGGGGCTGAGGCTCAGGAGGTGATTTGAGCTGTTGATCTGGATTTGGTGCTCCTCAGTACAATTTGTGAGCAATGATAAGAGACAGAGCCAAGGACCAAGGTCAGAACTTGGGGGCTAGGGCCTGTGTCCGCAGGCTGACACGAGGAGGAAGAAAAGGAGACAGCAAAGAATGCTTGCCAAGAAGCCAGGAAGACCAGGAAAGAGTAGTTTCCAAGGGATGAGGAAACTGTTGCAGGGAGGTCCTGCATAAAGGCTAATTTGCAGATGGAGGGACTTACGGTTCTATAGGGCAGACTGAGCATGAAAGTTTATCCTCCAACTTCCTGATTTTCCGCTGAAATCACAGTAAGGAATAAAAGACGTAAACCTACAAGGACAAAGAGAAGAGGCGACAACAGACAAAATGTCAACACCTTTTTGGAAGGTGGAAAACAGGTGGAGGAATAATCACGGACACAGTGGAGGGAAAACAGCTGAAACCGAAGGCCATTCGGAGTCTGGAAGAGGAATTGGAGGACCGCGGAAGGCAGGGGGAGGGGCAGGGCTGAGAGCAGGGGCTGACTGGGAGATTGTGTAAGGAGAAGCTACACACCCAGGCTACCTCCCCATCTCCTCTCAAAGCCAGGCAGATCCCAGCCACCCCCACAGAGGACAGCAGATTAATCTATGGAATTATCATCCCAAAGTTACCCTGAAAGAAACCAAGGCCCAGAGAGGTAAGAGGTTAAGTACCTTGCCAAGGTCACATAGTTTAAAAGAGGGGAAGCCAGGACTCAAACACCAGTTTTCTAGCTGCTCTACCTCTACCAAGAATCAACAGGACCTTTGTCCTCGTGGGTATCGGGGTGGCTGGAAGAATGGTAGTGCCCTCGGCAGAGGCGGGCAAGGCCAGGGGAGGGGCTGGTCCTTGCAGGGAGCAGACGAGCGTAGCGTGAGAGGTGTTGAATCTGAGGTAGTCTGCATTCTGAAGGATAGGGCCCCAGCCCCAAATTTGTCTCAGAGGTCTTCCCTAAAGGACCAGGTTCCTACTCGATCACTCCAGAGTGAAGCCAAACAGCCAAGAAGCCCCACTCGCCCCCAACACAGAGCATCCAACTCTTCAGTGTCTCACTCTAAAATACGGAGACAGCCAAGCCTCAAGAGTCACCACACATCTGAGGAAAACTTCTGTTGAAAGAAAAACTTTAGACAAATTAAATTTAGCACAATTTATTTGAGCAAAGAACAGTTCATGAATCAGGCAGCTCCCTGAACCAGTAGAGGTTCAGAGAGCTCCACCCAGCGACATGGGCAGACCGTATTTATAGAAGGAAAAAGGAAGTGATGTACAGAATTAGCTTGATTGGTTATGGGTCGGCATTTGCCTTATTTGGGCATGACGTGATGAGGCGTGTGCCTTACATGAACGGGTTCTGATCGCCTGGCACCTTGTGGTTGGCTGAAAACTCAGCCGCTGTGCTTGGCTGAGGCTCAGATACTTGTTACAACAATCTACTCTGAAGTTATGTTGCTGTTTGTTGACATGTTAAGTTAGGTTACAGCTCTCTATGTGTGGAGGCAGCTTTAGGCCGAATTTAATTTAACTTAATAATTCCCCCCTTTTGGTCAATCTGACAGCATTTCTATCACCATCATATTGGACTTGTTTGGTCTCAGTATGAAATTCACAATGTCACATTAGTTGGAGGATTCTTTATGCTTTCTTCATGTTTTCATGATTCTAACTGTAATGAGACCATTTGATGTTCAAAGGATGGCCACACACAAGCCGTTAGGACTCTTAAGGGGATACAACACACCAGGAAGACTATTGCGATAGCTACCAGTAGGATACTACCAAGAAACTGAAATACACCCCTTAACAGGAGTCTCCATGAACCAAACTAATCAAAACAAAACTATTCAAAGTTCAGGCAATAAGGATAGCTCAACATAGTTAATCACAGTTTTCGTTTGGGACGTGACGGTGATTAAGGACCGTAGTTTGCCATGAAATGGACTGAATTAAAGAGGTGTCTACTTTTATAGTTAGCCTAGTAACGAGTCATAGTATCCTTGGAGACCCACTAAAAGAAACAAAGATTAGAAAAGCTTGGAATGGCCAAGCTTGCTGTCCACCGTTCAGGATGCCTGCAGACCAACCATTAGCTGCTCTTGTAAGCACATCACGTGTTCCTTTCCCCTGAGAAATTACTTTAGTGTATTCATTGGCATTGTTTAGATAAACAGTGGTGTCAGTCATCTTTTTAATTAAGCTTTCTGTAGTAGTAAAATCAGGAGAAAAATAAGTGCAGCATTCAGTTTTGTTCGGCACCATACACAAGCCCCCAATACGGACAAAGAAGATTGAAAGCTGCTTGATGCTCCGTTAAGTGTTTTTGTTGAACACAGACGTTCTCATCTACCTTTCAGGGGATGGCTTCTGCCGTCTGAACCCCTGGGAGGTCTGATTGGCTCCAAAATCCAAGATTTTCCCCAATTTATAGATTAGCTTCAAATTCCATACAACCAGCACCCCACTACCACCAAGCATAAATCCCTAGCAACCCCATCGAAACCTCGTCTCAGTGGAAACTAACTTATCTTTATGTATTTTGAGAATTGTACTAATTTTGGTTATTGACCACTTTGGCCTCTAGTTATGGGAGGTTTTATGGGAACATTCAGGGAAAGCTATTCAAAAGGCAGGAGTGGGCCAGGCCCAGTAGCAAGATCCAAACCAGCAAGGAGGCAGAACAGAGTATGCAAATTCTCCCAGGATAGGCCCCGGGGGGCAGGGAGGGGTGGAAAGGAGGGCCATATAATAGGCATTGGAGCAGAGGAGAATTAAATTTATTCATCCGTAAGTCTGCATAGCTCCTGAACAAGGTCCAACGGTCAAGTTACTTTTTTCTGGTCCTTTTATAGCATACCATAAGGGTGCATAACCACATTAAGTGGAAAGGGACCCTACTGGATTTAATCCAGTGGCATCATACAAGCAATTACTCGTACCCACATAGTTAGTCCCCAGGTCTTGGGTACACTATACCTGGAAGCACAATATACCTTTTGCAGGCATCCCTTGGATAAGTTTTCTATATTTGGTTACTATGAGGTTATTAATTGGAAATGTCAGGGTACTATTTCCAGTAAGTGTAGGAACACAAGTAGCAGTGATGTCTAGAATATCAAGGATAGCTTTCTACTCCTCCTTTGGGGTTTCAGTGTGACTCTCACTGGGAACACAAAGAGGCAATGGCATTAGTGGAACTGTTTCCTGATTTAGGGGCATTAACCCATATACTGAAAAAATTGCTGTGATTTCTTGCTAAAGCGTAGGCTTTTGCTAAAGCCGTCACAGATTATGGTCCCATAAGTCTTTCTGTAAGGGAAGGGACAGGATTAGGGCAGCAGAAAATAAGGAAAAAGATAAGGGTTCCCATGAGGGCAGATAAGTCTTGATCTATAATCTTGGCCAAGCGGTCCATGTCTAGGAGGCAGTCTGCTTCTAGGGAAAAACTTCCCTGGTCAGCTTTACCTTAGGGTCTCCAACAGGTGTGCAGTCCGAGGAGTCTGGAGCAGCCCTTTGAGTTGGAAGCTGTAGAGCCAAGAGGCCCTGACGTTTTGCTGCAGAGAGGAACTTGGAATGGTCCCTTCCAATGGAGTTCAAGGACTGTCTTTCTCTTGTGTCATTTCCAAAAGATTAAATCACCAGGTACCAGATCATGAAAGGTCTGGTTGTCATCAGTTGGTGGGTCACGAAGGGCTTCTTTCATCTGGTGAAGATATTCTTTAGCATGATGCATTAAAGCCTTGCGCTATCGAGTCAGGTTAGAGTTTATAACAATGGGAGATAGGTGATGTTCTAGTAGCGTGGTATAGGCCTGCCAGTAACTTTTCATAACGGGTCAATCTGTGTTTTCCAGTGGGAATGAATCTGGTGGCCATCGACTGGTAATACCTTTGACCAAGGCAATCCAGACAACTCAGTTAGCTTTGCCTAATGCCATTGTGTTTGTAATACTTCTTTAACTACTTCACAACTTGTCCAATAAAACGAGTACCTCACTGGCTATTTCCCTAGGAACACCCCACAAGGGAAACACATTTTCTAATAACTACTGTTATAGCACCAGCCTTCCTACATGGGAAAGCTTCTATACAACTGGAACACATGCACTAAAGGTGGCAATAGAATGAAATTGATCTGTAAGTGTTTAAATGATCCAGCAGGTGCTGGAAATGTATCACCTGAGGTTTTTATGGTCTAACCAGAGTTATGGGTTTGACAAACCAAACATTGGTTATGAACCATTTGAGCAATTTTAGAGCAGTGGCCCCACCAATATTTTTCCATAGTTTGGATCATTTTGTCTCTTACATGATGAGTCATGGAGTGCAGAGCTTTTAATATTGGAAGCTTAAAGGACTCGAGAAGAACCAGGCAGCCATCCAGGCTCTCCATGAGTTCATGCTTAACATTGGATTTACATCTCTCAAATATCAATTTTGTTCCAATTTGGGTACATAGCACTGTTTATTATTAAATAAATAAGTTATCACAGTTTATTTCATTTGAATCAATCTTATAGAGTTCATTCAAATTGCATATCTTTATAATTCAGTACTGGCTGATTTGGCATCAAATGTGCCAAATCATTTCCTTGGTATTTAATTAATTCTTGTTCTGTTTGTTGTTGGGTTAGCAGTTTTATGAACCAATCAGTTTCTTCATTAGAGTTCTGGGAATTCCCACTCTAATCAATGGCATGTTTTAACATTATCAGAAACCTGTACTTGTCAGTGTCCTGTCCAGGAATTTTCTTGTAGATGAAACGCTTTGGGCTTTTTGTTGTTTAGGAAACTACCAGAGTAAATAATTGTCTGTAAATGACAACACTTTAAAATGGTCATGGTCTTGGCTGGGCGCGGTGGCTCACGCCTGTAATCCTAGCACTCTGGGAGGCGGAGGCGGGTGGATTGTTTGAGCTCAGGAGTTCGAAACCAGCCTGAGCAAGAGCGAGACCCCGTCTCTACTGAAAATAGAAATTAATCGGATAACTAAAAATATATAGAAAAAATTAGCCAGGCATGGTGGCTCATGCCTGTAGTCCCAGCTACTCGGGAGGCTGAGGCAGAAGGATCGCTTTTGAGCCCAGGAGTTTGAGGTTGCTGTGAGCTAGGCTGACACCATGGCACTCACTCTAGCCAGGGCAACAGAGTGAGACTCTGTCTCAAAAAAAAAAAAAAAAAAAAAAGGGGGTCTGATGAGAGTTCATTATAATAGTGACACAATTGACAAGGAGCTTGGCTATTTCTGTTGCATACAACATTTTAAGATTATAACTAGGATTATGACTGATAGCATTCTACCAGGACTATCAGATTTCTCCGAATTTCATATAATTTCTAAAACACTTATTGATAACACATCCATACAAATGTAGCACAAAGAAAGTTTAGCATTATTTATTATCTGATAATGCTTCCCATATAATTTAATATATCGAATAAGCCCAATTAGTTTAATATCTCTCTTTTTATAAAGAGAAGTATCCTTTAGAGATGTTCCAGGGGCCCATTTGGAAAATCCTAATGTTAATTCGAGGTCAAGAAAAAAGACTTAATTTAGAATTCGATTTTGGGAAGTTCACCAAAAATGTCAAAAGTTTAAAACATTTGATCAAAATAGGATCGCAGGTCACTGTGAATAACAGTCATTCATTTAACTGAAATGATAATTAAAAGACTTCAGAGGCAAATACAGAAAGACACATAGTTGTAGAAAAAGCTTAGTCCTTTTAATAGAGGACTCAGTTTTCTCAAATAATCAAAAATCTAATAAAGACAACATGAAGCACAGGAAATTTTCTTGGTAAAACACATAATCTTTATTTTTTTAGGCCAATTACCTAAAGATAAAGAAAAATCTTTTACAATTTCCTATTAAGACCAGACCAATAACCTAAGAAAACCTTGTTTTTTTAACAGAGAGGACCAAATTCTAGTTTTGCATCAGTATAATTTTGATATTAATGCTCAATTTTTTAAAAAAACATAAATAATTCCCTTCTAATCATAGCCAACTTGATCACACATAACATGCCTTTCACAAGATTCTTCTTCCAAAAACCTTCTACAACTCTCTTGTCCATTCGTTTTTTGTCCTATACTTTTATCATTTTGTAACAATTAGTCATTCTACTTTAGAATAAAAATTATTCTTTTTTCTCCTTAACATAACAAAACATCCTCACACCTTATAGCTTTTCCTTGCCAACAGCACGACTTACCATCCTTGTATATTTGCATATAGAGTTTTTCCCTTATGGTTTCTAGTACTTTTAGTTACATATATTAATTAGAATTGTTAACCCTTGGTAACCTTAATTTCCAGTGGACACTAGATTGCAAGCAATTGTGAACTGTTTGTCACAGCAACAATCCACAGATTGGCAAATCTATGAATGATAATTTCTAGAAGTATGTGCTTTCTTGTAGTAAAATTTGTTAGTGTGGCACAGAACCATGCTTATTTATGGCCCCAAATAGCTTTAGTCTCTGTAATGAGAAACTGTAGAGAAGGGGCTGGTGGTGGCTTCTGCCTATAATGCCAGCACTTTGGGAGTCCGAGGCAGGAAATCACTTGAGCCCAGGAGTTTGAGCCCAAGCTGGCAACATAGTGAGACCCTGTCTCTACCAAAAAAAATATATTTTTTTAATTAGCTGGGCATGGTGGCATGCACTTGTAGTCCTAGCTACTCGGGAGGCTGAGGCAGGAGGATTGCTTGAGCCCAGGAGTTGGAGGCTGTAGTGAGCTATAATCATGCTACTGTACTCCAGCCTGGGTGACAGAGTGAGACCCTGTCTCAATAAATAAATAAATAAATAAACTGTAGAGGAGGAAAATTTTTATTTCTATCCTCAGGTTTTTGTTTTGTTTTGTTTTTGCTAGGCTTGAGAATTATTTTTTGTAGAGATGGAGTCTTGCTATGTTGCCCAGGCTGGTCTCAAACTCCTGGACTCAAGCCATCCTCCCACCTCAGCCTCCCAAAGTGCTGAGATCACAAGCATGAGCCACTGCACCCAGCCAAGGCCTGAGAATTAAACCGTTTATACAGATTTCCCTCAGCTTCAACTTTCTATTCTTGATAAGAATGTTAAAACCTTTCAGTATATGAAGGACATCTTTTACATGGGAATTTTATCTTACATCGATCTAACTCCCTTATTTTTAACAATTATGCTTGGATTTATTATGAAAGTGAGATATTAAACAGCTAGCCATCATCTTAAGTTGTTTTTCTTGCTGACAAATTTTGTCATATAGACATAAGCTTGTTTTACCAGTAAACCTAGGTAGGAAGTCATGCGTTTGTGTTGTATTTTATCCTGACAACCCTGAAGACATGCCTGTTTAAATCAAGCCAACAATGTTATTTGCCAAAGGTCACTCAAGTCATATGACCTTGAAAAGCATTTGGGTTATTTTTTCAGAGACTACTTCATTTATATAAGCAATTATTTTTCTTAAAGCCCATTAAATAGAGCTCTTTACAAGTTAATTTGGCAATATCATAGGAGATAGAAAATTCAAACATATATATCATGCATACAGACATACATAAACATATAAACAGAAACAAATCTTATAGCTTTCATTTAAGAATTTTAGCCATGTGCCAGGTACAATAATACAAAACTCACCAATTTATTAATGATTCAAATTGTTTTTCTGGCTAATGAAACAAGATTTCCTGACCAGATGGCTAAAGCGGTTGAATAATATTTGTGAAAAAGACTTTCAAGTATTTTTTTATTTGCTTTCTGTAAAGGAACCTTATAAAGAGGCAACTTTTGATTCATTGACTCTTTCAGATGCCTCTGTGTACCAATTAAAGAATACATCCCATTGCTTTTATGGCATTTTGGATTCTTTCTTCTTAATGTGCCTCACAAGTGAACAATTTTATCTAGGTCAGAACTTCCCCACTGTGGCCACTGTCATTCTAAGTTGTCCTTAGTAAGGTTAACCCTTTTTTCCAAAAATACACAGGTTTGGGGCCCATAATTTTTGTACATAGCTAACTAGAGTCCCAGACTCCTCAGATTTGGAGGAACCCATTTTCAAAAGGTAATTCCTGAGGCTCCTAACTGAATTCAGTCCAGTTAATTAGCAAATCTGATTTGATCCTAGACCCAGTCCTGTCCAAGAATTGCTCAAATAAACTCAGAAAGCTCAAAACACATATTTGTGGAGCTTGGAATGCAAGAGCAAACTCATCCACAACCTGGCAGGTACCTTCACTTGGTTACTCAATGCTTCTGAGGGTTTCTGGATTGCTGCTTCAGATCCCACTTCTGACACCAAATGTAACAGAGTTTATTCGAGCAAAAAAAAAAAAAATGATTCATGAATCGAGCAGCAGCCTGAACCAATAAAGGTTCAGAGAGCTCCACGCAGCTATATTTATAGATAAGCAGTACTTATAGACAGAAAAAGAAAGTGATATACAGAAATAGCCTGATTAGTTGCAACTTGGTGTTTGCCTTATTTGGACATGTCTGAACAGTTTTCAGCCTGTGATTGGTTGAAAGCTCAGCTGCTGAGATTGGCTGAGATTCATCTACTTGATACAAGAATCTACTCTCAAGTCAGCCTGCAGTTGGTTTACATTTTAGGTTACAGTTTGCTACATAAGAAGGCAGCTTTAGGCCAAATTTAATTTAATTTAATACCTCCAACTTGAAAGTCAGCAACCAAACAAAACCAACCGAGAAACAGAAAAAAGGAAAATCTGAAGATTTTTGAAGTGTGCATGCATAACTTTGATAAAAATAAAAATGATGATTTTTTTTTTTTAGACAGAGTCTCACTCTGTTGCCCCAGGTAGAATGCAGTGGCATCATCATAGCTCACAGCAACCTCAAACTCCTGGGATCAAGTAATTCTCCTGCCTCAGCCTCCTGAGTAGCTGGGACTACAGACACGTGCCAAAATGCCTGGCCAATTTTTCTATTTTTAGTAGAGATGGGGTCTTGCTCTTGCTCAGGCTGGTCTTGAACTCCTGAGCTCAAACAATCCGCCCGCCTTGGCCTCCCAGAGTGCTAGGATTATAGGCATGAGCCACTGTGCCCGGCCAAATCAGCCTCCTTTATACATAATGATCTTTCAAGACATCTTCCTCAGATTATATACGAAAATAGTTTGATGTGTGACTATGTAACTAAAAAGATAACTATTGTATTATATACATATTTTCTATTTTCTGTGTATTATGATGTTTTGGCATCTTTTACATACAAAAACAAAACAAAACAAATAACCCAAGTTTTCTGGCCAAGGAGACACTGCTTCTCCTGGGGCTAGTCAATTTGTAGAGACAGTAAAATGGGTCAGCCAGGGGCATGACCTTGGTTAGTCGACAAGCTAACTAATCCAGAGTTATACCTCCTATGTCTGGTCCATGCACCCCAGGAGGCCATACTGCTCTGTCTTAAAC
Organism: Propithecus coquereli; assembly: GCF_000956105.1. Lineage (NCBI taxonomy): Eukaryota > Metazoa > Chordata > Mammalia > Primates > Indriidae > Propithecus > Propithecus coquereli. Next base: position 7,982,284 of record NW_012135969.1, read on the forward strand.
TGTAAAAACTCATTGAATTGCACACTTTACATGGGTGCAGTTTTCTTGCTCTTAAATTATACCTCATTGAGAGAGAGAGAGAAAATATGAAGAAATGGAGGTAGACATGGCCTCCTTGGAGAACTCACAGTCAGGATAGTAACTGCTCATTTGCATACTTAGGCTCCCTCCTCCTCACCTATCCTCGACCCCACTCCTATCTTGGACAGAGCATCTCTCTGGCCCAGCCAGAGAGATGCTCTCAAGAAACAGCCCAGTTCTCTAGGAGGCTGCCATAGCATTGAATTGTCCTCTCTGTCCCCAGGATTCCAACCTGTCTGTGCACACGGACAACCCGGACCTCACTCCCTGCTTCCAGAACTCCGTGCTGGCCTGGATCCCCTGCATCTACCTGTGGGCTGCTCTGCCCTGCTACCTGTTCTACCTGCGGCATCACCGTCACGGCTACATCGTCCTCTCCCACCTGTCCAGGCTCAAGACGGTCAGGGGCTCAGGGCTCTCCTATGGGTTGGGCTGGGACTAGAGGATTTTGCTTTTAATGAGCCCGTCCCCACCCACCCAGCTCCTCGGCTGGACTAGGTTCCCCAGCCTCACCTGTCCTGCAGCTTGGGGCATGGCAGCCAGCCAACTGGGTCTACAGCCAGCTGAGATATTCCTGGCTTGGGAAAGTTCAAGCAAGTTCAGCAATGCTCTCCCCATTCCCAAGAAGCTTCTGGTCACCACCCTTCCCAGCCCTCAGGGCCAGGCCCAAGCAGGTCTGGTGGCTTCAGGTGTAAAGACCCCGCCCCAGCAGGACTGTCCCTGTCTTCGGGGATGGGGGCTCCAACCTGTGCCCTGTTCATAGGTCCTGGGCGTCCTGCTGTGGTGTGTCTCCTGGGCGGAACTTTTTTACTCTTTCCATGGCCTGATCCACGGCTGGGCCCCTGCCCCCATCTTCTTTGTCACCCCCCTGGTGGTGGGGATCACCATGGTCAGTGTGGGGCCCAGGATGCTGGGTGGGGGTCTGGGTTGTGGATAGTGATGGGGGAACCCTGGGCTCTGTGGAGAAGGCTCGACACTGGGAGTGGGAAGAGGATGGGGGTGGATGGGGAGGAAGGAGGCAGTTCCAGATGTGTGTGCTCTGCCCGGGCCTTCCCTGCCCTCCCTGCACAGCTGTTGGCCACCCTGCTGATCCAGTATGAGCGGCTGCAGGGGGTGCAGTCCTCGGGCGTCCTCATCATCTTCTGGTTCCTATGTGTGTTCTGCGCCATCATCCCCTTCCGCTCCAAGATCCTTTTAGCCAAGGCAGAGGTAAGGGGGGAGGGTGGGGAGAGGGGAACCTGCCGGGTCCAGCCCTGTCTAGGAGGGTGACCTCAGAGCTCAAGGTCACTGCTGGGTCCCAGGCCCCTCCGCTGCCCCCAGGACCTCCTGTGCAATCTGTGTTCCCCCCTTGCTGCACCTCTGCCTGGAAGCAGGCTGGGGAGGGCACCAGTGTAACACAGGGGAATGGGGCAAAGATGCTGTCGTCGTTGACAGTCGTGGGAGTGCAGGGGCCTGTGCTGTAGCGCCCCTGCCCCCTGCACCAGCAGCAGCACCAAGCACAATGTCTGATGTGGGTGTCGGTCAGCGTCTGCATAATAGACACGTGTGTACATTCTGTCTTACCTGGAAGTCCCATTAGCACGTTGTGACCCTCTCTTCCCAGCTTCCTTGGTCCCTGGCCTTCCTCTTGACCTCGAATGGAGGTGGTGTCGGGTGGTGGATGGAACCCTGGGGGTCCTCTAGTGCCTCCCGTTTCTCCATCTCGTTGGGATGCAGTCAAGGAGAGTGGCTGGGAGCACAGGCTCTGGACGATCCACTTACTCCCTATGTGATCTTGGGCCTAACCCTTGTTGCCTAACCCTTTGGTGCCTCATTCCCTCACCTGCAGAATGGGTGTCTTGAGATTTCCTGCCTGTAGATTGTTGTCCCAGTTAGATGAGGCCATGAAGGTCAAGTGCTGGCACAATGTCTGGCCTAGAGCAAGTCCTCACTGAACCCCAGCCCCTGTGGTCCTTCCCTCTCCCCCAGGATCCTGCAGGTACTGCCCCCAACCCCAGAGGAGCTGCCGCCCAGGGCCCTCCCCAGGGCAGGGCTGCAGGCTCAGGCTCCCCTGGTGCTTCTGACACCCCCTCCCCTCTCCCCCCAGGGCAGGATCTCAGACCCCTTTCGCTTCACCACCTTCTACATCTATTTTGCCCTGGTGTTGTCTGCACTCATCCTGTCCTGCTTCAGGGAGAAACCACCGCTTTTCTCCCAAAAGAATGTCGAACCTGTGAGTTTGCCGTAGGGGGTGTGGGGGTTCCACAGCTCACAACTCAGCCCTTGCAAGCAGCCCCCAAAGGGGGAGAGATGACACCTCCACAATCTGTGCACTGGGGCTCGGAGCAGGAGGAAGTGAGGGGCTCCTCCCTTCCTCTCCCCTGCTTTGAGAGGGTGGTGGGCATTCTTGACTCCACCATCCCATTCTCTCACCTTCTAGAACCCCTGTCCAGAGGCCAGTGCTGGCTTTCTCTCGCGCCTATCTTTCTGGTGGTTCACAAAGTAAGTTGGCTCTTTCCAACAGCCTGGGCCAGAAGGAGGGGGAGAGATTGGAGGTGGAGTGGGGGAAGGGGAGCAGGTCGGAAGTTCAGAGTCCTGGCTGGCCCTGGGCAGGTGACGGTGGGGGAGAGTGTCTGTCTGGGCTGCATGACTGGGTGCAGAGGCCTGGCCTGGCCCAGCTCTGCTCCCAGGCTGCAGGCCAGCCCTGCACCTGGTTGCCCCGGGGACAGGCCCAGGGGGCTGGAAGGAGACTGTAATTAGTTCCCAGCGCTTCCGTCTGGGATAAACCTGCAGCTTGTCATCTTCTTGGCTGCCCCTCAGAATGGCTTGGGCAGGATAATTGTGTCTGTGACCTGGGTGACAGCTCATTAACCTGCCACACTGAGGAAGCACCTGAGGCCAGTGCTGAATCCGCCGTGCGTGTCCTCCCGCAGGGCCCAAGCCCGCACGGATGTCAGCCCCAGGGCCTGGGGGGAGATGGAGCATGTGGGCAGGAGGAGGAGGGGGCTAGAGGTAGGACCTTGGGAGGGAGAGGCAGAGACCTCCAGCCTGTTCACTGTGGGAATGGAGACACGTCCCGTGGTCACAGCACCCAAGGGAGACCCTCCTTTCTGGAGACCCTGGGGCCCTGGAGACACCGGCCGGCCCCCAGCTCCAGGCTGCTAAATTCTGACCCCATGTGGGGCTGCCTGCCACCTCCACCCCCCACCCAGGATGGCCATCCTCGGCTACCGGCGTCCCCTGGAGGAGAAGGACCTCTGGTCCCTCAATGAGGAGGACAAATCCCACAAGGTGGTGCAGCGGCTGCTGGAGGCATGGAGGAAGCAGGAAAAGCAGGCGCCACGGTGAGCCCTCCCTGTGCGCCCACGCCCACCTGCCAGCCCCTCACATACCCCAGGTCCCCTGCAGATGACGCTAGTGGGCCTGGGATGGTCACACGGGGTGGTGGGCAGAGCAGGTGCAGGTGATTTCTTGGTGGCCTCAAGGCCATTATGTGGGAAGCTTATGCCTGGACAGGGCTAGTTCTCCCCAGCTCTAGTGAGGGCAGAGAATGGCTGGCTCTTTCCTACACTTGCTCTGCCCCAGGCCCCGTCCTAAGAGATTAGCTCATTTAACCTCTCAACAGCCCTACATTGTGGGTTCTGTTCTCCCCATGTTACAGATGGGGACAACTAGGCCCGAGGTCCCCTAGTGGACGGTGGCAGAGCTGGACTCCACACCCAGCTGTCTGGCCCCAGAAGTCCCGCTCTCGGCACTGCACTACACTGCCGGACTTACGGGGTAGATTCCGGGGACTTCCTCCAGGAGGGGAAGGAGCCAGCACACCCCCACCCCAACCCGGCCTCCTCTTTCTGTCTCTGGCCAACTGCCGGCCAGGAGAGCTGGGCTCAGGGTCATCCTTCCCCAGCGACTTCTGCCCCCAGGACTGAACCCTTTTTCCTCCCACTCATGACCTCGGATTTCGGTGCTTCCTCAGCCCAGCCTCCTGGTTGCCACTAGCTGTTGGAGGAACAAAGACTGGGCCTGGCTAGCAGTATCTTGGCTTCCATGGCTCGAGCCTCTGGGAAGATCTATGGGCCCCCAGTCTTCCTGCTGCACCTCTCTCTGTCCCTCCAAGCGACCTTTGACCCCGCCCCGCTCAGCTGCCCAGTGCCTGGGCCACTAGCCATCCTTGCCCGCATCTCCCCTTCACTCTTGGCGTCCACCCTGGAGCCAGCCCTGGGGAGCTAGGGAGAGGCCAGAGGCCGGAAAGAGTTGGTTTTGTAGTCCACGGGGTCACACTCTGGCCACCCTCAAGATGCCCTCTAGCACCCGAAGACAGAGTCACCCACACAATCCTCACGTTGTCTGTCCCCCTCTCAGTTCTGAGAGCCAAACAACCAGCTCCCTCCTCCTCCTCCTCACTCCCAGCCAGCCCAGTCTGGGCCTTGGCTCCATGGGGCCCCTCACCCATTCCACCCACTGCTCCTTCCTCCCCGGACCAGAAGCAAGGCTGAGGCAGCAACTGGGAAGAACGTCTCCAGCGAAGATGAGGCGCTGCTACAGGCTCGGCGCAGGCCCCGGGGGCCCTCGTTCCTGCGGGCCATGGTGACCACCTTTGGCCCCAGCTTCCTCATCGGAGCCTGCTTCAAGCTCATCCAGGACCTGCTGTCCTTCGTCAATCCGCAGCTGCTCAGGTGTCTCCTCACTCCCCTCGCTGCGGCCCTGCCAGAGGGCTGGGCCCCGGGGAAGGCGACACCCAGTGAAGAGAACCCCAGGCCGGGAGCGGGAGGGGCTGTCTCCACTTCCTGTGTGACCCTTGGCAAGTGGCCTCGTCTCTCACCTCAGCTTCCCCATTTGCGTCCAACTTAGATTGGCCGGGTGCACCCTGTGTGCCAGGCACCGGGGTGAATATGTTACCAAGCGTTCTCTGGAAATATTTCCAGCAGTCCTCTGCGGAAGTACCCTTACTCCTGTTTTACAAACGAGAAAGCAGAAACAGAGGTGCAGTGACTCAGCCAAGGGCACGCAGCTAGGAAAGAGGGAATCGGCTCTGAGTCCAGGGCCCGGAATTCCAGCTCTGGTGCGCTTTTCACCACCGTCGGGCTCTGCCGTCTGCCATCTGCCATCACAGCGGTGGCTCGGACTAGAAGGAGCTCTCAGATGAGGGGGTGGGAGGGAGAGCCGCCTAGCAGCCGAGCCCCCAGCCCGGTGCCCCTCCAAGTGTGCATTCATTTGTTCCGGGAACATTTGTTGAGCCTCCCGGGTACCAGGATGGTGCTAGTCACTAGGGATACAGAGAAAAACAAGATACGGTCTTGAGGTCTTGCGGGAGAAACCAGCGTGTACACCAGTTGGAGTAAGTGGGGGCAACGCTGTTCTCAGGAGTCTGGAAAGGCCTGGGAGGCCAAGAAAGCCAGCCTGGGACAGAGCAGGAAACGCTCGTCAGCTCAGGAAGTCACAGGGTCACAGGAACAAGTCGGCAAAGATAGAGGGGAACGTTCAGCCTAAGCTAGTCACAAAGGCCCGAGACAGCATGACTCAGGGACTCCAGGTGTTTCTGAGTTTGGAGGCTCTCCTGCCAGCAGGGCGGGGGAGGCAGGGCAGGGCTGCTGGGTGGAAGTGGGCCAACCTGTCAGATGGAGGCCAGGCATGAGATAAGCCTCCCTGGGAGCTGCTCTGGAGCTGGGGTGTGGCCAAGGAGAGGGAGGAGTCAGGGGCTACCTGGGCTCCGGCCCGGCCCGGGGGACTGGAGGATGATGGATCTCTTGCTGAGATGCTGGGCTCAGCAGGAGCAAGGTGGCCGTGTTGGGCGGGAGGTGCTGGTGGGCTCTCCGGGGTTGGGGGTGGATGGGTGCCCAGCTAGCTGGAGGTCACATTATCAGGGCCAGCAGTGGAAGCCCACGGTCCCACATCTGTGGCTAGGTGTTCCCAGAGAGCCTGTGCAGGGGGCGAGGGCGGAGTGCTCCAGCAGAGCCCTAGGAATTCCAACAGGCCAGGGTGAGCACAGGGCAGACTGGAGGGGCCAGAGCTGGGAGAAGAAAAGAATGTGGAACTGAGGAGTGAAGTGCAGAAAGTGCTTCCGGAGGTGCGGGGATGAGGGGAGTAACCTCCCGTGAAGAAAGTTGGCCAGTAAAATTGAGCCTGCAGGAGGCACCATGGAGTTGGTAATTGACTCTGCAAAAATAGAGGCTGGGACAGAGCAGAAGGGCCTGAGAGCAGGGGCTGCGGTGGAGACGGGGCCACGGAGGTCTAGAAACTTGCTGTAAAGAAAGGGATATTGGCCGGGCGCGGTGGCTCACGCCTGTAATCCTGGCACCCTGGGAGGCCGAGGCGGGAGAATCGCTGGAGCCCAGGCGTTCGAGGTTGCTGTGAGCTGTGATCACGCCACTGTACTCTGGCTGGGGTGACTGACAGAGACCCAATCTCAAAAAAAGAAAAAAGAAAGGGGTGTTCATTTCCTAGGGCTATGGTAGCAAATCACTGCAGATTAGGTGGTTTACAACAACAGAAATTGATTCCCTCACAGTTCTGGAGGCAAAAGCCCAAAATGAAGGTGTCGGCAGGGTTCGTTCCTTCCAGACGATCTGGAAGAGGATCTGTCGCATGCCTCTCTCCCAGCTTCTGGTAGTGTCTGACAACCCTCGGCGTTCCTGCCTAGTAGGTCATCGCTCTGATCTCTGTCTTCCCGTGGCGTTCTCCTGTGTGTGTGTGTGTGTGTGTGTGTGTGTGTGTGTGTGTGTGTGTGTCTGCAATTCTCCCTCTTCTTTCTCTTATAAAGACGCCAGTCACGAGATTAGAGTCTACCCTACTCCAATATGACCTCATCGCAAAGACCCTATTTCCAAATGAAGTCACATGCACAGGCACCAGGGCTTGGGACCTGAGCTTGTCTTTCTGAGAGACACAGCCTGTAACAGAAGGGGAGGCCTGGCTATGACCCTGGCTGGAGGGCTCCAGGGGTCCCAGCCTGTCAATAGGCGAAGGTGCAGAGCGGCTGGCAGAGGGGAAGACGGTGGGGACCAAGGGGAAAGGGGCAAGAACGGAGTGCGTTCCCCGGGGAACAGTGGGAGGGCAGGAGAAAAGGAAGAGGGCGAGTGTTTGGAGTGCAATGTGTGGCTGGCAGGGAGTTCTCAGTCGGTGGCTGAGTGGGCAGACAGCTGCTGAGAAGGGCAGGGCATGGGGACAGGCCGGAAGGTAAGAAGAGAGGGTCGAAGAAGGCCCTGGGAGCGGAAGTGGGTTAGGGACCTGCAGAAGGTCACCAGGCAGCTCTGGGGGCCACTGCAGTTGGGAGGATGGATTTGAGGGGCGAGAGTCTGTCGTGGTCTTGTGGCAGACTGCAGAGCCCTCGGCAGCCCACCTTCCTGCCGTGTGGTTCAGGAGGTAAGAGAGGCAGGCGGGCGAGGCTGGTGGTGACAGCGACAGAGTGGGTGGCAGGGCCCACGGGGGATAGGGAAGGAGGCGAAGGCAGCAGCCTGGTGCAAGGATGGGGGTCATGGTCTTGAGGCGGCTGGGCTGACCCTCCCTCCTGGGGGTGGGGCGGGGTGTGGGGTGGGGGGACGGGCTGGCAGGCCCCACCTGAGAGGTTGCAGAAGCAGGGGCTGCTGGGGAGGCTGAGCACGGAAGCCGAGGGCTGCAGAGAAGGGAGCAGCTGGGACTTCGGACACCCCCGCCCACCTCGTGCCTCTCTTTTCCCCACAGCATCCTGATCAGGTTTATTTCAAACCCCGAAGCCCCCAGCTGGTGGGGCTTCCTGGTGGCCGGGCTGATGTTCGTGTGCTCCGTGATGCAGACGCTGATCGTAAATCAGTATCACCAGTGCATCTTCGTGCTGGCGTTGAGGTTCCGTACGGGGATCATAGGTGTCATCTACAGGAAGGTCAGCTGGAGCAGGACATGGAGGGAGAAGGGGGCAGGCCAGCCCTGGGAAGCTTGTGAGGGGCTCACAGCTGAGTCCCCTACTCTGCTGTCCCCCTGCAGGCTCTGGTGATCACCAGTTCAGTCAAACGTGAATCTACTGTGGGGGAAATTGTCAACCTCATGGCAGTGGATGCCCAGCGCTTCATGGACCTTGCCCCCTTCCTCAACCTGGTGTGGTCGGCACCCCTGCAGATCATCCTAGCAATCTACTTCCTCTGGCAGGTAACTCGAACACTGACCTCTGCTCCTTCTTCTGACCTTGCTGCAGAAGGGACAAGAGAGGACTGTTCTGGAGCCCAGATGAATGCCTGTAGTCCCAGCTACTTGGGAAGTGGAGGCAGGAAGATTGTTTGAGCCCAGGAGTTCGAGGCAAGCCTGGGCAACACAGCAAGACCCCATCTCAAAACAATTAAATAACAAAATTAGCCAGGCGCGATGACATGCACCTGTAGTCCCAGTCCCTGCAGAATGGACAAGAGAGGACTGTTCTGGAGCCCAGGTGTGTGCCTATAATCCCAGCTACTCAGGAGGCCAAGGCAGGAAGGTTGCTTGAGCCCAAGGCCAGCCTGGACAGCATAGTAAGATCCCATCTCAAAAAAAAATTAGCGGGGTTCCTGTAGTCCCAGCTTCTCAGGAGGCTGAGTTGGGAGGGTCACTTGAGCCGAGGAGTTCGAGGCTATAGTGTGCAATGATCATACCTGTAAATAGCCACTGCAATCCAGCCTGGGCAACATAGCAACACCCCATCTCTAAAAAGAAAGAGGCCAGGTATGGTGGCTCATGCCTGTAATCCTAGCACTCTTAGAGGCCAAGACGAGAGGATCACTTGAGGTCAGGAGTTTGAGACCAGCATGAGCAAGAGTGAGACCCCATCTCTGCTAAAAATAGAAAAAGTAGCCAGCGTGGCAGCACACACATATAGTCCCAGCTACTCAGGAGGCTGAGGCAGGAGGATCTCTTGAACCCAGGAGTATGAGGTTGCTGTGAGCTAGGCTGACACCATGGCACTCTAGCCTGGGCAACAGAGGGACTCTTGTCTGAAAAACAAAAAAGAGGAAAGAAGCGAGAGAGGGAGGGAAGGAGGGAGGGAGGAAGGAAGGAAGAAAAGTAAGGGATAAAACAGAGGGTTATTCTGGGTAGGCAGAGAGGATATGGCATAGATACAAGAGCTTCCCTAGGTACTGGGGCAGGGGAGGAGGAGCAGGACTTCAAGGATGCTGGTGTCTGCAACTGAATCTTTCCAGTTACCCTTCCTGTTACCCTTCCTGCAGAAGCCAGGGGAGGAAAGAGGGTCTTGGAGGCAGGATGGGTATGACCCTGGCTGTCATTGTCTATATGTGCCATCCTGTGTGTCTGGACACCCTTCTACATCTGCTGTTTGTCCCTATGGTCATTATCTGATGGCTGGCTGCTTCTGCAAATGTGTGGTCGTTCTGTCTTGATCTGTTTGGCCAACCACCATCTTTTGCTTCCTGCCCTGCTCCATGTTTCAGGCCAACAGGACTGTCTGTTAGGTTCTGTTGGTAGACTTTGGTTATTTGTTCATCTGTCTCATCTATTTGTGCCTCCTCAGAACCTGGGTCCCTCTGCCCTGGCTGGAGTTGCTCTCATGGTCTTGATGATCCCACTCAATGGAGCTGTGGCCATGAAGATGCGTGCTTTCCAGGTAGGTGCTATCACAGGTGCACTGGCCCTGCCTGGAACACCTGGCCAGCTGCCTGGGGGAGGCTGTTCACTAACCCGGGGGCCCCTCCACCGCCTTGCTTACTGAGTATGGACAACGACTAGCCACTCGCACAAACCATAGCTCACTCTGCCCTCACAACTCTGAGAGAGTTTTAGTAACATTCTCATTTTGCAGCTGAGGAACCAAGGCCCAGAGAAATTATGGCAGTCCAGAATCAGGTAGAGCTGGGACTTGAACCTGAGTCTTCTAGTCTAATGAAATCTTTCCCCACTAAGCATAAATAGCCAGTCATTCAGTCTGTTATTTGCAAACATGTGTTGAAGTCTTCAGTAGCTTCCCACCACCCATAGAATAGATGACAAACTCCCTTAGACCACCCACCAGGCCCCTGCTTACCTTGCCAATCCCTCACCCCCACCCCCACCCCCACCCGGGGGCATGGCCAAGTTTCAGCCAGCCTGACCTTCTTTCTTTTCCTCGAAGCACCAAACTCAGCATACCTCTGGGCCACCGCACATACCATTCCCTCTGCCTGGAATGCTCTTCACCCCTTCTCACCTGCCAGCTCCTTTCCTTCCTTTACCTCTCAGCATAAATGTCACTTCCTCCAGGAGCCCACCCTGATCACCCAGTTTGTTTCCCCGCCCCAACCCCATTGCTGTCTTGCAATGTTATTTTCCTTCAGAGCACACATAATGATTTCTAATTAAGCATTAATTTGGATAATCATTTGCTCATTATCCGCCTCCTCCATCAGACCGTCAGCTGTATCATGGTCGGGGCCTTGTCTGAATTGCTTAGCAGGACATCCTCCATGTCTAGCACATGCCCTGGCACACAGTAGGCACTCAATTAAATAGGGGTTGAATGAATGAACTCATCCGCTGTGCCAAGCCTTGGGTTAGCATCTGGAAGAACAAAGAGAAATAAACAATTCACACCCTCAGGAGGCTCACATTCTGATGGGGAAAGCTACGTAAGGGGAGGGTTATGGAACGAGAGGAAAGTGCCACCTGCCTTAGAAACTCAGGGAAGGGGGCAGAGGATGCTGCCTGGGAGGGTCAGTGACAGTGGCACTGAGGGTGGAGCTGGACTTTGTCAGGCAGAGCACACGGGGGAGGCAAGGGCCGGGCATGCCGGCACAGGGTGGGAGGCCGGGGAGGGCAGCGGGTGTGCCACCTCCACTCTTTCCACCGTGCAGGTGCAGCAAATGAAGCTCAAGGACTCACGCATCAGGCTGATGAGCGAGATCCTAGCTGGCATCAAGGTGCTGAAGCTGTACGCCTGGGAGCCCAGCTTCTCAGAGCAGGTGGAGGGCATCAGGCAGCGCGAGCTCCAGCTGCTGCGCAAGGCAGCCTACCTCCACGCCCTCTCCACCTTCTTCTGGACCTGCACCCCCTTCCTGGTAAGGCTCTCTCCTGGGGCTGGGCTCCTGCCTCCCGCTGGGCCAGCCCAGGGCTCTGGGTGCCCGGGTGTGGCTGGGGCCCAGCAGACTCCACCCCGATACCCACCCGCACTCTGCCCAGGTGACCCTGATCACCCTCGGGACGTACGTGTGCGTGGACCAGAACAATGTGCTGGATGCTGAGAAGGCCTTTGTGTCCGTGTCCTTGTTCAATATCTTAAAAATGCCCCTCCAAATGCTGCCCCAGTTAATCGGCAACCTGACTCAGGTAACCGCGCGTGGGGCTGGGGATCCCGCTGGATTTAGGGCAGGTTGTCAGGTCAGGGAAAGGTCACTTAGGGTCAAGGGGTAATCAGGGAGAGTTGCTGGAATCAGGGCAGGGCCACTGGTATTCTGAAGAGTTGTTCAAGGTTCAATGAGGTCACTGGGATCAGGGGTCATTTGGGGTCACAGGAGTTCAGGTGAGGTCTCCGGAGACAGCCTCCTCTTAGCAACCAGGACTTGATCTTTGGGCCGTGGGAGCCATGGAAGACTCAGTCATGGGAGGGGCCCAAGTGCCATCGTCTGGGCCCTCTGGGGGCCCTGCCTAGCCCAGGAGGTTGGGGACAGGGCAGGGGTAGGAGGAGGGGGTGGGAGTTGGGGTGGAAGAGCACAGTCTCCAGGGCTCACTCACCCTCCTGCAGACCAGTGTGTCTCTGAAACGGATCCAGCATTTCCTGAGCCAAGATGAACTTGACCTCCAGTGTGTGGAAAGGAAGACCATCTCTCCAGGTCCAGAGACTCTCCTCCCGGGCTGTTCACCCCAGTCCTGGCTCCGGAAAATCCTCTGCTCCAAGCTCTCTCATTGTCCTATCACAACCCTCCTCTTCTTCCTCTTCACATCCGCTTTAACTTTGTGACCCCCTTTTCCTCCTCCTCCTTCTCCGTCCTCTGCCCCCCTAGGGCTCTCTGTACCTCTCCCGCCCTTCCTCCCCACAAGGGTTCCCCTCCCCTGGCCCGGGCCTTCCTCCCCTCACCCCTGTCCTCTTCCCCGCATCCCTCCCTGACCCTGCTCACCTTGGTCCTCCCAGGCTATGCCATCACCATACACTGTGGCACCTTCACCTGGGCTCAGGACCTGCCCCCCATCCTGCTCAGGTACCAGCTTCTCCCATCCCTTCCCTGACACCCACAGTGGGCTGAAGATCAGATCAATAGCAGCACCCAGCCCCCACCCCCAGGGTCTTTGAATGCAGAAAGAGCCTCAGCTTGCCAGGATGGTGTCTGGACGGGAGGAGGGCTTGAGTCTCCAGGTGGAAGATTGGGGACCAAAACCCTGGTCTCCACCTCTGACTGGACTCCTGGGCTCCTTGCCCCTAGGCTAGACATCCAGGTCCCAAAAGGGGCACTGGTGGCTGTGGTGGGGCCTGTGGGCTGTGGGAAGTCCTCCCTGGTGTCTGCCCTGCTGGGAGAAATGGAGAAGCTGGAAGGCACAGTGCACATGAAGGTGAGAGGGGCAGGGCTCCTGGGCAGGTCATGGGGCTCAGCCACAGCTTGGGCAAGCCCCAAGGTAAACTCCTCCCGCGGCCAGGGCTCCGTGGCCTACGTGCCCCAGCAGGCGTGGATCCAGAACTGCACTCTTCAGGAAAACGTGCTGTTTGGCCGAGCACTGGACCCCAAGCGCTACCAGCGGGCTCTGGAGGCCTGTGCCTTGCTAGCCGACCTGGAGATGCTGCCCGGTGGGGACCAGACGGAGATTGGAGAAAAGGTACGGGGTCCCCTCCCATCCCTGAGAAGCCAGCACATACAACTGTCCTCCTCAACCCAGCCCAGGTCCGTATATTCATTCACTCATTTGATCATTCATTCACACATTCATGTAACATCATGCCCAGCTCTGTGACAGGCACTGGGGGAAAAGATCTATTACCTGTTTAATGTGTGGACAGGTAAGGGCTATAGAATGCCCTGGGGCCAGGTGAAAGCCTGTGCAGGATACAGGGAGGGCACTGGGGGGATTTTGCATAAGGAAGAGCATCACTTTTAGCTGAGTCTTAACAACTACAGAAAAGGAGCTCATCATTCATCTATTCATTCATTCATCTGATTTTTATTAAGCACCTACTATATGCCAGGCAATAGTATATACCAGGCTAAAATCTCTGCCTTCATATAGGTTACATTCTAGTGGGAGAAAGAGACAATAAGAAAGATAAAGAAGTAAAATATATATTAGATAAATAAATATATATTAGATAAATGCTCAGAAAAAATAAAGCAGGGAAAGAATACAGGAATACCGGCAGGACTAAATTGTTAGGGTAGCTTGGGAAAAACCCATAAGAATCAGAGACCCGAACAAAGAGCAAGGCAGGGCAGTGGCTCACGCCTGTAATCCTAGCACTTTGGGAGACAGAGGCAGGAGGATCGCTTGAGGCCAGGAGTTCAAGGCTGCGTTTGTGCCACGGCACTCCAGCCTGAGTGACAGAGTGATACCCTGCCTCAAAAAACAAAACAAAAAACTGAAACAAAACAACGGCTGGAGCGAGCCCTGTCTGGGGCCACAGAGCCCCATCGGGGGGCACAAAGCCCCCCATCTGGGGACCATGCAACCCTGTCTGGGGGCAGGACATCAGAGGCAGAAAGAACAAGCGGTGAAGAGCCTTGGAGGCAGGAGTGTGACTGGGAGTTGGAGGACCAGCAAGGAGGCCAGTGTGGCTGAAACAAAGTGAGAAAGAGGCTCCAGAGTGGTGACCAGGCTGCCAGGTCATTTGGGTTCCATGGGTCACTCAAAGGACTGTGGCTTTTGCCCAGAGTGATGAAAGCCATTGGAGGGTGTGAGCCCAGGAGCAGTAGGTGAACCTGGACGGGCATTCCAGTGCCCTTTGGTGTTACTGGATGTTAGGAAGTGGAAGGAGGGTTCAGAGTGAGGCAGATCCTTACTGACATTGGTTAAGAGTTTGGACTTTACTCTAAAACACATGAGACATCGGTGAAAGGTTTGGGGTGTTGATCAATTAATTTTTAACTGTGGTAAGACACACATCACATAAGATGTACCTTCTTAACGTTTTTTGGAGGGCGGGGGCAGACAGTCTCACTCTGTCACCCTGGGTAGGGTGCCCCAGCGTCATAGTAGCTCACTGCAACCTCAAACTCCTGAGCTCAAACCATCCTCCTGCCTCAACCTCCTGAATAGCCAGGACTACAGGCATGCACCACAGTGCCCAGCTAATTTTTCTATTTTTTAAAGTACAGACAGGATCTCACTCTTGCTCAGGCTGGTTACAAATTCTTTTTTTTTTTTTTTTGAAACAGAGTCTCACTCTCTTGCCCGGGCTAGAGTGCCATGGCGTCAGCCTAGCTCACAGCAACCTCAAACTCCTGGGCTCAAGCAATCCTCCTGCCTCAGCCTCCTGAGTAGCCGGGACTACAGGCATGCGCCACCATGCCCTAATTTTTGTCTATATATTTTTAGTTGTCCAGCTAATTTCTTTCTATTTTTAGTAGAGACGGGGTCTCGTTCTTGCTCAGACTGGTCTCGAACTCCTGACCTCGAGCGATCCTCCCACCTCGGCCTCCCAGAGTGCTAGGATTACCGTGTGAGCCACCATGCCGGCCTGGTTATGAATTCTTAACCATTTTTAAATTTACAGTTCAGTAGTGTCTATGCAACCAATCTCCAGAAGCTTTTCATTTTGTAAAAGGGAAACTCTGGCCGGGCGCGGTGGCTCACGCCTGTAATCCTAGCTCTCTGGGAGGCCGAGGTGGGCGGATCGCTTGAGCTCAGGAGTTCGAAACCAGCCTGAGCAAGAGCGAGACCCCATCTCTACTAAAAATAGAAAGAAATTAATTGGACAACTAAAAATATATACAAAAAAAGAAATTAGCCGGGCATGGTGGCCCATGCCTGTAGTCCCAGCTACTCGGGAGGCTGAGGCAGGAGGATTGCTTGAGCCCAGGAGTTTAAGGTTGCTGTGAGCGAGGATGACACCACGGCACTCTAGCCTGGGCAACACAGTGAGACTCTGTCTCAAAAAAAAAAAAAAGCGAAACTCTATACCTGTTCAACAATAACTCCCCAGACTCCCAGCCCTTAACAACCACCATACTGTTTCCTATTTTTAGGAATCTGACTGCTCTAGTGCCTTAGTCCATTTTTCTGTTGCTTATAAAGAAAAGGAATTTATTTCTTACAGTTCTGGAGGCTGGGAAGTCCGAGGTTGATGGGGTGCATCCGGTGAGGGCCTTCTTGCTGGTGGGGACTCTGCAGGGTCCTGAGGCCGCACAGGGCATTGCATGTGAGGGGCTGTGTGTGCTAGCTCAGGTCTTCCTTCTTCCCGTTCCACTCCCGTGATAACCTATTAATCCATTAACTCAATAATCCACGAATGGATTAACCATTCATGAGGGTGCACTTCTTAAAGGCCCTACTCCCAATATTGCCACATTGGGGGTTAAATTTCAACATGAGTTTTGGAGTTTTAATATTGAAACCATATTATCTAGGCATCTTGCGTGAGTGGAATCATACACACAGTATTTGTGACTTATTTCATCAGTATAATGTAGCATGAGTTAGAATTTCCTTGCTTTTTGAGGCTGAGTGATACTTCATTATTTGTGTTTATCGCATTTTGTTTATCCATTCATCTGTCAGTGGGCGCTTGGGTTGGGCAGGAAACCAGCTGGGCAGGGTGGTAGAGTAAGGGAGGAGGATGGCCTCACCTATCCGGGGAGGACTGTGAGAGCCACTGCCCCTTCCTCTGTGGCCTTACAGCTTTGCGGGGACAGCCTCCTTCTCCATAGTCCCCGAAGGGAAGTTTTTCTTGTTGTCTAACCCAAGTCTTTCTCGTTGCCCTTTCACTGCCTGTGAAATGTGGGTTCAGAGACCTGCCTTGCTGAATGACAGTGGACAGGCCTTTGTCCCCCTGGGCCTGTCTGACCCCCTTCCACTGAGCCCCCACCTCCCACCACCCTCCTCCTTCCAGGGCATTAACTTGTCTGGGGGCCAGCGGCAGCGGGTCAGTCTGGCTCGAGCTGTCTACAGTGATGCTGACATTGTTCTGCTGGATGACCCACTGTCAGCGGTGGACTCCCATGTGGCCAAGCATATCTTCGACCAAGTCATCGGGCCAGACGGTGTGCTGGCAGGCAAGGTGAGGCCTGCCAGGGGCTAAGGGGGGCTAAGGTGAGATCTAGGGCCCTTGGAGAGAACTGGTGGGAGGCTGGAGGTTTGAGTGAGACCTGGAGGTGTGGGGGCCTAAGAAGCAGGCACGTGGGTTTGATGGTAGGGGACGCCCATGGGGACGCACACCCCTGAGGCACTAAGCAGGCTGTGGCTAGCACGGGGTGAGCCGCCCATGTGCCTGTCCAGCTCCCTGGCACACGGGTTCCTCGCACTCACTCTGTGGCTCCATGCCTGTGCCAGGGGTGTTTGCTGAGGCCAGTGGGGGTAACAGCCTGCTGCCTTCTCCCCAGACGCGGGTGCTGGTGACACACGGCATCAGCTTCCTGCCCCAGACAGACTTCATCATAGTGCTCGCTGACGGACAGGTGTCTGAGATGGGCCCCTACCAAGCCCTGCTGCAGCGCGACGGCGACTTTGCTAACTTCCTCCGCAACTATGCACCTGATGAGGGCCAGGAACACCTGGAGGACAGCAGGACCGGTACCGCCATCCCTGGCCCTCTGATCCCCACGTCCTCCCAGCATCTTCCCTGTCTGGGAAGTCTCTGAGTGTCTCAGGACTGGCTCAGTGTTGCAGCAGGGAGGTTCTGGGAAACGGGCCATCTGTGTGACAGGCACCAGAGGGAAAGTATGCTGGACATAGTCAAGTCCTGCCTCCTCCTGTTCCCTAACTCTGGGACCTTGGATCAGCAGCTCAGGTCTTGAAGCCTCAGTTTTTTCATCTGTCAAAAGGGTATAAGAGCCCAGGCCCAGCTTGTGTGGCAAGGCTGTTTCATGGATACATTGACAATTGTGCAAGTGCTTGGCGAAGTCATTTATTTATCAACCAAGATTTACTGAGCAATTACTATGTCCAGGCTCCGTTCTAGGCACTGTCACATAGCAGTGAGCAAACAGAAAAATCCCTGTCTCATAGAACTGATTGAAGTCTCTGGGCTCACAAGGCACCCCCGCCCCCACCCTCTTGTTGCCTGGTCCCAGCGCTGCAGCCCCAAACTCTGGATCTGCTGGCAGACCTCTTCCCGGGCCTTTGCCTGCTGCCATATAATCGGCAAACATTCCTTGAACATTTACCAAGTGCTGTGCCCCTTGCTTAGCATGTGACATATTTTCCTTTAATCCTCACGCTAGTGCAATGAGGTAGATACCCCTACCCGCCTTTCATATGCCTGCCTAAGGTCGCACAGCAAGGGAGTGGGCTTTAAGCTCAGCCAGTCTGACTCCAGAGCCCAAGTTCCTAACTCTTGTATTGGAGTCTCCTCCACAGTCCTTGAAGGGAAGTTTCTCTTGTTGTCTAACCCAAGTCTTTCTTGTTGCCCTTTCAATCCCTCATCATTTCTCATGCTTTTACATTCAGGCCCTTTCACTGGAGTGGGGATTGGGGGGTTCCAGGGGCTTGCAGGGAGAGCTAGCCAAACTCTGGCCACTTCCTCCCATCCCACCACAGCCTTGGAAGGCGCAGAGGCTGAGGAGGTGCTGCTGATTGAAGACACGCTCAGCAGCCACACAGATCTGATGGATAATGAGCCAGTCACGTATGAGGTTCAGAAGCAGTTTATGAGGTGAGCTCCTGACAGCTTCCAGCACCCCCCGGGGAGGCTGCAGCAGGTCTCCCCAAGCCCTGCCAGGTGGGCTGCAGGCAGGTATTTTCCCTGACACTCACCCCCTGGGCCTCTGTCCTGGGGTGGCAAGGGTTGGGGGCCTTCTCCCTGGGCCTGACCAGTTGCCTCCCCAGACAGCTGAGTGCCATGTCCTCTGAAGGAGAGGACCAGGGTCAGTCTGTGCCCCGGAGATGCCTCATTCCATCACAGAAGGTGCAGGGGACAGAGGTGAAGGCTAATGGGGTGCTGATCCAGGAGGAGAAAGCGGAGATTGGCACCGTGAGTAGGGTGGACCGGAGAGGCTGGAGAGGATGGACAGGCCTCCAGCAGCCCCAGGACTCATAGAGTCCTCTGTCCCTGATTGCCACTCCCTACAGGTGAAGCTGAGTGTGTTCTGGGATTATGCCAAGGCAGTGGGGCTCTGGACCTCGCTGGCCATCCTTCTCCTAAATGTGGGTCAAAGTGCGGCCACCATCGGGGCCAGCATGTGGCTCAGTGCCTGGACCAATGATGCCATGGTGGACAGCAGACAGAACACCACTTCCCTGAGGCTGGGCGTCTATGCAGCCTTGGGAATTCTGCAAGGTGAACCTGTGAGGGTGCCCAAAAGGGGCTCCCACGTCCCTTCCTCTCCTCTGGACTGCCGGGCCCCTCAAACCATGTTCCTGCCTTGGAGCCTCCCTAACCCACTCTGCCCAAGCCATGATTGCATCTGCCCTTCACACCTGCCCCGGGGCCCAGGTAAGCTAGCCATCCCCTACCTCCAACAGGGCTCCTGGTGATGCTGTTGGCCCTGACCATGGCTGTGGGCGGCATGCAGGCTGCGCGCTTGCTGCACCAGGCGCTGCTGCACAACAAGATGCGCTCGCCACAGTCTTTCTTCGACACGACGCCCAGCGGCCGCATCCTCAACCGCTTCTCCAAGGACATCTATGTCATCGATGAGGTCCTGGCCCCCACCGTCCTCACGCTACTGGGTTCCTTATTCCACTCCATCTCCACTATCGTGGTCATCGTGTGCAGCACGCCGCTCTTCATTGTGGTCATCCTGCCTCTAGGGGTGCTCTACATCTACGTGCAGGTGCGTGGGCGGGTGGGCGTGGCTCTGATGTGGGCGGGGCGTCTGTGTGGGTGGGGCGGGCAGAGGCTGGGCGCTGCAGGCCCCCAGCATTGCAGCCCAGTTTTGCTAGAAACGGAAGTTACTTCATCTCTTTGTAACTTGTTTTCCTCACCTGTAAGATAGACTCGAACCTGCCTCATAGCGTTGGTGCGAGGATAAATAAAGTGAAATAAACTGTGACTGGCTCTGGGGCTCCTTCTTGTTGGCTATTTTTAAATAAAACATTGTTAATGGTTTGGGACCCATTATCCTCCCCTTCTTTTTCTACCTGCCTGAACATATGTGTGTTTGTATGCGTTTAACATGAATGAATTGATAGCATTCAGACACAGCTAACTGTAAAAGGCTTTTGCAGACACTGAGCTCCTGTTCTGC
This sequence comes from Propithecus coquereli, assembly GCF_000956105.1. Taxonomy (NCBI): domain Eukaryota; kingdom Metazoa; phylum Chordata; class Mammalia; order Primates; family Indriidae; genus Propithecus; species Propithecus coquereli. The sequence continues at coordinate 8,001,600 of NW_012135969.1, forward strand.
AATGAACTAGTGGTAGTGGAAGCTCGGCCCCTGAGACAGAAACCGTGATCTGGGCTGTGCTCTGTGCTGGCCCAGGGGAGCCTCAAAAACACGTCCTGTGTAGTCCTGGCCGTCTTGGGCCCATAGGGGAGAGGATGGAAAGTGGGGACAGAACCAGGTTTTTGTGGGGCTGGAGCACAGGTGATCAGAGGGGAAGAAGGGTGAATGACAGACGCACCACGGTCCAAGTGCTGGGTCTTTGGAGGTAGGGGAAGGCAGCAAGGTCTCAGGGTCAGAGCAAGGCTGGCTGGGAGGAGGCCAGGGGGACTGGAGGCCAGGGATGGGTTCAGAGACAGGCAGGACTGAGCTGGGGATTCCGGGGGCCTGACCGCAAACTCTTTCCCCATCCCCCGTCAGCGCTTTTATGTGGCCACATCACGGCAACTGAAGCGGCTGGAATCCGTCAGCCGCTCGCCCGTCTACTCCCACTTTTCGGAGACAATGACTGGCACCAGCGTCATCCGGGCCTACAACCGTGCCCAGGACTTTGAGGTCATCAGTGATACTAAGGTGGACATCAACCAGAGGAGCTGCTACCCCTACATCGTCTCCAACCGGTCAGAAGTCTCCTCCCTCACCTCCTGCTCCTCTAGGAGTTCCCACTAGACTGTCTGGCGTTCAGGGTCCTGGCTCTTCCTTTCCCTGAAACAGGAAACTGGCCCCTTCCTCCACCCAGCCCCATTTCCTCCTTGTGTGACCCCCGACAGGTGGCTGAGCATCCGAGTGGAGTTTGTGGGGAGCTGTGCTGTGTTCTTTGCTGCGCTATTTGCCGTGATTGGGAGAAGCAGCCTGAGTCCAGGGCTGGTGGGCCTTTCTGTGTCCTATGCCCTGCAGGTACGAAGGGGCCTAGGCTCCAGGGCAGGGCCACCCCCGGGGCAGAGGTCACACAGGTACCACAGGCATCTCCTGAGTGCCCCTCTCTGCTCAACGTGGGGACCAGCCACAGGTTCTGCTCTCAAGGACTGTGACTTCACAGTCAAGCTTGGAAAGACATCAGCTGGGGATTGTGATTCAGGCTGAGCAGGTCTTTGTGGCTGAAAAAACAATATGTTTTAAAAGCCCAGAGGTGTTTACCTGCTTTGAGGTGTTAGAGAAATGATCCTGGAGTTTGGCCCCAAAGCACAAACAGAATTTGTCCTGTCTGTGGGCAAGATGGCATGAGGGAGGTCCAAGGGCAGGAATACACCTGTTCACAGGCTGCAGAGAAAGTACACAGATTAGGTAACTAAAGCCTTGGCTGGAGTTTAGGCAAGTCACTCTGACACCAGCCTGAATTATCAGAGTCGTCTAACTGCAAATGGAATTTTTATAAAGCAGATCATATTTTTAATACCTCAGGTGGCTCAAATCTTGAATGCATTGGTAAACAAAGGGCAAGCCAGAAAGGTCAGTTTTCTTAAACTTTAATGTGCATATGCATCACCTGGAGATCTTGTTAGAATGTACATTCTGATTCAGCAGGCCTAGGATGGGGCTCAGGATTCGGCATTTTGATCAAGACTCCTTGGTATGCAGAGTGTGGTCCCTGGGCCAGTTGCATCAACGTCTTTTGGGAGCTTGTTAGAAATGAAGAGTCTCAGGTTCCAGGTCCTACCTCAGACCTACTGAATCAGAAGCTGCACTTTAACAAGATTCTCTAGGAGTCTTATACATATTAAAGTCTGGGAAACACTGGGTGAGGCGGTCCTTGGTTAAGTCTGCATTGTCACTGTTTGAAGTACAGTCGTGATTAGAGCCCCGGTTGGCACACATGTGGGCTTGCCCGGGCCCTCCTGGGTCATAGGTGGGCCAGGCTCTCACTAACGGGACCATGATCGAGGACTCTGAATTCTTCCCAAAGCCATTGCATCGGGGAGGGGGAGATCACCCTATCCATAACACAGTGCCTTTGGCCAGGTGACATTTGCTCTGAACTGGATGATCCGAATGATGTCGGATTTGGAGTCTAACATCGTGGCGGTGGAGAGAGTGAAGGAGTACTCCAAGACAGAGACAGAGGTGGGTGCTGGGATGTGCCTGGGGCAAGGGGACTCTGAAATAGCGGGGGAAGAACGCTGGGTGGCCTGCCACCCTTAAAACTTAAAGCCATCTGCTTACGTGGCTCTTCATGCATTCATTTATCCATCCAAACCCTATTGAGCATCAACTAGGGGTCTATGCCAGGAGGTATAAAAGGTTCAGAGTTGAGCAAAACAGGGTCTGCCCTCAAGCAGATTCTGATTTAGTGGGAGGGGTAAGACCTATTGCAGGGCTCTGCAGTGGGTGACAAGAGCTCTGGCATGGTGCACCCCACGAGGGCAGATAAGGGAGGTCCTTCAGCTGGGATGATCAGGGGAGGCAACCTTAGATTTGAAGGATGGGCAGGTTTTGCTAGACTAGATAAGATAGTGGGGTGGGCGGTGGGAAGGTGAGCATTCCAGCCAAAGAGACCAGCCTGGGCAAAGCAGCAGAGGTGGGGCAATGCGCCCTTTGTTGGGGAAAGGAGTTGTCCTTTACGGGGGCATCCAGACTTTTCTCCGCCACCCCCTCCCACACTCACAGCCCAGACCTCTTCATGCCCAGAAGCTGCACCATCTCTGAGATCTCAGTGTCAAGCATCCCGCTTTTAGACCACCCTGCTGTCCTTCCCAGCTCACTTGTTGCAAGTCCTCTGCGGTCATAGCACTTTGTCCTCGTTGGGACCCCAGTCCCGTGACCCGCCTTTGTCTCTGTCCACCAGCTCCTCTGGCATCACTTTGTTGACACCCAACCCGGTCCATTTGCCTGCTGCACAGAGAATGTGCCAAGACAGTCAGGGTTGCAATGGAGGAAGAGTTTTTTTCCGTAAAGCACTAAGCGGGGAGACGGGAGACAGTTTCTCAAATCTGCCTCCTGAAGAATTTGGAAGACAGGGCTTTTAAGGATAGTTTGGCAGGCAAGGGATTAGGCAATTAGATTTGTTAATTGGGGCAAAATTATAGGGGTGTAGAAGTCATCTTCTTGTGTTGCTCCAGTCCCTGGGGTCATAATTCCAGTTGAGTCGGTTTCTTGGTATGGGCCGCTGGTCCACTTGGTGGGTCAACCAATCCACTGGAATGCAGGGATAGCTTAAAAACTCCCGTTAGGCCGGGCGCAGTGGCTCACGCCTGTAATCCTAGCTCTCTGGGAGGCC
>NW_012135969.1:8004839-8059839 GCF_000956105.1 Propithecus coquereli
AGATCTCAGTGTCAAGCATCCCGCTTTTAGACCACCCTGCTGTCCTTCCCAGCTCACTTGTTGCAAGTCCTCTGCGGTCATAGCACTTTGTCCTCATTGGGACCCCAGTCCCGTGATCCGCCTTTGTCTCTGTCCACCAGCTCCTCTGGCATCACTTTGTTGCCACCCAACCCGGTCCATTTGCCTGCTGCACAGAGAATGTGCCGAGACAGTCAGGGTTGCAATGGAGGAAGAGTTTTTTTCCATAGAGCACTAAGCGGGAAGACGAGAGACAATTTCTCAAATCTGCCTCCTCAAGAATTTGGAAGACAGGGCTATTAAGGATAGTTTGGCAGGCAAGGGATTAGGCAATTAGATTTGTTCATTGGGGCAAAATTATAGGGGTGCAGAAGTCATCTTCTTGTGTTGCTCCAGTCCCTGGGGTCATAATTCCAGTTGAGTCGGTTTCTTGGTGTGGGCCGCTAGTCCACTGGGTGGGTCAACCAATCCACTGGAATGCAGGGATAGCTTAAAAACTCCCGTTAGGTTTCAAAAAGGTGATGTTATCTACGGAGAAAGTTAAGAATCTTTACGGACACCAGCTATGGGGAGAAGTTAAGAAGCTTTATGACCACCAGTTGTGTGGCTCTGGAGTGGCAATTATAGAGAAGCAAACAGGGGGACAGTGACTAATTATTACCATTATTTTTAGCTAGGCCCTTACCACAGTTCTCACCTTGCACCCCGTTTTGTTAATTTGTAAGGGCGGTTTCAACTTCCTCACCCAGCTAGGCTGGAGTCTGTTCCGCCAACACAAACGCTCTCAACTCCCTTGCCCTTCTCCCTCTCTGAGTGGTACCCACCTACAAAACCCCACCCCAGGTCAACCCACCTGTCCACCTCCTTTATGCCTGCACTGAGCACCTAAAACCTTGCTGGAGAAAATCACTGATTTTACTTCAAGTTTAAAACCACACACCACTGCTGGGTTTTCCTACTTTGCTTCCCCAAGAAGCACATGTTCCCACTTTCAGAAAGATTTCTTTCGAACATTCTCCGTCCACAAACCCCCCATCTCTTCCCTTGTGCTCAACCGTGGACCTTGCCTGACACTTCCATGAGAAAATAGGTTATAAGACAGGAACCTCCTCTACCTTCCCGCCTCCGGACCTTTAAACCTGCCTGTGTCTCCTTCATCTTCTTCCTTTCTCTTTTAGCAGAAATTATGCCTTTTATTTCAAAATCCAGCCCCTCCGCTCCTTGTCATGGCGCCCAGGACTTGACTTCCTCAGTTCGTCCCTCCGTCTCCTGTGCTGTCCGTCTTGCTCCCTCTGTCGGATGTTTCCCACCCACATGCAAAAACATTCCAGTTCATCTTCCACTGGAGACACAGAAACGAACCCTCCCTTTCCCCTGCATTCTCCGACCCCATTTCTCTGCTCTCCTTTGGCGTGAAACTTGTTTTAAAGTACGGTCCACACGTGCTCTCGCCACTTCCCCGGCACCCTTTATCTCGTCTGCCCCGCAGTCTGCTGTCCGGCCCTGTCACTTCACCGAGATGCTCACCAGGGACCTCCCTGATTTCAAATCTAAGGGACACTTTTCTGTTCTCATCGAATTCAACCTCTCAGTGATGTTCAGATGAAATGACACCTCCCTTCTTCTTGGGGTTCTCTTGGATTCTGCGACCCTCACCCTATCAGTCTGCCTCCGCTGAGCGCCCACCCCAGCAGGCCCTCTTCCTCCCAGCCTGGCCTCTCCTACCCCTGCCTTCTCCAGGCTTCAGCCCCCCAGGCCCTCTCTCATGATCCTGTCTCCCCCTGCTCCACTCAGACACATGATCCTGTCTCCGTATTCGCCTCATAGCAGCCAGAAAGATCCTTTAAAAACACATCAGATGACGTCATTCCTTTGTGCATGGCCCTCTCATGGCTTTGCATCTTACTCAGAGTAAAAAAGCATAGTCCTTAAAATGGCTAGGCCCTCCATGATGGGGTACCCACTGCCTCAGGCTCCTACCTCCCATCTTTGTCACTGTGCTCCAGAACATACCTGGAGGCATTTGCACTTGCTGTTCCCTCTGCCTGACATGTCCTTCCCCCAGATATCCAGTTGGCTTGTTCCTTCAACTCCCTCAGGTCTTTACTAACTATCACCTCCTCCAGGAAGCCTTCCCTGACCACCCTGTACGGAGCAGCAACACTGAGCATTTCTCGGCCTCTAGCACTCATCACTTCTTACATTAAGATTTGCTTATTTGTTGATCGTATGCCTTCCTATACTAGGATGTAAGCCTCAGGAGGGCAAGGACTTTGTCTCATGGTGGTGTCTCAGTGGTGTCCCCACTGCCCGGCACAGGGTAGCCACTCAGTAATCATGAATGGGTAAAGGCAGTGAGAGGGGACATAGGGCAGGCAGGGATGGCACCTCAAGGAACATGGGGCACGAGGAGAGATGGGGAGCAGGTAGAAGGGGGAGTTTTGGGGTGGCTCAGTGGAGAATAAAGTGAGAGGGACACGGAAGTCATTGAACCACAAAGTTGAGCCACAGGGGTGCCAGGAACTCCCCCTCACTCCCCGCTTCTCAGGACCATAGTGGGTGAGGATCGAGGGGCCTTGGGAGAGAGAAGCTGAAAAACGAGGGAGGGCCAGGCTGGGGAGGAGGCGCCATCCTGATGAGACCCCATTTCCCGCAAGGCCCCCTGGGTGGTGGAGGGCAGGCGCCCTCCCGAGGGCTGGCCCCAGCGTGGGGAGGTGGAGTTCCGGAATTACTCCGTGCGCTACCGGCCAGGCCTGGACCTGGTGCTGAGAAACCTGAGCCTGCACGTGCGCGGAGGCGAGAAGGTACCGTGCGGAGGGTGGGACCTGGGTGTGTTGGTGCCTGGGCACGTGGCCACAGCCTTCGTGGGGAGCGTGGTTCTTCGAGGGAGCCAGGTGCTCTGGCCAGACGTCCGCTTGGCCAGACAGGAGTCCCGGAGGTGCCAGTGACCTCTCAGCTTCCCCCTGACAGCCTTCCCCACCCCTCCAGGTGGGGATCGTGGGCCGCACTGGGGCTGGCAAATCGTCCATGACCCTCAGCCTGTTCCGCATCCTGGAGGCAGCAGAGGGCGAAATCCTCATCGATGGCCTCAACGTGGCAGACATTGGCCTCCATGACCTGCGTTCTCAGCTGACCATCATCCCCCAGGTATGAGCCTGGCAAGGACTGGCCACACTGACCAACAACCCTGGGGCAGGCCCCACTCCTGTTCTGAGGATGGGGACTGGGACCTCAGTCTTGAGACTGGGGGTGGGGGTTGGGGGTGCGTGGACGGCAGGGAGCAGAGCCACCAAGGAACCAACCCAGTCACAGATCTGGAAGGGTCGGGACATCCCTGCCCAGTTAGGCCCTGCCCTTTGCCCTCCTGGACCAGCAAATGGGGAGGGACCACAGGACCCCTCCAAGTGCCCCATCTTCTGAGACGTTCTGTCCTGGTCTCCTGTTGTACAGCTCTGAAATACATTTCACTTTTTCTGGCTCCTCTAGACTCTAGAGTGTATTTTTCTGCCGACCGGACACTTCGGAGTCGGCTTAGTGGCTCTGATTCCTGCTTTAGCAGAGCACTTGGTGACTGGCAAAGCCGAGCTTTATCGTCCCCCGCAGGCTGCTGCCTCCCTCCTGGAGGGCTGGGACAGCACCTTAATCCCCTCTTTTTCCCTCGTCCTGGGGCCCATGGCTCCTTTTGGGCCCGAGCCACCTCTCCATGAGGCCATGTTGTGCCCCCAGGACCCCATCCTGTTTTCGGGGACCCTGCGTATGAACCTGGACCCCTTTGGCCGTTACTCGGATGAGGACATTTGGCAGGCCTTGGAGCTGTCCCACCTGCGCATGTTCGTGAGCTCCCAGCCGGCAGGCCTGGACTTCCAGTGCTCTGAGGGCGGGGAGAACCTCAGGTAAAAAAGCTGGGTGTGGACAGGTTGGGAGCACCAGTCCTCCCTGGGGGACCCTGTGGCGGCACCATGTGACACAGAGTCGAGGCCAGCCAGGGTGCACAGAGGGGCGTTAATTTGTGTCGAGCATATCCCGTGTGCCGGGCATGGTGAGCCACCTCACTGACCCCTCACACGGCACCAGAGGTGGTCCGTGATCCCACTTGGCAGGTGAGAAACTGAGGCCCAGAGAAGGTAAGCAGCTTGGCCGAAGTTACTCAGTGAGGAGAAGGCAGGCCTGGGGTTTGAACCAACTCTGAGAGATTCCAAAACCCTCCTCAGGCATGTTGTGTGAGGTTGTCAATGCTGTGCGCCGGCTGGGGAGGGCGGCTCTGCACGGAGCCGTGGAGCAGGTGGGAGGAAGCCTTCTCCCCTCCAGAGCTTTCTTACAGCCCCAGACTCTATATCCCCAGCCACTGAGCATCAGGAAGGGCCAGGAGTCATCTCTTAGAGTCCAAAGGCTTAACATACCCATACCTGTGTTAGCTGTGTGGTTTGGGGCAAGTTGCTTAACAGCTCTGTGCCTCGTTTGCTTTCACTTTAAAATGGAGATAGTAACAGTCCGTACCTCTTCACATCACACTGCCCAAGAAAAATATAATGCAAGCCACATGTATGTAATTAACCATTTTTTAAAAAAGGAAAAAGAGGTGGCATCGTGGTGTGTGCCTGTCAGCTACTCGGGAGGCTGAGGCAGGAGGATCGCTTGAGCCCAGGAGTTTGAGGTTGCTGTGAGCTAGGATGATGCCACTGTACAGTAGCCTGGGCAACACAGCAAGACTCTGTCTCAAAAAACAAAAAAAAAAAGGAAAAAGAAACAATTTTAGGTATACTGGGCTAAGTAAAATATACTATTAAAATTTATTTCATACGTTATTTGCATTTTTCATACAAGTTTGAAATACAGTGTATATTTTCCATTTACAGCACATCTTGATTGGGACTGGCCACGTTTCAAGGGCTTGATAGCCACATGGGGCCAGTGGAGCAGTTTTAGGGCCAGCGTGAGGAAATGGAAAGCTCTTAGCTTGGATACACTCCTGTGAAACACGAGCTAGTCCCTTCCTCCTCCTCCCCTCCTCCTCCTCCCCTCCCCTTTCCTCTTCCTCGCCCTCTCCTTCCTCTTCCTCCTCCTTCTTATTTTCATTTTTATATTCAGCGCATACTCATGGCCCCTCCCCAGACCTTGAAAACAAAACCAAAAAACTTTACGCTTGCCTGTCACGTCAGTGTTCAAAGCACTTTGGCCTCCACTATCTCATTTAATCTTTACCACAGTCCTGTGGGCGGAAGTGAAGCTTCCAGGTTATGAAATTATTTGCTCAAAGCTGCTTAGCTAATGAGGGGCAGGGCAGGGATTCAGGGAAGGGGGCGGTTTTGTCCCGAAACTTTCCTTGCTGCACCTCCTCACCCAGATGACCGGTGGGACTCCCCTACCACGCAGACAGCCCTTCGGACTCACTGAGCATCTTAGCTGAGCTCACTTTCAGAACCACCTTGGGGGCGGCTGGCAGACAAGCATGGGCTCTCTGGGCCCCGTGCCCCATGGCTGTGTCTTGGTCCTTTCTCCTGTACTGGTTGCTGTCAGCACTTCCCCCAGAGGATCCCCCCACTCCTCCTCCCCGCAACACACACACACACACACACACACACACACACACACACACACACACGAGATCAGAGGCAGAAATCTGCTCTCTTCCTCACTGAGCTTGCAGCCACTTTAAGTATAACCTGTGTCCTATGCCAGTCCCACCATAAATCAGCCTTGAGTTCTATCGGGCGGCTCATTCTGCTGCCAAAACCTTCATTAGTTGCAGGAAAGGGCCGGGGAGAGAGCCTGGCCTTCACTCAGGCTGTGGTGACTCACCCCTTTGGGAAGGGCTGAGGTATTTGTCCTTGGATGTGGGGGTGCTGTGGCCTCTGTGGTTGGGAACACAGCCTCGCTTTGTCCACTGGTGCTGGCTTCCAAGAAAGGAGGTTGAAGGTATGCATCTGGCCCCTCCTTCAGCTCTCTGGTGACCAGAAACAGGCAGTCCCTAGGTCCTCCCCTGCTTTGCCCGTTCCTTGTCCCCAAACAGAGCCCTGGCCTATATTCCCCGTGGTGTGAGAGATGACGGCCTGAATTGTGTAACATTAGGCTCAGCAAGATGGCATAGTGTGGCTTATGTGCAAATATCCAGGAAAAGAAATGCAAGCATGTTCTTACTAAGGTGTAAATGGCTGATAGAGCAAAGCAGAGAAACATCACGGCACTAGATGAGAAGCGAGGATAGGGAAGAAAGCATAGAAAGAGGAGGCTGGGGGTGCTGAGAACAGACCGGGGATTTCACAATGCTTTTTAGCCCTGGCTCTGTCCCCAAGGTCCCCCGCTATCCTGTGATGTCCAGACCTCTGCTCTGTTCCAGGAGGACTGGGCTGTGGCAGAAATGGGAGAGGTTAGACAGAAAGCCAGTCCTGGCCGCTGAGAAGCAGAGACAGACACAGGTCTGGGAGCCAGGCCTGGAGGCAGGCTGGCGGCACCCACCTGGTAATGCCTGCCTTCCCCATTGCAGTGTGGGCCAGAGGCAGCTCGTGTGCCTGGCCCGAGCCCTGCTCCGCAAGAGCCGCGTCCTGGTTTTAGATGAGGCCACGGCTGCCATTGACCTGGAGACCGATGACCTCATCCAGGCTACCATCCGCACCCAGTTCGATACCTGCACGGTCCTGACCATCGCGCACCGGCTCAACACTATCATGGACTACACCAGGTGGGACACGGAAACCTAAGCAAGGGGGGACCTGGTGGGGCCTGGGGCATCAGGAAGGGGCTGGGCAGATTAGGGTTATCTGGGCATCGAATGCTCCTGGGGCATGGGGAGCAGAACAGTTTCCCAAGATACAGGTAAGGGGCAGACGAGAGCGTGGTTACCTGGGTGCAGGGGTGGGGCGCACAGTATTTTCTAAGACACGTGGGGAAGGGACACAGTGGGGATCCCCAGGCATCGTGAATTGTGCACAGTTCACTTCCATCCCACTCCTGTGGATGACATGAGGTGAGGGGAGCCAGATCCTTCATGCCGGTCCCATCACTTCCTGAGCACCTGCGGACAGAGTGCTTGCGTGTCCCTCACTGCGTTTGCACCTCGCTACCATCCTAGGAGATCGGTATAAACCATCCTAGGAGATCGGGTAATTACACCGGCTCACCTGAGTGAGAAGGCGCCCGATGCCTGGCACCCTGAGGGCATGTGAGGAGGCGATGCCTCCTGGTGAGATCTCTGTGTCTGAGTCAGAGGGCTGAGTCCCAGGCAGCTGCGTGACCCTGGGCAATTCACAAAGCCTTTCACGGGGAAATGATGATGTCTCTGAGGATTGTCTGAGGAGTCAGTGAAAAGTGCTTAAACTGCAGGTGATCCTGGGGAACCTCAGCGTCCTCCCCAGGCCCTGCAGTCCCTTCCTGTAATTCTCCCTAGCACTAGTCCCCCAAAGGATTAGGGGAGGGTCCTTGCCCTCAGCATCTCGTGACTTCCTTGGAAAGGCAGGCCACCCAGCCCAAGAAAAAACTGGGACCAACTCCCTCTTTGTGTCAGTTGTCAAGGTGTGGTGCTGGAGGTCAAAGGCATGGGCCGAGTGACTCAGAGTCCTGGCAGGCTGGGCTCTTTAGAGACTTGAGGGGCTGGGAATGCTGAGAGGGGAGGAGGCAGGAGGCTCAGGCCTCTGCTGAAGGAGTATGGTGGGAACACATCAAGAGGCCTTCATTCACTCAACACACACTGGTAGGGTAGGGGAGGTGGGCAGGGCACCATGGGCAGGACATTGGGTCAGACCTTGTCTCTCTCCCCCTGTGGCCTGCAGCGTCCTGGGGGCCAGACTGAGAATGCCTGATGCTGCCCTCTGTCCCATCCCTACCCCACCCCCAACCCCCACTGCCATTCAGGACCCCCCTGGGAGGAGGAAGAGAGGATGGACCCTGGGTCAGGAGGAGGGTCTGAGAGCATCTGTCCCCAGGCCTAACCGGAAATGTTTCATTCACCAGCAGCCCTAGGGCGGGAGGCTCGGATGGACCTTGGGTGTTGGGAATTCATTCATTCTAATGGGGCAGGCAGAAATGAATCAAATAATCAGGCTCCAGAACATGTAATTAGAGCCTGCAGGAAGGAAGCAGGGGTGTGTGTGCAGGCCAGGGAAGCCTCTCCACACAGGGCAGCCAGGGCACGTGCTCTCCTAAGGAAGGGGAGCACCAGCCAGGCCCCATGACTACGAGTTGTGGGGTGGAGGTGAGGAAATGAGGTAGAGAGAGCTGAGAATTTCAGGCAAAGGATGCAACACGTGCCCTGAGGCAGGAGGGTGCATGAGGCTGGAGTGCAGAGGGAGGCAGTAGCACCAAGATGAGGGAAGAGAACAGGCTCCACTATGCTGCTGCACTTTGGGGACCAGGGGAAAGCCCCTCAGACCTTACCCTAAGAGCAATGAGCAGCCACTGAAGACTTTGATTTGGGGGAAGGGGGAGGCTCCTGGGCCCCAATTTGGGCAGTGGCCAGGCGGCGATATTCACAGAAGCACTCCTTTCCAGGACAAGTTTCTGGGAACCCAGTGGGTGGGGAGTCCGAGCGCCCCCTCCCATGGAGGAGCACCTCTCCCAGCTTGGGAGAGCCCTTTTCCTTCCACCTGGCGGAGCACCAGGTGCACCCTGTGTGTGGTTGGTGGGGGAGTCTAACCCCAGGCCCAGCCCTGACTGTGGGCGGCGGGCCCGGGGGAGATCCTCCCAGCAGCAGCAGCAGCCAGATTTGCAGCCCAAGTCCCAGATTCCAGTGTCAGGCTTACTGCGGCCAGTTTCCTGCCGTGTGCCTTTGTGAGCCGGCACAAAGCAGATGGATATGCCCAGGGCCCAGCACACAGGCCCATGGCTCCTTGTGCACAGCCTTCTGAAATCCTGTGACCCCGGCCAGGGGAAAGGCTCATTAGGGAAGGTTTTCGGAGCCCTGACTAGCACAGATGAATAGGACCTTGCGTTTGATCCTAGAAACCGCTCCACTTGCCAGGAGAACAATGGCTAAAATAACCAGGCTTGCAAGCATGTGCATGCGGTACAGCGGCTGTGGCGGGTGGATTGCCTGAAGTGGGTGGGTTGGTATGTCACCACGGGCCTGAGCAGTACCCAGAAGGGCAGGGCTGGACTATGTGGCTGGGTCTGGGCTGACCACTTCTTTTATTTTTTTGGCTAGGGTCCTGGTCCTGGACAAAGGGGCAGTAGCTGAATTCGATTCTCCAACCAACCTTATTGCAGCTAGAGGCATCTTCTACGGGATGGCCAAAGATGCTGGACTTGCCTAAAATATATTCCTGGGATTTCCTCCTGGCCTTTCCTAGTTTCATCAGGAAGGGAAATGACACCAAATGTGTCCACAGAATGGACCGATGGCAAACAGTGGGGGCATTGGTTAGATTTTGCAACTGTAAAGTGCCTCACAGAATAACCTCATCTCAAATGGTTGACACAAGGAAGTGAGACCCCAGAGATGAATGACATGCCTGAGGTCACAACTAGTTTGGGACAGAGCCCAGACTAGTCCCTGCTCAACTGACTCCCAGTCTAGTGTTATTTCCATATTGCACTGTTTTCAAACAATCATGTCATGAAATGACCTCCCTCTTCCCTCTGACTTTTCATATTTTCTAAAGTATTTTTTTTTTTAATATAAAGCTTTTTCTTCCTGGAAAAGTCTGCTGGGTCAGGCCATCCCTAGGAACTGAGTCTTGGACTCTGGGGTGCTGCCTGAATCCATTAAAAATGGAGTACTGATGAAATAAAACTGTGCGGTCAACAAAATGTACACCTCAATGTAGTCTTTTCCAGCCTGTTCACAAGGCCCGGGGATTAGGGCCTTTGTAGGAGGCTGGGAGGAAGGGCGAAGAGGCTGCAGTTATTCGAACTTCAGGCCTAAGAGCTTTTGGCTGAAAATATCGTCTTCACAGCCAAAATTCACTGGGTAATTGCCAGTAGTTCCTGCTCTGCTATGTAGATACCGTAAAAAGGTGAGAAATAAAAGCCCTGAAATCTGACCCGAAGCCTCTGGGGAAAGCTGCTGCGAACACCTCCATGTTCATGTCATCCCTCATCCCCCCAAGCCTGTTTCTCTAGGGGCTGAGAAGTGTGTGGTGCATTATTTCCTAGGTCCTTTACAAGTCTGTCCCAGACAGTTCCCGATTGCCAGTGAGGCCTCCGACTCATTCAATTTCCTCAGTCCAGCTGAAGCTGAATGTATGAGCACAGAGAAGCCCAGAAGCTGCCCTGCCTTGACAGACCCAGGCTGGTAAACAAGATAGGAAGGGGCGAATTGTCTGCTTTCTTGAGCAAGCCAATACAAAGTTGATTTTCTTTGGGTCAGGGCCCACCTGGCACAGGCCTTATATTTGGAATGGATCTCTTCTCTTTGTTACCTTATTACTGTGGTCCCCAACCCCTGGACCATGGACCGGTACTGGTCTGTGGCCTATTAGGAACCAGGCCGCACAGCAGGAAGTGAGTGGTGGGTGGACGAGTGATCGAAGCTTCATCTGTATTTACAGCCACTCCCCATCACTCGCATCACCGCACAAACTCTGCCTGCTATCAGACCAGCGGCGGCATTAGATTCTCACAGGAGCAGGAGCCCTACTGTAAACTGCACATGTGAGAGATCTAGGTTGCACGCTCCTTATGAGAATCTAATGCCCGATGATCTGAGGTGGAGCTAAGGCAGTGATGCTAGTGCTGGGGAGTGGCTACAAGTATAGATTATCATTAGCAGAGAGGTTTGACCGCACAGAGACCATAATAAATCGATTGCTTGTAGACTCACATCAAACCCTATCAGTGAGTGGCAAGTGACAATGTAATAATAATAGAAATAAAGTACACAATAAATATAATGTGCTTGAATCATCCCAAAACCATCCTCCCCACCCCCAGGTCCATGGAAAAATTGTCCTCCATAAAACCAGTCCCTGGTGCCAAAAAGGTTGAGGATGCTGCTATACTAAGTTTTCTGGTCTCCTTGGTCTCACTCCTATTCCCTGTACCTTTACTCTTGCTATGATGTGAGTGGCTGTGAGTGACTGTTGTTTCCCACCCTAAACAGTTTGCAGTAGATACGGAGACGGCTCCTTTGATCAGGTTTTTCTATAAGCCCTGGGTCAGCCTGTGCTGCAGGACCATTTGTTAAAGGTTAATCACATTTTTTTTGGCAGGCTGTTTCTGCCCAGGATGTTTATGAGTATATGGAAGATGACTTCCATCTTTGTGATAAAACAAGTATGAAAGCACAAATGCCCAAATTATTCTGCCTCTCCGTGGTGCTAAGAAAAGGTCTCTGCTATGCTCTCTGATTTATTAGGCCAATTTGGCATGACGTCTGCTTTGTGAGGAGCTAGCTGGCCTGAACCAACAGAAAAGCAGATTCATTCAGCATTATTCTCAGCTAAAGATCTGAAGGTGTAAGGCTGTATTTCCTCTCCTGTCTTAGGAGTTTGCTACTGAGCTCATTGAGGCCCTGACAGGTGCTGACAGCCCAAAGGGGAGGCTCAGTTGTATAAACAGGATAATCAAAAAATGTGGTTAATAGGGGATGACCTCCATCTAGCTGGCTCAACTACTCCAGGGAAATGAAGCCGACTGCTGTGAACTGGGAGGAAAGACGCCACACAAAATATCTGCCTCCTGTGCCACTGACAGGGCATGAGTACTGCGGCAGCAGCGGGCTGGAGGAGGCGCAGGTGGAAAGCGGGCCCTTCTGTTCTTTCTCCAGAGCATCTGGTCCCCGGGACTGTCCAACAATTTGAACACCCTGTGATTATAAGTATAGTGCTGTTTATGAGGCCAAAATTAAGGAGTGTTGGCTTGTTCAGTTAATATTTAATATTAATAATACTTGTTATGTTTGAACAGTCAGCAATGCACAAAGAAAAAATTCTTTAGTGAATGTTTACACACAGTATGAGCACATGCTTTAAATATGCAGTGGAGGAGGAGGGGTGAATTCACAGTTAACACAGCTAAAAAAAAATCCTTGTTATAAATTACACAAAGCATATAAAAATATTTCTCTGAATGCATAGATTAAGACTTTAAACTCACCTACCAGCAACTGTGCAGTCTTACCCCACCGCCACACCCAGGAGTCAGTTGACCACAGAGGATTTTACAGAGGAGAAGAGAGACCAGCGAAGGGCAGAGCCTCATCTGACACGTCTCTCACGGCGACACCAAGACCCTTGCTCACCTCTGTTTCTAAGCCCGGGAAGCCCTGGAGCTATTCCTCTGTAGGCCGCCTCCCAGCCAGGGGCCTGAGTCTCTAATCTGGGTGGCTGAAAGAGTTGACCCCAGTAATTTGGACATGAATTAATACTGAGTTTATTTCCTCCAGGATAGAATCAGACTTAATTGTATCAGTAAATTGTAACTTTTTTCAAAGCAAAAGGGAAAAAAAAGGTTACTGCATCTAGTTAAACTAACTTCTGATTGGCTGAAACACGAGGGAGGTTTCTTCTTTAAAGCACTTGAGAGAAAGAGGGTAATAAGTAACCTTCACTCTGCTATGCGAACACTGTACAAGGGTGAGTAAGTCACCAGCAGTAATTGGTGAAATACAAGCAAGTCACTAAACAGTGACTCCATGAAGTTGGCCTTGGAAATCATCTCAACCTCATTTCAGCATTTAGGCAGCTGCAGGAGGCCATTATCACAACATTCTCTTCCATTGACATCTGCACGTTCTCACTCAATTGTAGTGTTCTAATAAAATTAAGTTAACACAGTTAGGAAGTTAAGTTTCTTTGGAAACTATAGGCACTATGGGGAAAAAGCTTCTTAAGACAGCAGGGATGCTCTTCAACAGCTGGCTTCAAACCCCTGCTCTCCTGTTTGTCTAAGTGTGCTAGTTCTTATTTCTAAAGTTAAGGTGTTTGTTCCAAGAAGATGGTGGCTTTTCTTGTAACATTATGACAATGAAAGAAAGGAAAAGAATCTTTGAATGCATCCTTTAAAAAAATTCTTATGCCATGCTCAAGAGTTTAATCAGGTGTTTTGTTTTTGTTTTTCAGAACAAAGTCTGGTAGACTCACAACTGACTTTGTTAAGTGAATTGGTGGTGGGGGGGATCCCTTAAGATCAAACAATTTGTTTACAAAAGCAACAGATTTCAGAGTTGTGTAAAAATCCTAAGAATTTCAAAATAACCTTTATCTTTGATACAAAAATAAAGATGCTAACTCCTTTAGCTCAGATTCCCATGATAACCTTTAAAATAGCAACAGATTCAGTCTTAAAAATTGCTTTTCATTTCTAGTGGGAAATGAAAGTGGAGAACATGGAACAGCAATGTTTGTGCTCTTCTCATACAATGCAATAAAACACAGATGACAGGAATCGCTTCAGAGTAAAAAAAAAAAAAAAAAGCAGTTTCAGTCTTAAAAATTGCTTTTCATTTCTAGTGGGAAATGAAAGTGGAGAACATGGAACAGCAATGTTTGTGCTCTTCTCATACAATGCAATAAAACACAGATGACAGGAATCGCTTCAGAGTAAAAAAAAAAAAAAAAAAGCAGTTGCGCTTTTAGAAGGCATCAGAGAGCCCTCTAGTGACCATGAGGGGAGTTAATGCAGAGATGACTGTCTAGAGACAGAGAAGCAGTTGAGTGCCTACAAAGGAAAACGTGGGGGAGGGGAAGCTCTTTTGGTTAACAGCGTATTTACAATTAGGTAACTGTATTCTTAAATACTTTTAACCTGAGAAACATTTATAAATATGTTATATGAAACCTCACAGTCACAAATCACACTAAAATTCATTTGTTCAGTACCTGTGCTTTCCCCAGTCTTCCTCTCTAGTCAGTTCAGGACTTCAGGAGAGTTGTGAGCATGCAACACCAAGAAAAGCGCATCCCGGCCCTTCAGGTGCACTGTCAACAGGAGTGGCTAGAAATAGGCTCCGCTCTCTCTCAGATTCTGCCTAGACAACTCTCTTACATTCTGCACGTAAAACACACTGGATATAGAACCTTCGGCTTCTGCCTCTCCAGACCACTTCTCAGCTGTTCAAAGCTTCAAGCAATAGGTTTATTGTGCACCAAGAGGCTTGGAAGAGTGGCACCGCTGCTTGGGGGTCAGGGGCTTCCTACCTTGGCAGAACAATGTTAGTGTATAGTGCGCAGTGGCACCAGGGGCCCTCCCGGGCATCCAAGGAATTTAAATCAATGGCTTGTCCTTGGCCCAGAGGTGACACAAACCGTCACAAAAGTCCCTGCTGCATTAGTAAGTCAGTTTTGAAGCTCTCCTGTTATAGCAAGGCCTTTCAGTCAATGTGGATGCAGCATTTCTGAACAGAAAATTATTTTCACTTATCATTAGAACCAGTTCCAGCTCTTGGAAATCTTGGAGTCGAGCAACATCTTTGTCCTAAAACAAAAATAGGTTAAACAGATTAAGAGGAGCCACTTGTCTCCACATGTTTGGTATGCTATATTGATACCAGTATCTTGGCTTATTTCAAAACCTAGAAGAAGAAAAAAAAAGTCCTATGACAGGCTGAGTCAGTGAAAGTGCAATTAAATCCCCAGGGGCACGAGTTGGGTTGGAATGGTGGAAACCCTTAAAAGCAGTTCAGCAGCTGCTACAGGATGAGCACACACCTTGAAGGCAGAGGCCATGTATGGATCACTTTTCCTGGTTGCCTTGAGATGCCAAAAGCCTGATGTTCAAGAACCCAGAGATGCTGGAAGGACCACACATGTATGTATCTGTGTGGGTTTGCCCTGTATTTTAACTTGGTTCTTAACTTGTAAAACACAAGGCACATCTAATCCTGCACTAAGTTCATCCTTACAGATCACTATAGAAACAACCAAAAATAGGAATATATGAATGGTAATTCAGAAAATGCTCTCTGGTATCTTACAACTTTCAAAACTGCCAGTGTCTCTACAGACTCAGTAAAGCTTAATGATTACATTTGGAAAACTACTCTGCCCCCTTTCTATCCTCTGTTCATTTCTTCAACTATGACTCATATAACCAAGGAGGAAGCTAGGTATTTTCCAAATGCAAAAAGCAACCATTCATGCTTAACGGACTTTTCTTACCTTTCTTAGCAGAGTATTGGGTAACTTTCTGATCTTCTCCACTTGATCTGGATTAACACCCAGCTCACAGCAACTCACCCTGAGCAATTCTTGGTAGGTGAGCTCCTGTCGGTCCAATTCAATTTCAATGAAATCATTTTCTCGAAGAGATGGGTTCTGAATTCTCACCTTGAGTACCAGCTCTAGAAAAAAAGAAGGAGGAATGTTAATGAATGGTTCTAGCATAGTATAGCCCATATAATTTAAGATTTTTTCCATAAGATGATTACACTTAATCATGCCTCGTGCCAAAGGTTTGTACCACCTAATGAGAAAACCAAGCATAGTCACCGAGGTTTGCTTGGGCCCAATTGTGGCTCCGCTGAGGCAGTTGCCTGTATTGTCTTCCCTACATGCAAGACTGTGGTTCACAGAGTAAAAGGCGGGCAGAAGCAACCATCCCAGTTGTGTAGAAGGATAATCTACTTCTGTCATGGTAGCTAAGGAGGCAAAGACTTAAGAATGAGGTCGGGTATCAAACGACACATGAGCAGGGGAAGGGAAAGAGGGTTGGAAAGAAGGCATGGCCAAGATATAGTACATGAGTTACTCTGAAGAGGTTTAACAATTATGGACCTAAAAGTATTTATGAAATATGAAACTCCTTATAATAAAGACAGTAAAAGAGCCAAAAGACAAGCTAGTAAAAAAATCTAAAGTATAGCTATGATTTGAATAAAGTACACCTTAATAAGGAAGGGTCTTGGCTTATTATTTGTGTGTCTGGGATCTTATCAATCTGCCCCCATATTCCGAGCCCGGCTGCCAGATGGCCCAAGCCAAGCACCCATGTACATTTGGCAGTTCTGCTTTGCTCCTTATGTATGAATCCCTCATAGCACCCAGGGGGCACTGTTATCAGCACCTGTAGTAATCGGTCCTCAAAAAGGGGAAGTGAGGGAGTTACTTATAGGGAAAAAGAAAGGTTGGACTAGACTGTACCCTGCGGTGTTGAATTGGAAGTATTGGGGTGAATTTGTGGTTTTTAATATTCTTAAAAGATATGTGTGTGTTTATATATACACATACATACACACATGTGTATATGTGAATATATGAATGTATATGTGTTTGTCTGTTTACTTGCTTTTTTCTTTCTTTCTTTCTTTCTTGGCTCTGATCTCTGAATAGGCCTAAAAGAAATGACACACCTATAGCAACGAGGACATCTAGTGCCCACATCCTGGTTCCTAAGTACCATCTTCCAGCAAAAAGAACCAGGAATCCTCAGAGAAATAGCTGATTCCAGGGTTAGGGCAGAGAAAGTTACACTTTGAACCTGGGACATCTTGCTGCACCAGAAAGTAAGGAAGTACTCTGAGAATGATGGGGACATGTCCAAGGCACACAAAAACTAGTTTGAAGGGGCTCCCACTGGCCAAATCTGGAATAATTTGAATATTTTAAAAAACGATAGTAATAGATTATAACCTATTGAATAAAATAAGAATCCATGAGTTCATACTGGGAGAAATGAGGGAGAAGGGGAAGCCCTTCTTTACAGTGAAGTACCAACTAATAAACGGAGAAAGAATGAAAGAAAATCCTATGCTACAAAAATAACTGGGCTGGACTCTTCAAAAATATCAAGATCAACAATGATAAAGAGTTAAGGTGGGGCAGGGGGAAAAAAAAAGATAGAGTTAAGAAATGTTCCAGATTAAAGGAGACTAAAACAACATGATAACTAAACGCCGTATGTGATCATAGGCAGGGGCAGGGGTGGGCAGAGTAAAGACAGCTACAAAAAGCATTGTGGGCCGGGCGCGGTGGCTCACGCCTGTAATCCTAGCACTCTGGGAGGCAGAGGCGGGCGGATTGTTTGAGCTCAGGAGTCTGAGACCAGCCTGAGCAAGAGCAAGATCCCGTCTCTACCAAAAAATAGAAAGAAATTAATTGGACAGCTAAAAATATATAGAAAAAATTAGCTGGGCATGGTGGCGCATGCCTGTAGTCCCAGCTACCTGGGAGGCTGAGGCAGAAGGATTGCTTGAGCCCAGGAGTTGGAGGTTGCTGTGAGCTAGGCTGATGCCACGGCACTCTAGCCTGGGCAACAGAGTGAGACTCTGTCTCAAAAAAAAAAAAAAAATTTAAGTATGGACCATGGATTACAGAACAGTATTACATCAAGGTTACACTGCCTTTCTTTGTGTGTGTGAGAAAGAGTCTCACTCTGTTGCCAGGGCTGGAGTGCAGTGGCATCATCATAGCTCATTGCAACCTCAGATTCCTGGGCTCAAGCAATCCTCCCACCTCAGCTTCCCAAGTAGCTAAGACTACCAGCGTGGCACAAGCCACCATCCAGCTAATTTTTCTATTTTTTGTATAAATGGGGTCTTACTGTGTGGCTCAGGATGTTTTCAAACTCCTGGTCTCAAGAGATCCTCCCACCTTGGCCTCCCAAAGTGCTAGGATTACAGGCATAAGCCACCATGCCTGGCCAAGGTTACGTTTCTTAAATTTGATCATTGTGCTTTAGTTATATAAGAGAATATCCTTGTTCTTAAGAAAGATATAATAGGAATAATACTTAAGCGTATCAGGGTAAAAGAGCAAAAGGTAAATAATCTGTGAATCTGAGTAAAGGGAGTTCCTTATATGAGCCTTACAACTCTGTAAGTTTGTAATTACACCCAAAATACATACAGGAATCCCACTCCTCTGGACGCTGACTCCCCTGTTGCAGAGGCTGTTTGCTGATGAGAGGTTACCTTGCATATTAAACGGAAATGCTCCTGTGAAGAAAAATGGCTGGAACGCTGGCGCCGGTCCTGTATATGTCCCATTTTGAGGCTCCAGAGACACTGGTGGCTTGGACGGGACAGAAGAGAACAGGGAGCGGCTCTGACTCACTGGTGGCTGACAAACAGGGCCCGGTTTTGTGCTTTCTGGTGTTCGGAGCATGGCAGAGGGGGCAGACACATCACCATTCTGAACCAGTGCCAAAGAGGTGTGGTCCCGGGGAAAGGCCCCCAGCAGGGGAGGTTCCCCAGGGGGAAGCAATGAAGGCGAGCCATCTGCAGGGGGTGATGCAGGAGGTGTGGAGGGGCCCCCATTCTGCAGCTGGGCTGAATCCTCTGCTGTGGGGGTGTAGATAAAAGGGAAGGCTGGGTTGGCCAAATAGTTGGGAACAAAGGGCAGTTCTGACTCCTTCTTCAGCTGGGGGAGGGTGTCATCGTCATCATCATCATCTTCCACTTAAAAAGAAGAAAACAGAACATTTACACAGCCCTTTAAAAATTACCAAGAAATCCTCTGGTGTATACACTGAGGTTTAAAAAAAAAAATACCAAAGAAAAAAGTGTCTTTTGGAAGCTAGTGATAGTGACAAATATTTTGGTCAGTGTTTACTGCCTCTTCAGGTCAGAAAAAAAATATTTCATTAGGTTTATAATTACCATTTTTAATCACTGTCTTAAATTTTACAAATAAAAAAAATAAAACCTTACAATGCTGATCTTCCCAGAAACAACATGCAATTACTATCTTGGCACGGGAATTAGCTTTTAGAAATAGACCAGTTGTTTGACCAGCATCAAGAATGCAGCCAATAATACGAGTCTTAAATTAGTTTGGCCAAATCAAAAGTTTGCCCAAAACAAAGACTTACCTCCCATAATTTTCCTGATTTCTCTCCTTGATGTTAATTGGACTGGCATTTCTCCTTTTGTGGTAAGAATCTCTTTGTCAGCTCCTGATTTTAACAGGTAAGAGACCACCTGACCATGGTTGCGTTTACATGCCCAGTGTAAACAAGTCCTGTGCCAAAGAAAAGAAAATAAGAATTATTTAAAAAGAGGAGAGTGTTACTCTATCAGTGTCACTCATCAGATACATCAGTCTCTTTACAATATATTTTTATATTGCCACATTCCTTTTCGGGGACTATAGAAACTCGCTTCATATGCATCAAATGCCACTTGAAGATCAAATATTATCAGGCCAATAACCATCTATCTGCAGCTTGCTTTGCCACTTAAATTATTATTACTATAGCAGTTACTGCTGTCTGAATCTCAGTTGATCATTCTCTTTTCCTCTTTTCTTTCCTTCACATATATACAATGGATTTCCAAATTTCCATTTTTAAAAAAGTTGGCTTTTTCTAGTTCTCTCCAGAAGGCTACAAACATCTCATCTGCATAAATGTAAGGCATTGCACACATACTTTAATTCTTAAGGTACTTAAAAATCACATATCGACAACCAAAATTTTTCGAGAACAGACTCTTCTAACATATCAGACTCATTTAGGAAAACTAATCATTTAATATTGTACACACAGGAAGCAATTCGGTACACTCTGAAGGGCCGTTATTTTAATACTGCATAGAAATGTAATTAGCACGCCAGCAAAAACTCTATCTTAACAGAAATTAAAGGATTCAGAGCTGCTAAATCCATCCCCAGGTGCCAAAGCTGAATGCATATCATGGAAGGAAAATACTTTTTTTCCCCTCTGTTTTGAAATGTCTCCCTTCACCAACTTTTTAATTGAACTGAAATAAATACCTTCAGAGCTTATAGCCAAATACAGATATGAAGAATAGAACACATGTTCAATAGTGAGGGTTAGGTCACTAACCTAGGAAGTGTAATTATCTGGACAGTTCATTTGGTTTCAGGAAAAAGCTGATTTGTCTTGAGCACCTTAACATTAGTAACTTACAGGAAGTTGGCTTATCTGTCTGTCTGGGGGCAATACCATCAATATTTCACAGCGACATTCTACATTATTATTCATTAGAATTAGATTATCCAGGTGCCTTTAAAGTATACTCTCTGACAAAATGACTGCCAATTTGGGAAAAATAAGGGAAGAGTCTTGATATAGACTTCTAAATCATTAGCTCTGTGGAGATAAGGAAATGGGGCTGGTGCAGTGGCTCACACCTGTAATGCCTGTAACTCTGGGATGCCAAGGCAGGAGGATCACTTGAGGTCAGGAGTTCGAGATCAACCTGAGCGAGACTGAAACCCCATCTCTACAAAAAATTTAAAAATTAGCCAGGCGTGGTGGACCATGCCTGTACTCCCAGCTGCTCAGGAGGCTGAGGTAGGAGGATCATCTGAGCCCAGGAGTTTGAGGTTACGGTGAGCTATGATGATACTACTGCACTCCGGCCTGGAAGACAGAGCAAGATTCTGTCTCAAAAAAAATAAATAAATAAGGAAATGTCTGCTTGGCACATATAGGTGCTTAATTAATATTTGCTGAACAAGTGAACCAAGGATAAGGTACACATTGCTTAGCGTAGTAGGATCGAATATATTGTTGATTCTGGGCAAACTGCAGCTCCAGTGCGTTTGTGTGTGATTGTCTGTGGCGTAGGCTTGAAACATGAACAATTATAATGATAAGTGAGTCCTCAAAAATGAATGGAGCATGATGAGAAAAATATGCTCCCTTTTGGAAATAAAATGCTCACTTGCTAGTAGTAAATCACTTTTTCATGGAAAGCTTGAGAGAGAAGGAGGTAATTTACTGCCAGTGGGTCTGAGAGACTCTGAGACAAATCAACTAGCTAAAACATCACCATGTAAAGTGGGGTTAAGTCAACACAGCATGCCCCCAAAAGCCCTGTGCCCTTAGTGATCATCGTTTACAGCCCAGAGCTGTGTGGCTCTGGGCAGCTGTAACTCAGAGCCATTGCAGCCAGGCAGTATTTTCAACTTCTTCATGAGCCATTTATACTTGTTCCTTAAAACCAAGGGATATGCATGTCACTTGAATTACAATTGATGTGGGAACTCTATCTTTGAACTTCAACTCTAAGCTTTACATTTGCAGTCAGAATATCCTATTAGTGCTAGGAACTATTTCAGACCAGACGCACTGGACATCATTCATCAACTGGGCATCATTCATCAGTGCTGAAATTGTGGTTACTGAGCAACCAAGAATTGAAAGCAGTCACCATGCTGCTTTCCTCTGCTAGAGAGTAAGTTTTTTTAGGGTAACGTTATATTCCATTACCCAGCACATTGCTTCACAATAAGAAAATAACAACAATAGTTAACATAGATATAATGCTTTACATGTTGGACATTGTTCTAAAGGCTTTACATATATTATCTTTATTTAATCCTCAAAACAAACCCATGAGGGCCAGGCATCGTGGTTCACACCTATAATTTCAGCACTATGGGAGGCTAGGAGTTTGAGACCAGCCTGGGCAACAAGACCAGCCTGGGCAACAAGACCAGCCTGGGCAACATAGCAAGACCCCATCTCTACATTAAAAGAAAACCCATGACGGTAAATTCTACCGCCAAGATTCCCCCTATCTTACAGAAGAGGAAACAGAGGCACTGTGCCTCTGTTCTACAGAGCAAGTTTTAAACAAGCTATTTACATGATGCTTTCATCTCATTATATGCTCACATCACTCTTCTGAAGTGGAAATGAAGCAAATAAATAAGCAAAGCATGTAGTATGCTAGGTAATAAGTAAGTGTTACAGGGAAGATAGAGCAGGGGAAGGGATTAAGGGATACCAGCAGTTGAGGAGGGCACTGTGCAATTTTAAATTGAGGGCCAAGGAAAGGCCTCACCAAGGAGACATCTAAACTAACATCTGAAGGAGGTGAGGGAGCAAACCATGTGGTTTCTGGGGGAAAGCATGTGGGATAGATGGAACACAAAACACAAGGGTCTTGAATCCGGACTGTGCCTGGTACTCCAGGAAAAGCAAGGAGGCCAGCGGGAAAGAAGGGAGCAAAGGGGCAAATCCCAAGACATAAGGCACAGAGGTTGGGGGGGGGCAACGGAGGACAGGGAATAGAAATGGGAGGACCCTGCAGGCTTTTACCCAGTGAGATGGGAGCTATTAGAGGGTTTAGAACAGAGTGAATATAAAGTTACCCTCAAGAAACTTCCTCTCTAGCATAGACAAGCAGAATGGTGACTGATTGACTTATGTTTTAAGTCAGGATCCCTCTGGCCACTGGGTTGAGAAAAGACTATAGGGTATAAGTATATTCCATGCTTATGCAAGCACACTAATTAGGAGGCTACTGCAATAATCCAGGTGAGAGAACCAATGGTGGCTTCGAGCCAGAGGTGCAGTGGGCAGGCTAGTGAGAAGTCTTTAGATTCTGACTATGTCTGAAGGTGCACCTGGCAGAATGGGGTGTGAGGGGAACACAGGAGGCACGGAGGGCACCAAGGATTCTGGCCTGAGCCCCTGGAGGCTGAGATGAGAAGCAGGCTTGGGGCGATATGGGCATAAGGGAATGCTAGGAATTCAATCTTGGACATGTAGAGTTTGAGGTGCCTATTAGAAATCTTCCCCAATTAAGTCTGTGAGAAGGCTCTTCAGGTTACTTCAGACTCACTTTAGATTTACTAAACACCTACTACGTGGAAGGCATTGCCTTTAGGACAGTAGGGTCTGGAGTCAGATGCCAGGTTCGCTTTCTTTTTTTTTTGAGACAAAGTCTCGCCCTGTCACCCTGGCTAGAGTGCAATGGTGTCAGCCTAGTTCACAGCAACGTCGAACCTGGGCTTAAGTGATCTTCCTGTCTCAGGCTCCTGAGTAGCTGGGACTACAGGCGAGTGCCACCATACCCAAGTTCGCCTTCTAGCCCTACTAGTTACTGTAAATTCTATGACCTAGGGAAGGACTGCTATGCAAATCAGGGAAATTATTTAGTCTTTCTGGGCCTCAGTTTCTTCATATGTAAATGGAGAGAATAACAATAGCTATGTCCCCAAGAAGTTGTCAATGAGCTATTAATAACACATGTAAAGTGCTTAGCATCGCATCTGTGCCACAGAGCAAGTTGAATGAATATTAGCTATTTATATTATGCCTCATCTCATTAAATGCTCACAACACTCTTCTGGAATAAGTAGAAAATGAAGCAACTAGGGTGAGGTTGCATAGCTAGGCAGGAACAGAGAAGAACCTGCAGGCAAGACCAGGCTGATTTTTCTACACAACACTGCCTCCCAGTGCCAAAACGGTAATTCACAACTTTGAACCACAGAGCAATGCTCAGGAAAGGTACATACACAACAGCAAGTTTGCAAACTTTTAAACAAAACAAAACAAAAAGGTAGTATCTATTGATTCTTGGCTTTCTGGACAGCTATCCAGGCTGTTTTCTTTAGGGAAAGGAGGTAGACAGATTTTTGAGGCAGTCAGGAAATCCTAGTTCTGGTCCTATCAAATTAATAATTGTGTGGCCTAGGGCAAGTCATTCTCTGGGGTTGAATTTATCTCCACTGTCACTTTCAGTTCCAAAAGGTAGGATTCCACCTTAAAAAAAAATAAAACATTTGCAAACTCACTTTAAACTAGCAAAATAGGCTGGCGATCAAATAAAATTTTAAATTTTAAATGCAAAGAGGGTAGAATAATAGCACATTCAATAACCTTAAAGATTTGACCACTAGCAACATCTTAAAATGAGACTGCTCATTTCACTGAGAAGGATTTAGTCTGCAGGCAGACATCTAAAGCCTTGGAAGAAATTCGGTATCTGAAATTGTTGTATGAAAACAAAGCAAAATACTCTATAGGATGAACAAATGAGTCTCCCTTCAACAGGCAACTGTAGGCAGCAGCAGCAAGACAACAAAGCAGCAGAATAGCAATGTAAATGTTTGGGTTTGTTTTGGTTTTTTTCTTGGTGTTGGCTAAAGAAATCGTGCCAGTTAATAAGATTCCTATTTGCTCAGTTGCTTATGCTTTTAGGTCTGCACGATGTGTTCCTTCCGAAGAACCTAAGACAAAATAATTCAACACTTGAACGGGGTCGTGTGCTCCAGCGCATAGTCGCTGAGAATCGCAGCCTCCGGCATGGCACCGTTCTGGCCAAGTTAGCCAGGGAACGCGGGGGACCGCGGGGGCGCCAGGGTCCCAGTGGGCGCAGCCCGGGTGGACCACGTGGGCCGAAATTTGGGCAGGAAGCGCTCCTGACTGCAGGAGGCAGGGGAGCCTGGGCTGGCCTCAAGAGGGCACAACCTCAGAGGCGCGAGGCGGCAGGCCTCGCCTTAGCCCTGCGTCCAGGGGCAGGGCAGGGCCCAGGTCGCAGCCGACTGCCCCACGCCTCGGGCCGGCTGCCCTGGCCCTAGGCCTCCCCCGCTCCCCACTTACCAGCCGTTGACCTCATTTTGGGAGTTCACATCCACCCCGCTCTCCACCAGTTTCTGCACCTCCCGAATGTCCCCCAAGGCCGCGGCCTCCCGCAGCCTCTCCTGCTGCTCCTTTTGCTCTAGGAGGGCGCTCATCTTCCCCTCGGCCCCAGGCCCCCGCCCGGGCCTGCCTGCCCCGCCCTGCCCGGGGCCTGTCAGCGCCTCCGCCGTCGCCGCGGCCCGCTCCCGGCCATGGGGAGGGAGCTTGGAGCTCGCCCGCCCTGCTCGCGCCGCCGCCCGCGCCCGTCCCGGGACTTCTGCTCCCTCCCGCGGGCCGCCCGCGGCTCCCCCGCTGCTGCAGACCCGCGGGCCCAGGCCTCCTCCCCGGTCGCACTTCCCGAAGGCCGGCTCCGGGGGACCCTATTCAGTGTGACAACCCTGACCCAGATATTTTCCGTTCCGACCCACGGCCCCGGCGCCGGGCCGGCTGTTTATGTAACTACTGCACATTATTATCTGCCATGATTCATTGACTATTTTTAGACCTCCCCACCCCACAGTTTCAAGGGAGGAGGACAGACACATGAAAAGGGAAAAAAGCATATTTGTGAGCCAGAAAAACCTTATCCTCTGGTGCAGACTGTTTACCAGGAATCAAAAATAATTGGTAGGTTCTTTTCTGTTGGGTTTTGCGTTTTTGTTTTCGCTTTTTTTTTTTTCCAGTTTGGTTGGCTCATCTTCCTTATCTGAGCCAATTTTTGCCCAGCAGGATGGGGGAATGGGCTGAAAACGATCCTACTATAATACGCCTATTATTGTGGAGATAGATTACACTGTTCTTTCTTCTTTTTGACAGTGCTTGGGACAATTCAGTTAGAATATTTATTTCAATTGTTGTTGTTTTACATCTCATTTTAGACAAGGATTTCTTCTAACTTGGCTTTCAGGAAAAATATTTATACTGTGCTTACAGTTTATAAACTGTAATTACTGCCTATAAATCATAAGTAATTACTCTTCGTGTAGGCCATGTAAGGAAATAAGAAAGAAAGGAAGAACACCAAAAGTGGCTTTGGAGGTATCCTGGTCCTGATCCCAGGTGCCTGGGGAAGAGGCTCTGGTGTGCACGTAAACATCATTTTGCCTGACTTCTTGCCTAATCTATCCAGTGAGGCTCAGACCCTGGGTGGCATTGTTTTTATGCCTAGTGGGAAAAAGAGAAAATACTATTTTGCTGAGCCCAGGTGCCTGGAAGAGATCCTCCTATGTGGCACAGGATAGAACTTTGCAGATGGGGTCAGAAGGATTAAGGAAATAGCCCTGGGGAGGAAGGGAGGACCTGGGGAGGAAGGGAGGAAGGCCTGAACAAAGAGAGGAGATGAAATAGGAAGGGATAGATTTAGGCATGGAGTTTTCATTTCCGTCTCTTGGGGCTGCCAGGAACCGCACAGCAAGCGTTTTTCTTGTTACTGTTTAAGAAAAACCGATGTCTGTTTGTTTATTATGATACAGTAATTCACCCAGTACACAGTGCACACTAGGTGGTGCTTAATATAAACTGACTACACACTTAAATTGACCCCCATGGCAAATTGATACTCTGTTTCAGTTTACAGTTTTATTTGTTCCCCCAATTTAAATTTTAATTCTCAGATTCAGCATGATACTCCATCTGAAGCTGACATACATAGCCCTGGAGTTGGGCCCTTTAACACATTCCAGTGACATGGGAATAGGTAGTGGCCTCTTCAAAAAATAAAGAAGCTGTTTAGAATATTGTTAATGACTGGCCGGGCGCGGTGGCTCACGCCTGTCATCCTAGCTCTCTGGGAGGCCGAGGCGGGTGGATTGTTTGAGCTCAGGAGTTCGAAACCAGCCTGAGCAAGAGCGAGACCCCGTCTCTACTAAAAATAGAAAGAAATTAATTGGACAACTAAAAATATATAGAAAAAATTAGCCGGGCATGGTGGCGCATGCTTGTAGTCCCAGCTACTTGGGAGGCTGAGGCAGTAGGATCGCTTGAGCCCAGGAGATTGAGGTTGCTGTGAGCTAGGCTGATGCCACGGCACTCTAGCCCGGGCAAAAGAGTGAGACTCTGTCTCAAAAAAAAAAAAAAAAAAAAAACTGTTAATGACTGCACTCCAAAGTCTATGAGTTCTCATTATATGAGTTATTTGTCAAATGTATCTTCCTTAAGAGGATTAAAGCATGTACCCTACAATAACTGTTGAATCAGTGAATATTAATATCTTCTTAAACTCAACTTCTGTTTTGGTCTGACTGCAGTCTTCTGTTTGTTATCCTCAGACAAAAAACAAAAACTTCCTCCACCAACAAAACCTCTGATCTTGGATATAACTGAATGTAACCTGGTGGCTATTCTATTACTACTTCCATTTATTTATACTTTGTCTTGTCTCCAGGGAACTACCTAACTCACTGGGTGTATTAAGCATGCACTGTTTGCCAGGCTCTGTTCTAGTCATTGAGGATGCTACTGCCAACAAATGAGTCCCTGACTTCCAAGAACAGACAGTCTAGCAGGGCAGACAAGGCAAACAATAGAATGTGCTATGCATTACAATAGCAGTGACATGACGTATGGCATAACGGTTGTAGGCATGAAGATAGAAGCCACTGCCTGGGTTTGTATCCCAGCTTTGCCACTCATATAATCTTGGATGAGTTACTAAACCTTTGTGTGCTTCAAATTTTGCATCCGTGAAATAAGGACATTAATAACACCTGCTTTGCAGGATTGTTTTATGGGTTGAATAGATGAATATGTGCAAAGAAATCCTGGTTAAGTCAGGAAAGAGCCCCTGATAGGATGGGAGGGTAGTGGTGGTCAGGAAACAAGGATAACACCCAGAGTTCTGGGTGATTAGCTAGGGATGCCATTTACTGAGATTTGGGACAAAGGATGAATAGAAGGCTTGAGGTTCAGTCATTCATTCACTTCTGAACTGTTAAATGAGCTTTCTGAGGACCTTTAATGACTACTACTCTCTACTGTCTACTACTATCAACTCATTGCCAGACACTATGGTAAGTGCTATAGATGAATTAATTATCTCATTTAATCCTGACAATAACCCTAGGAGTTAGGACCATCATTATTGCCTGAGGCTCAGAGAGGTAATTAACTTGTCCAATGCCCTGCAGCTTAGTGATAGAGCAAAGCTTTGAACTCAAGTTCAACTCCAGAGCCTGTGTTTTCTTTTCTGACTTTCACTTAAGTGGAGATGTCTAGTAAACGGTTGCGTGCATGGGTATTGTGTTTAGGAAGGAGGTCTGGGCTGGTGATTTATATTTGGCAGTCATCAGCAAAAGTTGCTAGCTGAAGTCATGGGAACAGAAGAGATAACCCCAAGAGAGTCTATGCCTGCTAAGAGAAGACAACCAAAGGCAGAACGCTGAAGAAGACAGATGGTTCCCAACTTCCAATGCTCTAATTTAGGATTTTTTGACTTTACAATGGTGCAAAAAACAAAACACTTAAAAAAAAACAAAAAACTACACTTCAAGTACCCATACAACCATTCTGTTTTTCACTTTCAGTACAGTATTCAATAAATTACATGGATATTCAGCTTCAGCACTTTATTACAGAATAGGCTTTGTGTTAGATGATTTTCTCCAAGTGTAGGCTAATGTAAGTGTTCTGAGCACATTTAAGGTAGGCTAGGCTAAGCTATGATATTCAGTAGATTAGGTGTAGTAAATGCATTTTCGACTTACGATATTTTCCACTTACAATGGGTTTATAGGGATGTAATTCCTTCTTAAGCTGAGGAGCATCCGTACTTAACACTTTAATCATGGACAGAAGAGAAGAAATCCTCAAATCAGAATAAAGAAAAGTAGCTGGAATAGTAGGAGGAAAAGCAAAGTAGTGGAAGGCTTTGGAGACAGGGAATGCTCCACAGGTAAAGTGCTGCAGAAAGGGCAAGAAAGAAAGGATGGGGATGGAAACCAGACTGTCTTAATCCACTCAGCTGCTATAACAAAACACCATAAACCAGGTGGCTAAGAAACAACAGAAATTTATCTCTCACACTTCTGGAGGCTGAAAGTCCAAGATCAGGGGACCAGCATGGTTGGGTTGTGATGAGGACCCTCTCTGGGATTGCAGACAGCTGACTTCTCACTGTGTCCAAAGATGCCATGGTGGAAGGGGCAAAGGAGCTCTCTCGGGCCTCTTAGGAATGACACTGATCCCATTGCTGAGGGCTCTGCCCTCATGACCTAATCATATCCCCAAAGTCCCAGCTCCTAATACCATCACCTTGGGGGTTAGGGTTTCAACATATGAATTTTGAGGAGACACATTCTGACCATAGCATAGACTATAATGGGGTTCAGAGTGAACAGGAACTACCTCCGCATGTTATATACAGTGCTAGAATCCAGGAATACGACAAGGAATAATACATGGCACCTGATCTCAAAAAAAAACTTCTATTCTAAAGGAAAAGATTGATGTTTGCAATATTGCGTGGCAAATCCCCAAATATGCAAGGATGCTTAAGGCAAGATGTTGGCACAAAGAAGAGGGCGATCAGTTGTGTGCGGCAAGCAGAGGACGAGAGACCAGGTTGGCTTCATGGAGCTGCTGAAACTTGGGCTATGTGCTGAAAGATGGGTGTCGGGTACCGGGTGCTGGGCTAAGGGAAGAGCTTTCCATGCCTGGAGCAACATAGATGTGTAATGTAGGGAGCAAGGTCTTTAGAGTGTGGGGAGCAGTAGCAGATGAAGTCGGAGAAGCAGGTCAGATCATAAGTCACCTGTGGTGCTAGAACTTTAAAGTGGATCTATTCAACTTAGGGCATAGGAAAAAAAAAAAGGAAAAAAACTTAGAGTGGAGATGATGGGGAGCCATTGGAGGGTTTTGAGCAAGGAAGAGATGCAACCAGATTTACATATAGAAAGATAACTAGCCAGGTGCAGTGAGTCAGTTATCCTAATGACTCTGGAGGCTGAAGCGGCAGGGTGGCTTGAGGCCAGGAGTTTGAGACCAGCTTGGGCAACATAGCGAGACCCTGTCGAAAAAAAGAAGAAGAAAGAAAGATGACCGAGGCAGCAAGATAGATGGAGGATGGAATCATGGGGGTCACACTGGAGGCTGGGAAGCAGTTAGAAGACCTGCAGTGATTGTGGTTTCCTTTCTATATTAGTTTGCTAGGGTTGCTATAACAAAATACCACTGACTGGGTAGCTTAAACAACACAGTTTCATTTTCTCACAGATCTAAGGGCTGGAAGTCCAAGATCTGGGTGTCGGCAGGTTTGGTTTCTCCTGAGGCCTTTGTCCTTGACTTGTAGATGGCCACCTTATCACTGTGTCCTCACATGGCCTTTCCTCTGTGCGAGCACATCGCTGGTGTCTCGTGTGTCCAAATCTGATTTCAGCCTACCCTAATAGCCTCATTTGAACTTACCACCTCTTCAAAGGCACTATCTCTAAATATAGTTACATTCTGAGGTTCTGGGGGTTAGGGCCTCAGCATATGAATTTGGGGGTGAGGGAGACACAATTCAGCCCATACCATTTTGTATTCATAACAGATATGAATGGAATGGGGTATGGAGACCACTGGGCTGATAAGATCAAGGTGTTTTGCATCCCACCATTAGGAAACAACCAACTCATATAATCCATCAAAATTATCTGCAAACTGGGCATTGTGAGCTGTTAATAAAGACTACTTTTACCTCTGGATCCTGTGACCTAGCAGAGAGTTTGATAAAGATGACATTGGAGCTGGGTGAATTAATGAAGGATGAATGAAGGAGTTTTTTATCTGCAGTGGTAATACATGCTGAACTGTGTGGCTGCCCCTAGACTCTAAGAAGAGGAGAGTTGTAGTGAAAAATTTGTCTGGTGTGTGACTGGATCAGGAGCTCTCACCTCTGTGATCCAAAGGCATTTAGTATTTTCATTTTAAGACTGAATTGTAGTTATTGTTACATTTTTGTCTCCCATAGTTTAGGAGCTCTCTAAGAACCAGGTTTCATACATCTATCTTTGCATTCCCAGACAGTAACCCAAGTCCTGACATAGAGCATGTGCACCGTTATAGTTGGTGGAATGAACGAGATAATAAGATTTAGAATTTTTAGTGGGCAGAAGAACTTTGTAATCAGGTTGTATACATCCTGTTTGTGGCTCGTGATTTATACCTTTTTTTTTTTTGAGACAGAGTCTCGCTCTGTTTTCCAGGTTAGAGTGCAGTAGTGTCTTCATAGCTCACTGTAACCTCAAATTCCTGGGCTCAAGCCATCTTCCTGCCTCAGCCTCCTGAGTAGCTGCAACTACAGGGGTGTGCCACCACACCCAGCTAATTAAAAAAAATTTTTTTTTTTGTAGAGATAAGTTCTCCCTATGTCACTCAGGATGGCCTTGAAACTCCTGGCCTAAAGTGATCTTCCCATCTTGGCCTCCCAAAGTGCTAGGATTACAGGCATGAGCCACCATGCTTGGCTTTTTTCCTTTTTGGTGGTAGTGGCAGTGGAGAATCTTTAATAAGTGCTTTATTGAGAAAACAGTAGCCAACAGTGAGAACTCCCTCCTCTTACTGCTAAATCTACAAACTGATTTGTATCTTTTTCTCCTTTCTTGTTTCAGTGAAGAAAGTTCCTTTCTCTTAGGCTCCTGGAGACTATGCCCTCCCATTCTCAAGAACTTAAAGCTTTAGCCATATCCTTTCTTTACCTTCCACCTCTCCACTGGATTCTTCCAAATGTTAAACATATTCTAATTTCCTATCTTAAAAAAGCCTCCCATATCCCATACTTCTTTTCAGTTCTCACCCTATTTTGCTGCTTTCCTTCTTATAAAAGCGCTGTCTGGCTGGGCGCGGTGGCTCACGCCTGTAATCCTAGCACTCTGGGAGGCCAAGGCGGGTGCATCCTTTGAGCTCAGGAGTTCGAGACCAGCCTGAGCAAGAGCAAGACCCCCGTCTCTACTAAAAAAATAGAAAGAAATTGGCTGGACAACTAAAAATATATAGAAAAATTAGCCGGGCATGGCGGCGCATGCCTGTAGTCCCAGCTACTCGGGAGGCTGAGGCAGAAGGATCGCTTTTGAGTCCAGCAGTTTGAGGTTGCTGTGAGCTAGGCTCATGCCATGCACTCTAGCCTGGGCAAGAAGAGTGAAATTCTGTCTCAAAAAAAAAGAGCTGTCCAACCACCATCTTACTTCCTCATGTCCCCTTCACTCTTCAACCCACTCCAGTCTGACTTCCAACAGTGGGGCCCAATGAATACTTTCCAGTCCTCTCCTGCCAGACCTGCAGCGGTTTCCTACAGTATTGATTACTTTCACCTTTTTGAAACATTTTCTCTTTTTTTGCCTTCCTTACTCTAACCTCTTTAGATTTTCCTTTAACCTCTGTGGCTTCTCCTTCACAGTATCCTTTGCTGGTTCCTTCTCTACCCAAGTCTAAAGCAGCATCTCTCAAGTGTTTGACAATCTCAGGCCATTTAATGAGCATCCTGCATACCCGGGATCACCAGTTTTAGGTATATTTAAAATAACGATGAACATTGTTTCCTATAATGAGATGACCTTGGTATATGTTACTTTCTCTTATGAATTCTTTTTTGTCCACTTTGCTTGGCTGGATCTTTATCATCTTTTAGGTCTTAAGTCATTTCCACAGAAATGTCCCTGTTACTCTTTGACAGCACCCTGTTCTTTTCCCCTCATTATCATAATAGCTAATGATTAAATGAACTTAAAACGTGTTGGCAGCAACTCAAAGGCTGAGGTAGAAGGATCGCTTGAGCCCAGGAGTTTGAGGCTACTGTGAGCTATGATCATGCCACTGTACTTGAGCTGGGTTGACAAAGCGAGACACTGTCTCTAAAAGGACAAAACAAAACACTGTATTGGACCTGGTTGTATTGATATGTAGTGCCTTACGTTGTATCAAGTCATCCAACCTTCATTTAATCTTCACAATAATGGCATGTGTGTCTGGTGTGTGTGGGGGGGTAGCTATTATAAGCCTCATTTTACAGAGGAGGAACCAAAGGCACAACCCAGGCAATCTGGCTTTAGAGTCCATACCCTTAAGTGTGCTAGAGTACCATCCCAATTTATATTGATATATTTGCGATTTTATTATTATTATTTTAAATTTTGATTCTCTTCAACATACTTTTTCTTTTTGGAGACAGAGTCTTGCTCTGTTACCTGGGCTAGAGTGCCATGGCATCAACTGAGCTCACAGCAACCTCAAACTCCTGGACTCAAGTGATCCTCCTGCCTCAGCCTCCCAAGTAGTTGGGACCACAGGTGTAGGCCACAATGCCTGGCTAATTTTTTCTATTTTCAGTAGAGATGGGATCTAGCTCTTGCCCAGGTTGGTCTGGAACTCCTGACCTCAATCGATCCTCCCGCCTAGGCCTCCCAGAGAGCTAGGATTACATGTGTGAGCCACCATGACTGGCCTATTATTATTATTTTACAGATAGGGTCTCACTCTGTTGCCCTGGCTGGAGTGCAGTGGCATCATGATAGCTCACTGCAGCCTCCAAGTTCTGAACTCAAGCAATCCTCCTGCCTCAGCCTCCCAAGTAGCTGGGACTACAGGCTCAGATCACTACTGGCTACTTTTTTTAAAGTATTTTTTTGTATGAGGAGGGTCTTACTTTGTTGCCCAGGCTTGTCTCCAACTCCTGGCCTCAAGCAATCCTCCCACCTTGGCCTTCTAAAGTGTGCACCCAACCTTAGTTGTGGCTTTATTTCTTTGATGATTGTCTCTCTCACCAATGCACAGGTCTTTGAGAGCAAGGACTGTGTCTGAAAGGTTCTGAGCTTAGTTTCAAGCACAGTGCCTGGCACTAAGCTATTTGCTGAACAAATGAATCAGTAATTTTTAAAAATTGCACAGGCATCATGTGTAGGACTGAATCCTCATACTCCTTTTGGAAACCGCCTTGTCATTTCCTGCCTTGATTTCCCACCCCGTGCATGAAGAGAATCTGGGTGGGAAAACAAAGCCAGGTAGAAGAGGCGGCGAGCGCGCTGGGAAAATGGAGTCGGAACACTGAATCTTCAGTTTCCCCCACTGCAAGATGGCACCGTGCACACCGTGGGGACTCAGGGACACTGCTTTTTGATCCATTTTGGAGCAGTGTCCAAGCTTCAAGACTTGGTCTCCTATGTCTCAGTGAAAAAGCCCGCGAAGAACTGCGCTTGGGAGAGCTCGCGGACTGCGCTAGCCGAGCTGCACCGCCTCCCCGCGGGGGCGGAGTCCGGGCCGGGCCTCGGCGGGCCCCGCCCCCGGACGACGGAAGCCGGGCCGCCCTCGCCGCCCGGGCATGGGCGTGTCCCCGCGGGTGCACGGCATGCTGGGAAGGCGCCCGTGCGGCGGCCATTTTGTCTTATCGGCTCCTTAGTAGAGGAGGGTTTTTGGCCTTAGAGCGGGCCGGGAGGGTTGGCGACGGTGTTGCCGGCATTTTCGTTGGTAGGTGCCAGGGCTGGTGGGAACAGCCGCCCGAAGAAAGCACCATGATTTCGGCCGCGCAGTTGTTGGATGAATTGATGGGCCGGGACCGAAACCTCGCCCCGGACGAAAAGCGCAGCAACGTGCGGTGGGACCACGAGAGCGTAAGTCCCGCGGGCCTAGGGCCTGCGCCTGGGCGCCGTGGGGGAGGGGAGCGGGCGCGGGCTTGGGCCCGCCGGGTCGCGGTGCTGTTTGGGGCCCGGGCCGTGCCTGGGTCGGGCGTCTGACCCCGTGGCCGAGGGGGCCAGGAGCACGGCGCAGGAGGGAGGATTCAGCCCTGACCCGGGAGAAGGGGTGATTTGTTTTTGTTGTTCTTGTATCGAGGAAGTCCGAGAGAGCCCTTGGTAGAATTGAAAAGCAACTTGAGGCGGGGAAACGCGGGAAAGGAAGCATAGCAGCATTTTATTACACCTAGCGGCTCCGAGTTTTCACCTCATGAAATAGGGAGAAGGGCAATTTATTCCGTTATTTGGGTTGAGTGTCGTATTTAGGCTAAAATTTCTGATCAGAATTACTGGTAAAAATCGTGGCAGTATCTTAATTTCAGTAGTGGTTCAGTTTGACGCTTGTATGGGAGAACAAATTTAAAAGTAGTAATAACTTGTTAGGGTTTACCGTGATTTACACACATTGTTTGTTAACGTTGTGTTCTAATAAGTCACACATACAGATAGATGGTTGTCAGGTTTTTTTCCCCCACATAAAACTTACTTGCTTCTTTTAACCCTATGAGTTAAGGTAACTGTTACAACCCCAGTGTCACAGGTGAGATTTGAGAGGCTCACCCAGAGTCTCTTGGCACGTAAGTGGCGAAACTAAACCAAATCTTTGTAGTCCTGTTCACTTTCTATAATTCTGTGAAACTGGTTCTCCACAAATACTGTATTTCAAGTAGTTTGGTTAGTTTTGCACATACAGTATAACGTTTATTTTAAATCTTACCCGAAGAATAGATGTAGAATTTAATTTTACTTTTTGGCTATAATCAAACATGGTAAAAGTTAAAACAGTTGGTAACCAAAATAAATAGTTCAGCAGAAATGCTTCTTTAGAAAATTAGTTGCTTACTTCATTTAAACAGCATTTGGTTAGAGTAAAATTTCTCTTTTGCAGTGCAGGAAAACAAGTTACTGCTAGATGAATCCTTTTAATACCTTAAAAAATGTGTTTGACTAGAGGTGTATTGGGGTGCTACCTGATTCCAAAGTAGTATGAAGTGTTCTTAGAGTAGAATTCTTTGTAGGCTATTTGTCAGATTCATTCACACATTTGTCATTGATTTAGAATGTGAATCTTTTAAAGAGGTTTTTTGTTTGGCATTTGGATTTTTCGCTCCATCACTCTAGGAGACTAAGAGTAACTTCATTACTTACCTTGATCCTCTTTCTTTTCTAGGCGTCTTTATCACAATGAAGTAACTTTTTCAAAAATTTTTGCCACCTAACTCAGTAACCTTTAGGTCTAAGCTTTGCAAAGGTTTAAAAAAAAGGAACATTACAGCCATTCAGCTGATGTGCAAAAAGGACATTTGTGTATTTTGGGTTCAAGAGAAAAATGTTTTTGATTACACTGCTCATCTACTGGAGCAGTCTTATGTCTCTACCTTTTGGTTTTGAACATGTGTTGTGAGAAAACTGTTTTCTTTGCAGTAGTAGTTTATTGCCACATTGCGTTGTATGTGGTGTGTTTATGGCTTTGCAATGATGAGGCTCTCAGAATAGCAATTTAGGTTTTATGTCATCTCAGCCATGATCTGCTTTCCTTTCAATTTTAGTGCTTTTTACTGATTTTGACTTTTAATGTTTGTCACCAAAATATTTCATACGTTTAATGACTGATTGCACTTTATTCTAGATGCAGGGATCTCAAGTCAGTTACTAGCATTTCAGA
The DNA here is from genome assembly GCF_000956105.1 of Propithecus coquereli. Classification (NCBI taxonomy): domain Eukaryota; kingdom Metazoa; phylum Chordata; class Mammalia; order Primates; family Indriidae; genus Propithecus; species Propithecus coquereli. The sequence continues at coordinate 8,040,411 of NW_012135969.1, forward strand.
TTCATGTCTACAAGGAAAAGGTTAGTGGTGTTGACCAGGAACAAAGCACGTGGTTTCTTCTAAATAAATGGAATTATTGTAGAGTATAATAAAGCTAGGGAAGCTCATGATATCATTTCTGGGTCATTTGCATATTCTTTTTCTCTTGGCTGTTAGCACTTATCCTGGAGGGATGAATAGGCTCATATGCTACATGTAAAGCATTCACCATCACTATAGCCTGATACTTCAAAATGTTTTTACATTCCTATTCTATCTAGAAATTGTTCTTAGCCACACTTGCACTAGATAGGAAAAGCCGTTTCAGCTGGGCAAGTTCCTTCTCTTTCCTTTGGAATGGGGATGAATACCCCAAAAAAGGAAGCAACAGTAGATTAAAACTCTAGTTGCTGTGGCATTTTTAGATATTTAACAATCAAAATGGAAACTACCTTAGTGTTAAAAGTAGTCCCTAGGTAGCTGTATTTGACTGACCTGTTGTTTTAAATGCAAATTTATGTATCTTACTTCCCAGAGAGTCTAATTCTGTAGGTTTGGGGTAAGGGCCCAGAAATCTGCATTTTTTAAAATGGCTCCTCTTAGGCATTCTAAAGTTTGCAAACTACTGCTTCCTGACTCATCCTGTTAGTCCTGCGCTTTTAATTGTGCAGAATTAAATTGTAATTGATATTACTTTGGTAGATTTTAATGCTGTACTTTTTCCTCCCTTCATGATCAGTGATGTGTGAGCAAGTAGCACTTGGGGAAGCTCTGTTTTAAGTGAAGGATGCATCTGATGCAAATCATCAACCATTTTTTAGTAATGATGTGTGTGTAACCATCACCAAGGTTGAATCTTGAGAGTGCTTTTCTGGGGTTAGTGCTTTACAGGCATTTCCAACTTCATAGATTGCTACCTCTGGATCTGAGAGATAGAAAGTTGTTTTCAGATAAAGTCAAATCAGCTTTAACTCTATTCCAAAGATTCATTGACACATACTCCTGCCTTTTTTATTTGTATTTTGCATTTGCTTGGGATTGTTGGGCTTTTTTTTTTTTTTTTTTTTTTTTTTTTTTTTTGCATTAAGCAGTTTATGTCTGCTTTGTTTGGTTAATCCTAAACAACCACAATGATGAGGAAAGCATATGATTGTAACTAACTGCTTAGGCTGAGTACCTTTCAGTTAGGGTCTACAGGGGAAGATTTCAGTGTTTGCCAGGAAGGCATTAGTAGCCGTATTATTAGAAGATTGTAGGGAATTGTAAAGTCTGGTCTGGAGCTTTTATTGTTTTTAATGTAATGTAACAGGAATTTTGCAGTTCAAATTGAGGTTTTTGCATTCTAGATCTCAATCAGAAAATGAAATTACTTAACTGTTGACTTAACTCTGATTCTAATAATATCCGAGGCGATATTTCTTTCAACATTTATCAAACTCAAGCATACCCTCTGTTCAGTGAAGGTTTAATAATTTATGAAGAGAATTGAACTAAATGTTTTTCTCTGAAATCCTTGGAATGTTAGATATTGTCATTGACACTGAAAAGTTGTTTAGAAAAGGAAAACCAGTTAAGGCTTCTATCCACATTTTTACTTGTGAACTTTTTTTTAAACTCTGAAAAAAAAGGTTCAAAATTTGGGAGGGAAATTGGAAGCAAAAGAATGAGTGATTATAGTGCATGACATCCGTTAATATTATTTTACTAGATAGTTTTCATTCGAAGAGTCACCAAAATGTTCTTTCTGTTGGAAATGTAGGCATTTTCTGCCTTATTTTATAGTACGTGGTAAGTGTCGGCTTCTCAGAATTGACAGCAGTCCGTGTGTTAATATGTGTATATAACTGCTATTTCCTTTTTCTTCCCCAAACATACAGAATTAGAGTGAATAGTATAATGAACTCTTCATGTACCCCCACACAATTTAAAAATATCAACACATGATCATTTCCTCTATCCCTTCCATTATTTTGAAGCAATTGTATTATTTCAACCTTAAAGACATCGCTATGCACCTCTAAAATATAAGGACTTTAAAGAAAAACATAACCACGGTACTGTTATCACACCGAAAATAGAAAGGTATTTCCTAAACATTTGGCTGCTTTAGGAAATATATGTGTGTATATTGTTATATATCTTATTAGACTAGACAAAAAGGGAGAAGGCAGCTTAAGTCCCTAACACTTTTTTTTTTTTACTAATACGGTGCTTCATTGTTTTATGAAATAATGCTTAATTTTCTCATTTCATACTAGTAAGTTGGGGAAATTCCTATATTCATTTATTCAGTAAAAATGTATCGCTCGTATGGTAGATAAAAATAGAATAGTATAGATACAGCACTTGGCCCTAGTGTGTTGGAGCCATCAGTGTGTTGGTGACCGATATGAAGGAGTAATGTGGTAAGTGTCACAATGGGAAAAAGTACAGTTGATCTTTGAACAACACGAGTTTGAACTTCAGTGAGTCCACTTGGATTTTTTTTCAAAAGATATATTGAAATATTTTTTGGAGATTTGCAGCAATTAAAAAAATGCACAGATGAACCACATAGCCTACAAATATCAAAAAAATTAAGGAAAGTTGGATATGTCGTGAATGCATAAAATATATGCATAGACTAGTATCTATACTAGTCTAGTTTATCATTTACAACCATAAAATATGCACTTATCTATTATAAAAAGTTAAACTTTATCAAAACTTACATAATCCCTTTACAGAAAATATGTGGCACCATTTGGAGTTGGGAGAACATAAAGATGCAGTATTAGATCATAATTGCATAAAATTAACTGCCGTACATAGTATACTCCTGTCATAATTTTGCAGCCACCTTGTTTGTTATTGCACTGAGCTCAAGTGTTGCCAGTTATCCCTGTCAGCTTAAAAAGCCCCGTGTTGCTGATCGTCTGTATGTGAGCAGTTCATCGCTTGAGTAAATTGGTATGGCAGTAAAAAGGGATCTCTTGTGGTTCTTGTGTATTTTTTCATTGTGTTTAGTGTGCTACGGTAAGCCTTGAATAACACCATGGGACCCATACGAAGTGCTACTGGTAATGGTGGAAGTGCTGCCAAGAAGCAAAGTCATGATATTACAAGAAAAAGTTGTTTATGTGCCATACTTTGAGATCTGAAGCCATGGTTGCCCATCATTTCAGACAGATGATTCATCTTGTTAACAGACAACGTAAACTCTAGGGTATTGATAAATACAGTACTGTAAATATATTTTCTCCTCCTTATGATTTTCTTTAGCTTTTTTGTAAGAATAGAATATATAACACATAACATACAAAATAAGTGTTGATTGACAGTTAATGTTATCAGTGAGGCTTCCAGTCAACAGACTATAAATAGTTAAGTTTTGGGGGAGTTAAAATTTATACTTGGCTTTTTGGTGGCTTGCGGGGGAGTCAGTGTCTTTCTTAATCCATTTGCGTTACTATAAAGGCATACCCAAGGCTGGGTAATTTATAAAGAAAAAAAGTTTATTTAGCTTACGGTACAACAGGCTGTACAAGAACCATGGCACTGACATCTGTTCTTGGCGGGGCCTCAGACTGTTTCCACTCAGTGGCGGAAGGGGAGACAGCCTGTGCAAAAGATCATGTGGCAAGAGAGAGCACAGGGCTGCCAGACTCTTTCAGCAGCCAGTTGGGGTAGGGAGACTAAATGAGAACTCACTCACTCAATCCTTCAAGAATGGCACCAAGCCACGCATGGGGGATCTGCCTCCACGACCCAAACATCTCTCACTAGGCCCCACGACCAACATTGGAGATCAAATTTTAACATGAGATTTGGCAGGGCCAAACAAACCATATCCAAACCGGAGCAGTGCCCCTAACTGCCCTCTACCCCAGTGGTTCAAGGGTCAGCTGTATACGGTACAGAGAACACACAGGAGAGGGACATTTAACCCTTACTGTGATGGATATTCAGGAAAATCCTTTTCAGACAAAGTGACTCTTAAATACTGGGACCTTCAGGATTGGTAGGAATTAGCCTGAAGGAGAGGGGAAATAAGACTAATGTTACTAGCCTGAAGGAAGGGCTGGAGAAAATCAGTGAATTTGGCAAATTGTAAGTAGTGATATAGCTTGTTTGGTTTTGTTGGGTGGAGGAGTGTGGCAAGATAGGCAGGAACCTTGCAGAAGAGAGATGTTTACTATCTGGCTGCTGTGGAAAATTGAAATTTTACCAGAAGTTTGTATAGGCAATGAATAGTGAACCATGACTGCAAAGGTATATGTAATAAAATTAAAGGCATGCAAATGAATGATTAGAAATTGTGATCATGGCACAGCTGACACATAAAACTATATTGTCAGAGACTGAATCTTTTTATTATAAATTCTTTTATTAGGAATTATCTCTTTGGGGGTTTATCTGTTTTCAACTCTTTTAGCTAAAAGGAAGACATTTGCTTATAGCCTGTTGTAATCAGAATTAAACTTAATGGTAGAAGTGACAAAAGACTACAGAGTGAATTATTTTTTTCTCACCTGTAAAATTTCCAGGCATTCTTGCATTTTAAATTAACAAATGTATATGACAGATGAGGTATTGCAGTAATACTTTATTTCAAAATACAATAAAGTTGTTGATAGGTTCTTGGAAACTGCAACTTTAAGCAAAATGACCTATAACAAAACCAGTTTTATTATAGGCTAATTAATATAAACAAGAGTAAGTTCCTGTGGCATATTTCTGGTCACAAAAACATCACCAAACTTCTCAATAAGGACCTTCTAATATTAAACATTGAAATGTGAGCTTTATGTACATTTAAGAAAGATTAATAGAAACAAGACTATTATTTACCCAATTTTTGGTGAATCAGTGAGTGCTGGCAGTTGTGGTGGTGGCTTAACTCAAGGAGTAAATGTTTGTAAAGTGAAAATTATAAGGAACAACTACCACCCCACAAAAACAGTCACAAAAACAACTCAAAAACAATCACACAGTGGGCTCGCTGACTGGTTTCGGACTGCGTCATTTATTGTGCGTTTGTGTGATTATCATATACTTTATGAATTTTTATTTTACAATAATTTGTGTTCATTCCTTTTCCAATTTATTCCAGTTCAGGGTTGCAGGTGGCTGAAGCCTGTCCCAGTAGCTCAGGGCGCAAGGCCAGAACCAGTTGTGGACGGGATGCCCTTCTATCAGAGGGCACACTCACACACCCACACTCAGACTGGGGTTATTTAGACTCACCAATTCACTTACTGTGTGCAGCTTTGAGATGTGGAAAGCAACTGGAGTACCAGAGGAAAACTCAACCCACACAGATGTGGGGAGAACTTACTTGCAAGCTCCACACAGTGATCCTAGCTGGAAGTCAATTTTTTTCCCTCAGGGTTATAACAGAATGAAGTTATTGGAGGACTTGCTGTATATAGTAATTAAGGTTAGCTATTTAGATTTATTTAAGTCCCGGTCATCAGATTTACTGTTGCCAACATGAGTTATGTTGCCTGTATGTTTTTTTTTTTGAGATAGGGTCTCTCTCTGTCACCCAGGCTGGAGTGCAGTGGTACAGTCATAGCTCACTGTAACCTTGAACTCATGGGTGTAAGTGATCCTCCCACCTCGCTGGGACTACAAGAGCACGCCACCATGCCCACCTAATTTTTAAATTTTTTGTGGAGACGGGGTCTCACTATGTTGCCCGGGCTGGTCTCAAACTCCTGGCCTCAAGTGGTCCTTCTACATTGGCTTCCCAGAGTTCTGGGCCCTGGCTTGTTGCCAGTGTTTAGATTATCAGAATTAGACGTTGAATAAATGCATTATCTTTCGTAAGTAGTTTAACAAAAATAATGCAGACTGCATTGAAAGTATTTGATTAGCTCAAGGGAGAATTACGTTGCTTGCTGTTGGGTTTAAATAGGCACAGAAAGACAAACATTAAGATGTTCTTAGTGTACTTTTGTAATTGGAAGAAATCGATAATCAGAATTGAGAATACCTATGTTAGAAGAAGTGAATGCTAGAAAAAAAGGGCACTGCTTGTTAAGATGTCTTAGCATTTTCCCAGTTAAATATTTATACTGTACTTAAATCACCCAATATGTCTTCCTTACATTAAATAATGTTCTCATTAGAGATTGATTCCATTAATGTATGAGACAGTTGATTTTACTGTTTTACGTTTTCTGAGTTTAGAATTATTAAAATTGCTTTTTATGAACGGAAATGTGCTTGCTATGAAAGATTCAAATTTAACAGATGTAAAAAAGTCTGTTCTTGCTCCTCTCCCCATTGCCAAGTCCTTCCCCTGAGACAACTTAAAAATTGGTATGTGTTTCTAGACCTTTCCTAATAATTTACGAACATATATAATTTTTAATTTTTTTTAACAACATTTTTCCTTATATACTGTGGAATTTTTCCTTGTTGGTGAATGAATCTACCTTATTTAACGATTTGTTTCCTGTTGGATATGTAGATTATGTCTGATTTCTCTTGCTGTTGCCAACTAAGCTGCAGTGAATATTCTAGAGTATATATCTGAGCCACTTGTAGGACAGGTTCGTAGAAAGATTAAAGAAATACACATTTTACATTTTGGTGGATGCTGCCAAATTGTCCCTTGGCCCTCTAGTATTTGGAGTGTCACTTTCCCATCACTGTATCTAACACCAGATATTTTAATTTTTTGACAATTTGTGTTTTAAATGGTGGAAACTTGCAATTAAAATTTTCTAGTCAAATTTCCAGGATTGATTGTATTTCTGATGAGATTGAACTCTTCTGGTCCCTGATGTTGCCTTGCACTTATTAAGAGGATAAATCATGATTACGTTAAGAGAATTCTAGCATCCCCTCCGTGATGTTTATGCCTCCCACCTTTGGTTATTAGGTTGCTAAGTCCATGGTGGATGTTTAATAAAGTCTTGCTGAATAAAAGGCTAAGTGAATGAGTCAATTAATTAATACGTATTTAGAGAGTTTGCAAGGGTACTTATTTGTAATAAAGGCATATATCTTTTAGGGATTACTATTAAATGCTGTTGCTAGTATTCCAAAACTCGAACAGTTGGCATGATTATATCCAAAAGTAAGATATTAATCCTCTTGGTTTATTTTTAGATTGGCACTGATGACTTTAAGCACCCAAATATGCATGTACTACCGATCTTTTTATTTATATATATATGAACACACACATATATACATATATACACACACACTTTTTTTTTTTTTTTGAGGCAGAGTCTTGCTCTGTTGCTCCAGCTAGAGTGCAAGCAGCATCATCATAGCTCACTGCAGTCTCAGACTTCCGGGCTCAAGCGTCTTCCTGCTTGAGCCTCCCAAGTAGCTAGGACTACAGGCAGGCGCCACTATGCCTGGCTAATTTTTCTATTTTTTTAGCAGAGACCGGGGCTGGTCTTGCTCTTGCTCAGGTTGGTCTTGAACTCCTGATCTCAAGCAATCCTCCGCCTCTGCCTCCTAGAGTGCTAGGATTACAGAAGTGAGCCACTGCCTTGGGCTTGTTAATATTTTTAGTTGAACATCCTTGATGCCTGTGGAGAGTTAAAAGAAGCAGTCTAAGTAGCTAGAGTTTATTGGATAGAGTAACAAATAAGTTTGATGTGCCATTAAATGGTCAAGCAGTATCTTGAGAGCCAAAGGGCATATCGAACTGGATTGGGAAAATGGATTCTAGTCTGGATTCTTTTAAGTAGCTGGATGCCTCAGGCAGGTCTTGTGGTTGATTTCAGTTTTCTCCACTCAGATGGGGTGATTGAACTAAATTTGATAGCTCCTGGTTAGCCCACAGACAGGCATGTCTTGTTTGGTCTACTCTACATAGTGCCTAAAGGCATTTTAAAAATTAATTGGTCGGCCAGTGCGGTGGTTCACGCCTGTAATCCTAGCACTCTGGGAGGCCGAGGCGGGTGGATCGCTCAAGGTCAGGAGTTCGAGACGAGCCTGAGCAAGAACGAGACCCCGGCTACTAAAAATAGAAAGAAATTATCCGGACAACTAAAAATATATATATAGAAAAAATTAGCCGGGCATGGTGGCGCATGCCTGTAGTCCCAGCTACTCGGGAGGCTGAGGCAGGGGGATCGCTTGAGCCCAGGAGTTTGAGGTTGCTGTGAGCTAGGCTGAAGCCATGGCACTCTAGCAAGGGCAACAAGTGAGACTCTGTCTCAAAAAAAAAAAAAAAATTAATTGGTAGTATTTTAAAAATAGGGCTAATTTACCCTTTTCTCCCAGTTTAACACATGTATACAGTTTTGATCTTCATAATCACAATGGGAGATATTTATTACCTCCTTTTTTAATATGAGGAAATCAAGGCAGAATTATGATTTGTGGTTCTATAGCAGATGAATGGCAGCCAGGATTTGAACTCTACACCATGTTGCCTCTCCAAACCATACCTGTTTCCTGTGTTTGACTATTTCATACTTTTATGTGCCTTTTCACATGTTGCTTCAATAAGTACTATGTTGCTATTTTCTAGAAATACTTGAAGTTTATATGTGGTTATATTTTAGAGTCAGGAGGGAGAGTAGAGATGTGTTTATTCCTCTTGTTTTAATGAATGAGCCTTTCTGAGGATCAATAGAGATTGTGGCTTGACCAGTTTATACTTAAGAAGGAACAATAGTCTTATGTTGGTCATGATGACAATAGAAGTCCTATTGAAAACCATAAAATCAATCTTTAGATGAAATCTTCTCTAAAACCCTAGAATATGTTTCTGTAAAAATGGGAAATAGAAATTAAGATGACTGTTTGTAAATACGTAAAGGTAAAATGCACAGTAATAGTCAAGTTTCATGTCTATGAGAACTGCACACAAAATTTTGAGTTTCAAGATTATTATATAAGCATACAGTTTACAGTTATAATTAATGGCAGATTCTGATAGTAACTTTTACTAAACACTGTTGCGTGAAATTTGTTAAGTAATTGTTGGGTCTGTGGAACCAGGGTTAATATAATAGTCTGAAAGATTAGGGCACAGTGAAAGTGGCATACTCTTTGCCCCATCCTCCCTCCCCTAAATAAAAGAAATTCTTAAGTATTTTTAAAAATTGAATACTAGCATTGGTATTTTATTGTGGCACACTTAATGTGAACGCAAAGTTTAACAGATTCAAATTAATTTTAATTTTTTTTTTTTTTAAAGAAACGGGGTGTCACTGTGTTTCCCAGGCTAGAGTGCAGTGTCTGTTCATGGGTACAATCATAGTGCATTACAGCCTCAAACTTCTGGGTTCAAGCAGTCCTCCCACCTCAGCCTCCCAAGTAGCTGGAAGTACAGGCATGTGCCACTGTGCCCAGCTGCAAAGCGTAATCTCAAAAATCAAGTATTAGAACTTCTAAGGGAAAAAAAAATAGTGTAAAGATACTAAGCCATAAGGCTATGCTAGGGTAATATTGGCATAAAACTAAATCTGTTGTTTAGGGACTATTTAGATACGTTTTATGACTTTAGTTCTCTGGATGCAGCTTATGGAACCACATTGCTTCAAATGAGCGTAAAGCCTTTGAGGCAGAAAGCAGTCTTTTCAGATTTAGCATCCAGTCCTAAGTGTCTAGAAAGAACTCTCAAGTTCAAATTTAACACTACCTTTTCTTTCATATGTCATAGGTGTGCATTGATAATCCACGTAGTAACAGTGAAGTTTTATGGGAAGGGAGGGCGATGCTTTGAAATTCTGATTTACATGGTTTAGTTTGCAGTGTTACAGAATTAAATACGGGATAGAGCAGTTCTGGACTGTATCTGAAGGAGTAACAGTAGTGCCAATGGGGGAGAATTAAACGTTGGTTTCATGTTAATAGTTTTTTCCCCATACCCCACCAAGAGTCATTCAATAAAGTGTTTGCATGTATGAAACTAAGTATCCAATACATTTTGTGGTGTGTTATAAGATCTTTTAAGTAAAAATGTGGAACCGAGTTGTTTTAAATGAATGTTAGCTGTAATTTAGACAGTGATTTCCAAATCCTAATCTGTAAATAGGTCCTAGTCTATTAAAAAAAAATAAAATAAGAACAGTGTAGGATTTTTTTAATATAAAGATTTCCCTTTATTCTGGGATGTCTTTCCCATATTTGTTTTTGCTACCGGAGAACCAACAGGTGGCAATTAAAAATATTAATAGTAGAAAATACTGGTAGGTAACTCTACCAGTACTGCACATCTTTTGTTGAAATTTGGAAGTCTAAGAGTCACTAATTTACCTAGTTAATAATGATTCAGCAAATAAAATTGTTCTTATATTTGATTGAAAGATACATACATCAAGAAATTACATAATAGTTATGTGGCACCCTTTACCAAAATAGCTTTAAAACTGAGCGATTTTAAAAAGTTAAAGTACCTTTGTTTTTTTCCACTAGGTTTGTAAATATTATCTGTGTGGTTTTTGTCCTGCGGAATTGTTCACAAATACTCGTTCTGATCTTGGTAAGTGAATTTTCTGTGTAACTTTTATCAAATTTATGACTTTTTAAAAAACTGGTTCTTTGTAGTTCCTGTTTTTTTCTTAAAGATTTGCTAAGTAATTTGTTGGCTTAGATATTTATGAATATGTTAATAAATGTCCGTTTGATTAAACATGGTGGCTTAATTAAACATACATGTCTATTTCCACTCCCTCCCAAAACCTCACTGTAATGAAAATTTTAAAAAAGATGTAAATGGAAGAGGAGATAACGTTAGAGATGGCAGCAAATTTTTGGAAGATGACAAGTGGATGGAGGAGTAGCAGCAAACTCAACAGAGCAGAGAAACCTGTACCCTAAAAGCCTGCAGAAGGGGATACTAAACAGAAGCAAGTGTTTGATCAGCAGAACCCTGGACAGGCTCAGGATTTGGAGGCACCAGGTACCACAGAAGGCAGGGTTGAGTCATGGGTCTGAAATTGAGAGAGATTAGTCTAGTTCAGGGTTTTTCAACCTTGACATTATTGACATTTTGGGCCAGTGTTTTGGGGGGCTGTCCCGTACATTGTGGGATGTTTAGCAGCATCCCTGGCCTCTACCCACTAGATGCCAGTAGCACCCGCAATTGTGACATCCAAAAATGTCTTCAGACATTGCCAAATGTCCCCTAGGGTGCAAAAGTGTTCCCATTTGAGAGCCACTAGTCTAGGTTGTCCTGTATATCTGTTGATTCTACCTCTCCCACCCCTGTATCTAAGGAGAATAGAGGTTTATTTTCTGGAGAAATTGAACTAGAGAGAATCTAATTCATCTGAACCACAAAATACAAAAAATAATTGACTATTTTCTCAATTCTCTCAAGGATGATACATAACTAGTACCATCCTAGATACATAAAAGAAATTCATTATGCACAATGTTTGTCTTAGAGCATTAGGAACGCTTTAGAGTCGAAAGAGTCTAGATCTTGAGATTCCAGAGATAGCACAGGTCAGTAGTGAGTGAAAATAAGACTGTAAAAGAGATGAAATGAGTCTGTATTCTTAATAGTGAGGCTGTCCTCTACCCTGTTCCTAGAAGGATACAGCCAGATGTTTTTCCCCAGGCAGAAGAGAAGAGGATTCTTATCTAGAGAAAGTAAACAGTTCCAGAGAAGTGATCTCTACAGGTACTGACCCTTGGGGAATCTCTTAAAAGAAAGTCTTACTGCCTGGTTTTCCTATGGTGAAGCAATAGTTGACAAACCCTGCCTATCCATAGTAATTTCCACTCAGATTTTGGAGGTTTATTTTGAAAACCAGTTGCTGGCCAAGGAGCACCAGCCAGACTTTTGAAGAAAACCCTCCATGTGAGAGATTTATCAAAACTAAAAGAGAGAGAAGAACTTAGTGGAATTAGAGATAATGGGGAAGGCAAAAGAGAAATTTTAAAAATCATAACTAAATTTAGTATCTTCAGAGAAATATGAGAAGATACTACATTCATCAGAAAGAATTGGATGCCATAAAAAGGGAACTTTTGAAAAACAAAAAACACTTAGAAATTAGACCTGGAGAAATCTGAAATAAAATCACTGGAAAGATTTGAAAATAAAATCAAATTCAAATGCTGGGTTGTTGGACAATAGGATAGCAAAGATAAAAAGTTTTTAAAAATTAGGGGACTTTAATACCTGATTAATAGTTCTGGACAGAGTAAGCAGAAGGGGAAGGAAATTACCAAAGAAATAGCTTAAGAAAAAAATTTATAGTACTGAAGGACATCAGTCTCTAGATTGAGCAGGTCCTGTAAGTGGTCTTGACAGTGAATGAACAAGATCCATACCAAGATACAGGATTGTGAAATTTCAGCACACCAGGGATGGGAGGGGGTGTGTAAGTCAGAGGCTTATGAATCCGAATGGCCCAAGACTGGTCAGTAACAATGCAGGAAGCTTGAAGACATTGGGGGAAAACACTCTCAGGGCTCTGAGTGAAAACATTTTTGCCAAGGTTAGTTTTATAGCCAAACATCAAAGTATGAGGGTGAAAAAAGACATCTTCAGACATGTAAGATCTCAACAAATTTATCTCCCATGGACCTTTTCTCAGGAAACTCCACGAAAAACTAAGGACCAAAAAACGAGACTCTAGCAAAACTCATCCATTACAAAGCAGAAAAGGAATTCATCAGGATGGCAACTCTGTAGTGAGCTTAGAAAATGAGTATCCCTGATTGAAGTAAGACGGGAAAGTTCATGGAAGAAAATGAAACTGATTATCTGATGTATTTTGAGTCTTAAGGGAAATTAGTATTGAGAAAGTTTCTGTAGCTGAGTTGAAGTGTTTAAGAAGAGTTTGAAAATAGATACATAGAAAACTAAACAGATGAAAAAATTCCATGAAAAGTGTATCAGAAGTATCATCATAATGCACCTTTTGTTTGGCCTGTCAATGAACAGTACTTGCATAGTCAAACTATAAACATTGGATGTTTGTTTAACCTAAAATTTTGGTTTAAGATTGATAAACTAAGAAAAAGAGAAACAAGCATAAACTTGAGAAATATCGAGATAAAGTCCAACAGAAAGAGCTAAAAGTTGAAATTGGTTGCTTTTTGCAGGTGGGAAGGAGTAGGACTAGGGTGCTAAGTCTTGTGCTATTTGACTTTATGTGGAGGTATTTGAAAATAATAAAATGTCATTGGTGGTTCAGACCAGTGGTCCACCCTGTCAGAGTTTTCTTTGGTGGCAATAAGGAACAATTTCCTTCCTCCTTACCCTTCTTTTCCTACCTTTTTCTCTCCCTCCCTCCCTTCTGTTTTTACCATATAGTTGTTCTCTGTTATATTAACCTTGAAGACTGAGGAGATCACTTTTCATGTGCTATTTGGCCATAATGCTTCATGGTTCAGTAGGATCACTTCAGTTGTCTGCTGACTGCTTAGTGATAAAATACATCTTTTTCTTTTTAAAAATCAAAAATAACTTCCTTTTTTTGGCAAGAGAAAATGTTAGTGCCACGAATAATTTATAAATTCTTTCTTCTTTTCTTCCCCAAGGTCCATGTGAAAAAATTCATGATGAAAACTTACGAAAACAGTAAGTAATGGTGCTTTTTTGTCATTTCCCCCCCCTACTCATCATTTGGTTTAAAGGAGACAAGAGTTGAAAAAATAATTGAAATTAAGCAAAATGAATGTCTGAGAGAGGTCTAGTCACTAGCTGGGGATAGTAATAAGGTTATATGGCTTCAGTAATGATACCATTAACCACCATATGAGTACATACTATGCCAAGCTTTTTTTCTGTATGACATTTGCTTTTTAACAGCCACGATTTTATAAATAAGATTTGTACCACATCCAGGGTCAGAGATCCAGTGCAGTGGTAGAGCTGGTGGTCAATCCCTTGGATAAAACCTGTGCTCTAAACCAAACATAATGATCTATATTGACTTCCCTGCTGGCAACCAGAAATTCACTTCATGTGCAGCTGGTTTGCTCTTTCACCTAAATGGAACAGTCATTGAGACTAGTTAAGATAGAATATGTGAGTTGTAATGGATAAATGTTTGGAAAGTAGCGCTTGTTTGTTCTCATTTTATTAGGTATGAGAAGAGTTCTCGTTTTATGAAAGTTGGCTATGAGAGAGATTTTTTGCGATACTTACAGAGCTTACTTGCAGAAGTAGAACGTAGAATCAGACGAGGCCATGCTCGTTTGGCATTATCTCAAAACCAGCAGTCCTCTGGGGTAAGTATGAAATGAATTTACAGTCTTCATAAAGCGTCCATGTTCTCTGGAGTCTCAGAGACCTCCCTACTATTTTTGGAAATGTCTTCTATTCATTACTTTGTTCTTTTAGAATGATTTAAAACTTAAAAGGCATTCATTTTTTTTTCAGTCTTTATTAGTAACATTGATTTTCCTAGTCATAAGATTTGTCTGTTAAATATCAGTAACTGACAAAATATGTAGTTGACTAACTAGAAATTGATGATAATTATCCTTTTGATTAAGCATTTTAGTTATTAAACAGAAATAATACGTATGGCATATAAGAGTTTGAATGTTTATCTTTGTATTTTACTTGTTCGTAATATATATTTTGTTGTCTTCAACAGGCAGCTGGCCCAACAGGCAAAAATGAAGAAAAAATTCAGGTTCTAACGGACAAAATTGATGTGCTCCTGCAGCAGGTGAGAATTATTTGCACTGATGTCAGAAACTACTTGGGACAGACACTTAACAAGCAAAAATATAAGGATGGCAAATAAACAGGAAAAGATGCTCAACATTATTAGTCATTAGGGAAATACAGATTAAAAGGACTACTCATACCAAATGTTGGTGAGAATGTGGGCCGGCTGGAACTATCATACACTGCTGATGGAGGTAAAATAGTACAACTACTTTGGAAAAGAATTTGTTTCTTAAAAAGTTAATAATGGAGGCCAGGCATGGTGGCTCACGCCTATAATCCCAGCACTTCGGGAGGCCAGTGCAAAAGGATTGCTTCAGCCCAGGAATTTGAGACCAGCCTGGACAACATAGCGAGACCTTGTCTCTACAAAAAATTTAAAAATTAGCTGGTCGTGGTGGCATGAGCCTGTAGTCCTAGCTACTTGGGATGCTAAGGCAGGAGGATGACTTGAACGCAGGAATTCAAGATTGCAGTGAGCCATGATAACATCACTGCACTCCAGCCAGGGTGGCAGAGTGAGCCTCCCTTCTCTACACCCCCGTGCCCCCCCAAAAAGCACCATAAGCCATTCCTAAGTATTTACCCAAAAGAAATAAAACAATTAATGTATGCAAAGACTTGTACATCAGTGTTCACAAGAGCTTTATTCATAATAGGCCAAAAAAGAAAAAAAAAACCAAACTAGAAACAATTCAAATACCCATCAGCCGGTAAATGGATAATTAAATTGTGGTGTATCCATATGTTGGAATACCACTTAGTGACAAAAATGAGTTAACTACATGCAACAGTATGGATGAATTTTAAGATAATTAGTCTGAGTGAAAGAAGCCAGACCAGAAAAGGAATACAAACTGTATGATTCCATTTATATAAAATTCTAGAAAATGCAGACTAATCTATAATGACGAAAAGCAGAGGAGTGGCTGCCCGGGGATGTGTATGGGATTGAGGTTGGAGGACGTACTGCAAAGAGGCCAGAGGAAACCTTTTGAGGGATGATGGATATGTTCATTATCCATATGGTGGTGATGATTTTATGGGTATATACCTCTGTCCAGACTTATCAAATTGTGTGGCATAAAAATGCATTTTTTCACCCATCAGTTATACTCATTTTAAAAAATCACAAGGGTAAATTAAACCCAAAGGGTCTTTAGTAAACAAAAAAGATGGAAAATAAACACTTAATACTAATGAAGAATGGGGAGAAAAGAAAATAGAAGTCTCGACTGTCTTTTTCCCCTCACCCTTTCAGATTGAAGAATTAGGATCTGAAGGAAAGGTAGAGGAGGCCCAGGGGATGATGAAATTAGTTGAACAGTTAAAAGAAGAGAGAGAATTGCTTAGATCTACAACTTCGGTGAGTAACACCTCATTTTAAATTACGTAGCCTATTCATTATGGATTACTGGGGACCTATTTCTGTTTGAGAACCTTCAGAAACAATTTTCTAACGTCCTAAAGTGAAAGTTGGCAGACTTTTTCCTAACGGGCCACGTGGTAAATATTTTATGTTTGTAGGCCAAAAGATCCCTGGCAGCTGCTGAGCTCTGTGTATCATGAACTCAGCCTTAGACAATACCTAGATAAATGAGTGTGGCTGTTTTCCAACGAAACCGTATTTACAAAAACAGTCCTTTGGCGGCTGGCTTGCTAATCTCTGCCTTAAATCTTCATTTGATCCTGGATTTTATTTTCACTTTTGTTACAATAAATTACTCAGTACCTATTTACCTTAGTTAGAAATTGGCACACACTTAAAATATCTATAACCTTTTTAACTTTTAACTGGAGAATACAATATACGTGTTTTAGATATTATTGATGGTAGAATATAATTGGTCATTGGTTCCCTAGTATTGAATAGGATATGTTTAATATGTTTAATCTCCCCAGATTAAACTCAGTAAGTTGCTTAATGATATTTTAAAAATTTTTTTCTCATTTTTTTCTTTTCTCTTTTTAACTAAGTGAACCGAACAGAATTTAATGATTTTTTTTTTTAACATGGATACCACACCTATTGAATCTAAGCAAGAAATGAATTCAGACTAAAATAGGTAGCTTTCTGAAAGGTAGTTTAAATTTTTTAAGGTGATGTTGATGTTCAACAGTTGAACAGTGGGTCTCAGCACATTTCCTATGTAATGTGGCAGATTGGTTGCTGTGCTTCCCTAATAGTTGACCAGTTGCTGTCTAGTATTATTGCTTTAGAAAATGGAAAATAGCAATTCAAGCACATTAAAAATCTGTTCTAAATGTTAAGTACTTTCTTGGAATTTGTTTCTCTTCAGATATTATTGTAATAACTGATTTATCATTTCAGACAATTGAAAGTTTTGCTGCCCAAGAAAAACAAATGGAGGTTTGTGAAGTGTGTGGAGCCTTTTTGATCGTAGGAGATGCCCAGTCTCGGGTAGATGACCATTTGATGGGAAAACAACACATGGGCTATGCCAAGATTAAAGCTACTGTAGAAGAACTGAAAGTAAGTTTCTTCTAAACATATATTTTAGCTATAGCTGAAAGTAACTATTTTAATATAGCTAAAAATTGGTCACATGGAGATAGAAACTTCTCATTGATATTTTGCTGACGTGTGTAATTACTTGAAGCACTGAGAACCCCTGTGAAATTTTACTATTTATCAAACTATCAAAGCACTTTATTTTCTTGATGCTATAAAGCGCCAGAAATTGGGGAAGAATATTCCTGAGGATTTAGTCATGTAATGATATCTTGTGCACACACATGGTATTGGAATTTCTACATTTCCTTAAAGGGCATCAGCTTCCATAAGTTGGTCTACAAATTACTTCACATTACGTGAACATTGTTTGGCATTGTCTTTAAGGTTACAGTTGTATAAAAATCCAACTCGATTTCCTTAGGAAAAGTTAAGAAAAAGAACTGAAGAACCTGATCGTGATGAACGTCTAAAAAAGGAGAAGCAGGAAAGAGAAGAGAGAGAAAAAGAGCGGGAGAGAGAAAGGGAAGAAAGAGAAAGGAAAAGACGAAGAGAAGAGGAAGAAAGAGAAAAAGAAAGGGCCCGGGACAGAGAGAGAAGAAAGAGAAGTCGTTCACGAAGTAGGCACTCAAGCCGAACTTCAGACCGAAGATGCAGTCGGTCTCGGGACCACAAAAGGTCACGAAGTAGAGAAAGAAGGCGAAGCAGGTATGTAAAACACCCAAGACAGCGTCCGGCTCATAATGAGTGCAATAAACAGTGGCAGTTACTAGGGTTATTCCTTGGAATGGTACTTGGAAGCTCTTAAGTATCTTGAAGTGCTAGAATGGATTGTGAGAGCTGAATCAGTGAATGGTTCCATCTTCAGGACAGCTGCTTTGCTGTCTGCCACCTATCTAGGAGATTTGACACAACCTTTTTAGGAAGTCAGTGTACCTGACGGTCTCCTGAGCTTCTCACTGATTCTAGGAAGACATAAAATGTGAAATCAGCCATACTGTTTTAATTAGAGTTATAATTGAAGAAGAGCCTTAAAGAACACAGTAATAACTGTTTTAGCATTATTTGAGATAAAACAGATTTTAAAAGATTTTTGATTCTTAAAATTTCTAATGTAATATGTTTTAGTAGTAGGTTTTATTCATTTGCTTTTCTAAGGGTAAGTTTTGCTCAACGCTCATTACTCAACAGTGTATATTTCTTAAGGCCTTTTCTCTTTGTAATACCACCTGAAGTTGCCTTCCTTTTGTTTTAAATTATTAAGAAGTAGAGATCGACGGAGAAGCAGAAGCCATGACAGATCAGAAAGAAAGCATAGATCTCGAAGTCGAGATCGAAGAAGATCAAAAAGCCGGGATCGAAAGTCATATAAGCACAGGAGCAAAAGTCGCGACAGAGAACAAGATAGAAAATCCAAGGAGAAAGGTTAGTTCTTAGGAGAATTCAGTTCATTAAGAGACTGTTTTCACACACTTTTCTCCAGACACAGGCAGAGTTCCATTTCAAGCATGCTCCTTTTCATTTATAAGGAACACCATTCAGTAGGAGACAGGCGTTCTTTCCACCCCTTCTGTTCTGATTTGTGAGAATGACAGTTGGCCTGGTGTTTTCTTAGGACATATTAAAATCACATCCTTCGATTGCTAACCTGAAGATTTTTCATCTGGATTCTTTCAAGTATTATATTACCTTTCAGGCTTATTAGGCTGTAGAATTTATTACCTTGGTTATTGGCTACATTTTTTTTATCCACTGCAGTGTTCCGTAATATGTCTTGTAAACTAGATGTATATTGTTGCATTGATCGTCGTTTACAGCATTCATTTAACTCAGTAATTCTAAGTATTTAGAAGTTGAATACCTTACATGTGTCTTAACATGTTTTCTATGGAATCAACATGCTCTTTCACTTATACTTTTTCCTTTAGTTTTTCGTGGCATACCAATAGCTGATTTACTGTGCTGTGAGCACTATTAATGGACTTTTTCATTTTGTCTGGCATGTTTTCACAAGAATACTCTGATCTTTTAACTTAGCTTTTATTGAAAAATATTCTTTTAATCATCAGGATCTCGTCCATTTTCTTTTGTTTTCTCAGATTCTTTAGCATCTTTCCTTTTGTATTGATACTGGGCTGTTCTGCTTTGCATGGTTTTAGGAATGAGGGAAGGGGCCTCCTATTTCTGATTTTCTCAGCTCTGCTTGTTCCATTCCGTTCTGCCCCCCTCCATCCATGTTTGATCCTCAACATTGGAGCTGCTGTTTGAGTTTATTATACTGGTCTTTTATGAAGTATTCATTTATTTTATTCTTTTATAGAACTATCCTAGTTTTTTGCTGGGTTGAGTTAGAACTAGCAGCATAAACAGTGGAC
>NW_012135969.1:8064839-8083598 GCF_000956105.1 Propithecus coquereli
TTATTTCTATCTGTAGCCAGCTTCAACTGTATTGAAGTATTATCTCAACTGCATACATACCTACACACACACATATGTCTCGCTCATAGCAATTCCTTATGATCTGTAATTTTCAAATACTGCCACCACTTTTTAGGTAAAGAAATTGAGTAGTAGGTTAAATGACTTCCCCAGGGTCCTGAGCCTTCATGTTGATGGAGTGCTAGAACATGGACTACAGGTCTCTGCCTCGTGGTCCAGTGCCTGACTTAGGCCACTGTGTTCATTCTAGCAGGTATAATGAATTGATATGGAATTTACTAAAATAATCCTTCAACAAACTTTAGAAAATAATGAAGCCACCACTTTAGGGGCTCTGTATGAGAAAATACAGGGACAGAGCCCTCCCGACTTCGGTAGCTGATGGTGGAGATGCAGCAGTAGATGAATGGGGTTATCTCCAAATTTGTAAGAGACGATTCACACGCGGATTAAGATAAGATGAGAAACAAAATCTAACAAATGGCAAGTCAGCCAGCTCCCAAGCTCTGCTTTGTGTAGTTTGATGAGATTATGGTTATAGCATTAAAGGACTTAAAGTGATAGTTTATCATATTCTGTTGCTGAATATTAAGAAAAACAGATAAGAAATCTAAGATATTAAAATGCCAGATTTGTTCTTCATCTAGAATCAGTAGCTAACTTGAATGAAATACAGTGCGTGAGCTCGTGTGAAAAGGTGTCCTCTGTGGATAACGATTGAAGTTACTTAGGGTTTGACAGGGAGACCTGGCCCCTCAGAACGTCCATGACTAAAGTGTGGCCTTACCGAGATTGAGAAGTTGGGTTTTATACCATTTACACTCAGAACTGATCTGGCTCAAAAGGAACTGATCCTTGCTAGCCATGCTCATAAGAAGCCAATATAAAGGCCAATTTACTAGAAGAAATAAATGTTTCTGCCATGCAGACTAAAACATTGTCAGTTGGTAAATGTATTTTCTCTTTAGAGAGCCTAAATTTAAGGGGAGTGAGTTATCAGAAGATTATTTGGTAAGATTGAAATCAGCAATCAGTCGATCCTTTTTTTAAAAAAGAAAACTTTTTGCTTTGGAAATGTAAAGACATACACAAAAGTAGAACAGTATAATTAATCTCTATTAACTCATTACCATCACGACCAGTTTTACCTCCTGTGTGCTTGTGTTTGTATCCACTGACCCGTATCATTTTCGTGCAAGTCTCAGACCTACCATTTAAATCTGTAAATAATCCAAGCATGTATCTAAAAGACAAAGATTCATTAAATAACAGTTCATTAATATAAAACATATTGGATGAACTTTTAAATGCCATAGCCATCAAACTGTGGTACTGGTCTGATAGCTTAATTTCCATTGCACCTCTCAAGAGGACCAGTCTGCTGCTCAAGGCATCTTCTCTGGAATGTAGAAATAGACTCTATGTATCGTGTCCCTTTTTGTTAAAACATGTTTTTTCTTTCTTCAAAGAGATTGCAGTCCATTTATTTCTCGATTTCAGTTGAAATATCTTGCTGTCTTGATCTTGAGCTTTTAATAACCTAGTCATACTGCTCAGATATTTTTACCCCTCTCTTTAGAGCATTACTCACCTGCAGGCAATCTGTTTCCTTAAATAGTGTCACAGAGGATAACTAACCTTATTTCCAAGGTCTGACAACACTTGGACCACATAAGCATTGAGCTCAGCCACCTTCTAATGAAAGTTTTTAGAGATGTAAAAACTGAAAAATTTTATGGTGGAAGTTCTCTGAGCTCGCGTTCGTTGTGTTTTTTTGAATGCATTGTAGATGAGCTATGTGAATATGTTTTTAAACATCTATTATGTGCATGAAACAAAAAACACTTGAGAAGTTATTGTGTATACATTCTATGGGATTGGACTTCATTCAGGGTTGCGTTTCAAGTTTGAGTTTCTGACTGATTGTGAAAGAACCCCAGGTGACTGCATTTTTGAAATTTTGTATTACCATTGTAATGCTTGCACACGGTTAAAAAAAAGTGTTTAGTGATCCATGTCTCTCCTTTTACTCCTGTCCCTCTGTCCTTCTCCAGGAGATACTACTGTTAACAGTTATTCTTCCAAGTGGATTTTTTGTGGGGTGATGTGAGGTGGGGGATATAAACATATGTATAGATCATTTAAAATATATGACAGTATACCCATATGTTCTGAGTCTTGCTGTTTTTACTTAGTAATATTCAAAAACATTTATTTCGAGATATGGGAGGTAGCACTTTTAAGTTGAACCTGTAGTTTTTAAAAGTACGTTTCAAGTAAGCCAAAGCGGAGAAGTAAATGTATTTTTCACTGTTGTATTAGAATTTTGAATTTTCTATTTTAAAAATGGAATTTGAGAGTTTCATAGTTGATCTGTTGCTTCCCTTCAGTTATTCCAAGTAGATCAGTTGTCAACAGATTTAAGAATGTTTAGGAACAGCAACTTTGGGAAACAGTTTGGCGTAACTGGGTGTGCCATTCACTCCTGGATACATACCCTAGAGAAACTCTTTATCATGCGTGCCAGGAGATGGATGTAAAAATGTTATATCAGCATCGTTTGTAATAGGAAGAAAAGAAAAGAAAACCTGGGGAAACCCAAATGCCCATGAGCAGTCTGTTGGATAAATATTGTGGTATATTCCTGTGATGGAATTCCACAGAAGTGAAACTGAACCACAGCTCCAC
The DNA here is from genome assembly GCF_000956105.1 of Propithecus coquereli. Classification (NCBI taxonomy): domain Eukaryota; kingdom Metazoa; phylum Chordata; class Mammalia; order Primates; family Indriidae; genus Propithecus; species Propithecus coquereli. The sequence goes on from NW_012135969.1 coordinate 8,067,549, forward strand.
GTGTGAACCATGGATGAATCTCAGCAATGTAGTGGTCAAAAGCAAGGCACAGAAGAATGCATCCACGACAGTTCCATTTTTATGAAAGTCAAAAATAGGCTGTTAGATACATGATAAATGAAAACAGGAAGATGATTAACACAAAATTTGGTGTTAGCCGTTGAGTTGGAGGGATGGTGGGAGATGTGATCGTCAGGGCAAAGAGGGGTCTTCAGAGGAACTGCCGATGCTCTATTTCTGAAGCTGGGTGGGCATTTTCTTTTTCAAACTGTATGTTTATGTGCTTTTATGTGTATGATATTTCTTAATAAAATTTAAATTTTAAAGGGAAAAGACCTTGGTGTAGGTAGTTACTAATAACATAGATACGTATTTTGTAAAATTCACCCTCTTTCAATGAGTGGCAACTTTCAAAGGTACTGTTTCTTGAACTGTCAAATTTAGGGTCTTAATTGTTCTTTAAAAGCTGGGAAGACAATCTAAATGTGTTTTCCGTGTGTTAGCCTATTTTTATCTTGACAATTTGAATGCCCGCCAGGGAGCTGTTGCTTTTGTTCTCCTGTCCAGGCAGCTTCCAAAGAATCTTTTCTCTCAGATCTATGCTATTTCAGGAAGGGAAACTGCTAGGCTGAGCAGTACTCTTCCGCCTTGCTCAAGATGATCACCTCAGAGGGGCTGCTGCTTTTGGCCTTGTTCTAATTTTAATAGGGGCACCATGAAGTGTTAACAAAATTTTTACTCTTTAAAAGGAGGGAAGTGATTGAAACTTGAAATGCACCTGCAGATTTGTAGGGTTCATGTAGCCAGGGCCCCGTGTCATCAGTTCACCGTAATCCTCTTACCCGCCAGTAGCGTTCCCAGGTGAGACTTGGATCGTCTCCAGGTGAGCTCAGGGCTTGGCTGTTGTGAGTTCGTTCGGCACATCCCTTAGTGCTCCTGTGTGCCAGGTCGTATCTGATAACTTTGGATAAATCAGGAGCAAAGTAGGTGCAGCTCGCCCCCCTACTGGAGCCTGTCTCCACTGCAGCAGCGGCGCGCTCAGGGCTGTCATACATACCGCTGTGACTGAGGAGGAAGAGGGGAAAGGGCCAGTGCTGTGAGTTGCCAGTCCGCTCCATTAATCATAAGTCAAAGTAGTTGTGAGCAAGTAAGAATTCTAGAACATCCGTATTTTATTTTAACCTAAATGTGTTCTGGACCTTTTTAGGATAGCATTCTGGTACCTGATAAATTGCACTTAAAAAATGATTTTAAAATACTTGGATGGAATTGCGCCTTACTCAGAAACTAGTGTTTACAAACAATGCATGATCAAAATTACTCTTGAAGCCCTTCAGATTTTTTTTACTTAAAATCAGCAACCTCAAGACCATTTGTGCTTGTCATGTTTTTGCGTGTGGGCTGTGTTAGAGCAGGTACTGAATTTGCCTGTCAGCACTGTGATGATTAAATTGTTGCCCTCATTGATCTTATTGTAACTAACCACCAGGTGACACTTGTTTGGGTTCAATCAGCATATGGCGTAAGCTTTCCTCCCAACAGGGATTTTTTTTTTCAAATCTATTCTACCGTGTTCATTTAAACACAACCTAAAAATCTCATTTTCCCACAAATGGTGATTTGGGGCCATTCACATAACCAATCCCGAGCCGCTGCCTACCTTTTCCTTATTATTCAAAACAAAATTGTAAATAACTTAGAATGGTGTCACTTGCGGGTTGACTTGTGTCACCCCCTGTCACAGTCTCCCAGCACTGAGCCCTCAGCTGGCTGCGTTAGGGGCTGTGCTGTCTTTCAAAAGCGTGACTTGGGTGCTGTGCTACGCTGGATGCTGAAGTGCTCTTACCACGAGAGACCATGGCCGCCGAGCACATTGCAGACTCTGACATTCACTCATTACATTGCACCAATGAAACAGTACAGACTTCTCCCTCGCTAACCATTTTCGTCTGTTTGGGACAGTCGGGTCAGGTACGTTCACGTTACGCCTGTGTGTCCCTTCCCCACCCTTCGCCCAAGCTGAGCTACAGGGAAGTTGGAGATGAGGGAGCAGTGGCCTATTTTATGTACTGGGAACACAAGTAAGACCTTGTGCTTGCCCGTAAGGAGCTCTCGTATTTATACCTCTTCCATAAGGATTAGAGATGACTTCATAGTCTGTGAGGAACAGATTTGCAAAGAAGTGATGCTGGTGTATGTTAATAAAAGCTGGTACGTAGGGTCAAGTGGCCTGAGTGCTTATAAGCAAGGTGTAAGCAGTTATTAACTAGAAGTTAGCAAGAGAACTGAGCCAGAAGGATGCTAGGTAGTGTGCTGGGGACCTAGCATGGGACGTGACGACAGCCCACCTTTGAGCCAGGTGCTCCTGAGGGCACAGCTGTTTTTTTTTTTTTTTTTTTTGAGACAGTCTCACTGTGTTGCCCGGGCTAGAGTGCCGTGGCGTCAGCTTAGCTCACAGCAACCTCAAACTCCTGGGCTCAAGCAATCCTGCCTCAGCCTCCCGAGTAGCTGGGACTACAGGCATGTGCCACCATGCCCGGCTAATCTTTTCTGTATATTTTTAGCTGTCCGATTAATTTCTTTATATTTTTAGTAGAGTTACCGTAAGAGGCTATGGTGAGTTACAAAGCGTTTCGAACTCCTGAGCTCAAACAATCCGCCCGCCTCAGGCCTCCCAGAGTGCTAGGATTACAGGTGTGAGCCACTGCGCCCGGCCTGTTTTTTTTTTAAGTAGAGTTCAGTTGTGCGGGCCATGCAGTGGCTCTTTTATAAGTTGTATGTAAGAAATAGCCTCGGAGGTATTTATTCAAGTCATATAAATCATGCCATTTTTGTAAGTACTCTTACCGTAAGAGGCTATGGTGAGTTACAAAGCGTAAATAGGAAGGGATAGTATGAGACGGTTTTTGAACGGAGAGCACAGGTTCAGGCGGTATTGCCAAGTGGGCCCTGGCTTTCCCAGCCCCATGGGCTCACCCTGCCCACGTGGGGTTCATGTGAGGAGACCCTGGCCATTTGTCCTGGCTGAATCCCAGAGGGCGTAATAACTACACCTGACCAGGATTGGGGTGCAACTCTACACAATAAACATGCTCTAGGTATCACATCTTGCAGTTTTCTTCTGAGGCTGTTTTTCAGAACACTTTGAACTTAATTCTCCCAGCCCAGAGAAGTTGGAGATGAGGAAATAGTTTTCCAGAGTTCACACATGAAGTTAGCCAAAGTGATAAATGCATCCAGACTTCATTATTTACGAAATAATGATTCAGGATTTTTCCTGGGTTATTTAATAAGTCATTTTTGCGGCATTGCTATTGTAGCAGGGTTTCTCTATCAGAGATGGTGTGTATTCTATTCAGTGCTTCCATTTTTCAGTAAAATGAGTTCCACTTCCTGAAAGTTCTGTAGTCTTCGAATGTCTTTGTCCTTGATGTGGAAAAGAAACAGTGGTTTACAAATAAATAACTGAAATTATTAAAATAAAAAGGGCTCAGTATGGGCCAGCATCTTGGGTTCTTGCCTAAACTCTTAAGATATTTCTGTATTGTTTTTTCTTTATCCATGGTAAACTATGTTAGCAGTTGAGAATGGGTTTTTGTTTGTTGTTGGGCGGGGGTGGTGGGGCTCCTATTGCAGGTTTCAGGAAGAGACTTTAAACCAGGGCATGATTTTTTTTTTCTTTTTTTTTTTAGAGACAGTGTTTAGCTCCGTTACCTGGCTGGGGTGCGGTAGCATCATCATAGCTTGCTACAACCTCGAATTCCTGGGCTTAAGCAATCCTCCTGCCTCACCCTCCCACATAGCTGGGACTACAGGCTCGTGCCACCATGCCCGGCTAATTTCTCTTAATTTTGTAGCAGTGGAGTCTCACGATGTTGCCCAGGCTAGTTTTGAACTCCTGCCTCAAGTGATCCTCCCGCCTTGCCTCCCAAAGTGCTGGGATTATAGGTGTGCATGAGCCACCCTTCCCAGACTGAACTAGAGTCTCAAATTGGGAGAGTCCTTGTCACTCAGAGGTTTTTAAAGGGTTTAGGGATTAGGTGTGCAAATCTCTGAAAGCACCAGACTGAAAATGACCTAGCTACCATATTTGGCCATTCTGCAGCCAAAATTTCCAGTGTCTTTAATTTCGTTTCATGTCGGAAGTACAAAAGCTAAATAAATGATTGGCACCACAGAACATAATTTTACTCACAAAAACTCCACATTTAGAAACTTACAAACCCTACCTTTCTGAGCAGTGTGTTTGGTAGCTTTCCGATCTTCTCCACTTGCTCTGGATTAATTCCCAGTTCACAGCAACTCACTTTTAGTAGGTTTTGATAACTCAGCGCTTGTCTGTTAAGTTCAATTTCAATGAAGTCATTTTCTTTGGGGTTCTGAATTCTGACTTGAAGCACCAGCTCTAGCATCCATAAATTCGAATATGGTTTGTAAAAGAAAATACCCATTAAAGATTTTCAATATTATTACAGCATAGGTAATCCTAAAATCTGAGTAATAAGTAGACATGGAGTTTTCGTAGGTACATAGTTTTCCTTGGCTGAGGCTTCTTGGAGAGCTGAGCAAGCTCTGGGATGTATGCCCCCACTATCTCCAACATGAACACCATGCAGTTTGAAGCCAGCCAAGGATTTAAAATACGCAATGGATGCTTAAATGTATCACCTTCGGGCAATTCACAGGAGTTTATACCTTGCTGGTTATCTGGACAGCTTCAAGGGAAATGTGCATAGCCTTGGGCCCTTCTTAAGGAAGCCATTGTGCAGAGGTATAAATCACCCCGTTCCCCATAACTCCAGTGAGAGGTAGGCCCTGAGAAATAGAATAATTCACCCACCTTTTTGGATAGTGGCATTTATTTGAGTCTTCCAACTTAACTGTCCTGAGAAGGAGCAGTATGAACTAAGGGTCCATTTGGAGGAAACCAAATGTTGAGTTTGGCTTTGCAACATGGTCACATGATCTAGGGGCTGAGTCCTCACCTAGACAGGTGTCAACAGGTTTGGCATTATCACCCGCGTCAGTCGACATGCATGGATTTGTGTCGTCTTGTTTATATTCACCTGGGAGAGAATTGGGAAAGAGTTGAGAAGCGGCAGGGCCTCGGCATCTGGCTGTGTGCCAGACAAGGGACAACGATGTTTCACCTTCACTTTAGGGAAAAAGCAAGTCAGGGAAAGGGCAGCAATTACTTTCTGTCTGGAAGAGTAATTTTCCGAAATCACCGCCCAAATCATGAAAAGGAGCTGAGGCAGTATTTTTAAATGGTGCGTAATCTGGGGAAGAAATATTTATAATCCATGTGCTTAGCTCGAGTTTCTACTTAAATATTTTCAGCACCACGTGCTTTGTGTCTTCAGTTCTCTAGCAGAGTTACACAGTCAGAAAGGTCCCTTTATAGGGAGAAATTTTCTCGCCCAGAGGGATGGGAAGGGAGCGGATATTTACGGAGCACTTTGCATATGCCAGGCTTTTACATACTTCTCTGTTTCTTAAAATACCCACTGGACACGTTGAAAGCCTCCTCTGCACCAGGCACTGGGCTAAGCCCTGGGGAAAGGATCAAAAAACCCCAAAGATGTCCCTGTCCTGGAGTTTACAGGCCAGCAGAAGAGAGATGTTAATAACTGGGAAATCACAATTGGGGGGTGTGTGGAGAAGGTGAAATACAATCATGAAGGCACGTAAGGGGTCAAGGAAGGCTTCCCTGAAAGTCGAGAAGCTTAACTAGATCCAGAGGGTGAAGAGCTTTCCACAGGTCCGGGAACAGCCTCAGCAAAGACCCGGTGGGGAGGGAACGGGAAGCACTTCAACCTGGCTGCAGGGCAGAGAACGTGGCAGGGACCAGGTTTGGGAGTTATGAGTGGTAGCCCCTTGTCACATGGAATGAGATATGCTCTAAGTGTAAAATACACACTGGATTTCAAAGGCGGTAAGGAAGAAGTTTTTTATTTTTCATACAGATTATATGTTGATAATGGTTTGGATATGTTGAGTGAATTAATAATATGAAAATTGGTTTCGCCTGTTTATACTTTTTAAAATGTGGCCACTACATACGTGGCTTGCATTGCACTTCTATTGGACAGGACTGGTCTAGATGGAAGGTTTTGGTCTTTATCCTGGAACACCGCCAAGCCATTATAGTTTTCAGCGGGAAGCTGTCATAATCAGACTTACATTTTGGAAAAGAAAAAAAAGAAAAACCTCACTCTCCTCAATCTTGCAGGGTATGGACATTATTATTTCCTTTTTCAGACAAGACAATTGAGGCTGAAAGGTGAAGTAACTTGCTCAAGTTAGTAAACGGCAGGACCTGGATGTGACCAGGGCTGGTCGCGTACTTTGTGGAAGCCGAGTGCAAAAGGAAGACAAGGATGAAGCCAGTCTCTCCCCTTCCCACAACGCTAGCCCAGGGCAGGTGGGTGACCCCCAGGGGATTTTGACCTCCTCACCTGAATGCACCGGCTGCTGGGATGGGGGTGGGCGAGGGGTCCCCACCCTTTCCCTGCAGTTGCCCTCACGGCATGCGGTGGCACTGCTGCCCCTTACCGCGGAATGAGGGACTCTGGCAGCGGGTCACAGCAGTGGTGGGGCTGGCCTGGGTGTGGAGCCCACGTGCGTGAACAGAGCCTCCAGCTCCCAACCCCCGGCACGTGCTCCACTGTCACACCTGACTCCACCTACAAAACAAATCCAAAGCCAAAATTACGACAAACCAGCGACCACAGAACATTAAATCACGAGCCTGAGGCGACTGCGCTGATCTCAGGCTCGTGAAGTGGGCCTTGCTTGTGCCGCCCTGCCAAATGCCTCCCCAGAAATGACACTCCTCACCCAGCTCAGTCCCCTCCCAGGACAGGAATAATGTCCCTTCCCCTAGTCCTCAGGCATCTGCAGAGTCTTACCTTTGCCCTTCCGCTGCAAGCCCTGGAGGTGGCTCAGCGCTGTGGCCCCTCTCCCAGGCCGCCACAGACCTGGAACAAGGCCTTCCCGCCTCCGCTGACTCAACCAACACACAGCGTGAGAACTTCCCCAGCCTCATCCCCCAGGTTTGAAAGCATTTTACTCTCTGATTAATGTCTCAGATCCGTCTGGATGGACAGTGTCTCACAGAGGACAGGAAGCACGCCCTTGACAGGCAGGACTGCAGGAAGTAATGAGAAGGTGCATGGACGGCCTGACTGCTCCTGGCTCTGGTGGGCACAGGCATCGCTGTCTCTTACAGCTACTGGTACTCGCCGCCCCCTGAAAGGACCCTCGGTCCAGGAGCTCTGCTCTTGGCTACAGCACTGCAGAGTCGGGGAGGCCACGTGCCCTGCTGGCCACAGCACCACCCCTGCCCCAGCCTTCCCCAGCCCCCTCTCCCCATCCTCCTTGAGGACTGTGTTGGGAACAGGACTCCCAGACTCTCCTGCTGGCTTTTCCCGGACATCCTGTTTGGGTTCCGCCATGGGTCAGCGCTGGTCTGTCAGATCAGCAGCCCCTCTCGCATTTGTGCCCAAGCTCCCAACCAAATAAAAAGCACTTTCTAAAGGCTCAACACATCCGTCTGCAATGAAACAACATGTTCTTGTTATGAGCCCAGTGGGATAGGGCAGAGTCATTTTTGTTATTCATAGATAGGCGAACTGAGCTCAAGGGTGGTGTAAGACTTGCGCAGGGTGATGCAAGTGAAGGAAGGTCCTGAAGTTCCAGGGTCTTGACTCTCTACTCAGGCCGTGTCCACTGGTACCAATAGTACTCACATAAGGGAATGGCATCCTTGGGAGGGGAGGCCTGGGAGGCACAGCCAGGCACCCAGCCAAGCCCTAGGTCGGGGTCAGGCCCTCCTTGGAAAAGCTTGGCAGCTACTACATCGGGGGCAAGAAAAACCAAAGTTTCTGGGATTGAACAGGCTCCCCCTACTGCCCAGTTCTCTCTCCCTTTTCTCCCAGCTCCTTCCTCAGCAGCTGTGCATGACAAGAAGGATGCAGGAAGACCCTGGACCATACCTGGGGAGGCTGTCTTGGCGAGGATCCTGGATTCCTTGATCGTAAACATCAAAATGGAGCAGGTGGAGGCTGGAGTAGAAGGTTCAAGAAGGGTGTAGGGCTGGTCAAAGTCCTTGGTCTGTAGGGCTGTCACCTCAACGGTGGAATGAGGACAGAAGGAGGTGCTGGGATAGGGACCCAGATATTCAAGTGACTCTCATATTTCATTTAACCCTCTCGAGACAGAAGACCTCAGCACCAACAAGCGGGAGGGAACCACGGAGATCACAGCCCACCAGCTCTCAAACTTAGCTGTGCATTGATATCACTGGGAAGCTTTAAAAACTACAGCTGCCTGGGTCCCACCCTACAAAGAGGCTGACTTAGTTGGTCTGGGGTGCAGTCTGGCTCCGGAATTTTTAAAAGGTCCCCAGCAGATTTTAATGTGCAGCCAAGAAGGTTGAGAACCACTGATTTGGCCAGACCGCTTAAGGAGCAAATGGGGAAACTGAGGCCTAAGGAAGTGAAATGCTTACCGATAGACACGTGGCCAGCCAGGCACAGGCCTGGCACTAGACCTGGGTCACCCGGCTGCCAGGCTGCCACTGCCTCCCCTGCAAGGAATGGAGGAGGGTGAGGCCAGCAGAGAGAAGGAAGTAGCAGGAACCCCTGGCCTGGCCTCCTGAGAGTGGGAAAGAAGCCTGGCTGCAGGGTGTGGGCAGCCATGAAAAGAGGCATCCTGAACCTCCAGCTGCAGGGCAAGCAGATGGGAAGGCCTGGCGCTCTGCGGGGGAGCCTGGTGCATTCCCACCTTGCTCTGCGCTGTCCGTTCATTTACTCACTCCCCTATTCATTGACTCATCCATTCATCCATTCACTCATTCACACCACAGCACTCGCTTTTTTCTTGTTTTGGGGACACTTTTAAAATTAATTTTAGTTTTTTAAATCAAATATTACATGTTCTAGTTTAAAACATCAAATAGTACTAAAAACCAGAGCCCATTTGCAAAGAAGAAGGCAAAGTGCTTCTTGGGGGGGCAGTCAACTGCCACAGAGGCCTTGGCGTGTGTCTTTTCTCATTTTTATGCTGAGAATTTAGTGGGCCCTTTTATTTATGCATTAACTTTTGTGTGTGTGCGGCCCATGCCTGTGGGAGGTAGCTTTTTATTTGATATAGTTTCAGATTTATAGAAAGTTGCAAGAACATATACCCTTTACCAATTAATAACATTTTGCCACATTTACTTCCTCTCTCTCTCAGTATGTGTGTATACGTGTGTATATGTGTATATGTGTATATATGTGTGCATATGTATGTGTATGTATGACACACACATTTTCCCCCCTGAGCCATTCGAGAGTAAGTTGTAGACATCTTGCTCCTTTACCCCTAACGATTTCAAACTGTATTTCCTGATATCAAGGATGTCCTCTTACATATCCAGGCATAATGATCAAAATCGGGAAATCCGACCTTGATGTTCTACCATTGGCTTAACCACAGTCCATACTCGCATTTCATCAATTAGCCCAAGAATATCCTTTTTAGGTTTTTTTTTCCTGGTCCAGGATCCAATTCAGGATCATGCCTTGCATTTAATTTCCATGTCTTTTTAGTTTCTTTAATCCAGAGTTCTTCAGCCTGTCTTTATTTCTCGTGACCTTGGCATTTTTGAAGTGTCTGAGCCAGTAATTTTGTTATTTGTCCTTCAGTCGGGTTTGTCTGAGGTTTTCTCATGATTAGACTTAGATTATGCATTTTTGGCAGGAATAACAAGTGATTTGGGGTCGGTCTTAGTGCATGATATCAGGAGGCACATGTTGGTTTGTCCCGTTTTGGGGACGGTGACTTTCTTGTGTAAGGAGGTAACTGCCAGGCTTTCCCACTGTGAAGTTAGACTTTTCCCCTTGTTAGGCAGGGACCAAATCTGCAGGTGGCAGATACAGGCCAGGAGGGCGGTTCCTAGTGTGGAGAAGGGGAGGGCGGGGAAGGGACTGCTGGAAAATGCAGCTCACAACTGCTAAGAGCAGGAACTTGAGGGTTTGAAGCACACACACCTGCGGAGCTGCAACTTTATTATAGGAACAGCTGTCAACCATGTATGTCAATCATCTGGTAACCTCCCACACCTCCCGTAAGCCCCTCCCTGGACCAGGCCAATAAAAGGAAACCACCTGGGAGTCCTCAAAGTGTTTCTCCACTGGTGGAGACTGATCTGTTCCTCTCTGGAACGTCCTCTCGCTTTGCATAGCCCCCTCCTTTTCTGCAATAAAAGCTGTTTGTGTGGAATTGCTTCCTTTCTGTGGTCACTCCGTCACACTGGCCCCACTTGTGAATTTTCCAAGCAAGGAGCCAAAGAACCAGGACAACAGTCTGCCAAGAGGCTGGACCTGACACCCTTTGTTAACTAATATGTAATTTGCTGGGAGATACTGTGAGACCACGTAGATATCCCATTCTTCTCAAAGCTTCACACTTTAGTTTTTAGCATCCATCCATGATTTTGGCCTGAATCAGTTGTTACTGTGATGATTGCAAAATGGTGATTGTCTAATTCCGTTATTCTTTCTACATTAATTATTCGATAGTCTAAGGAAGAGCCTGCCTTCTCATTCACTCATTCATTCACTAATCAGTACGGACTCGTGGATTCTTATTTTATTCAATGGATCATAACTCATCACTATCATTATTTTGATGCTTAACTTATCCCAACTTGATTCAGTGCTTTATCCTTACGGCTATTTCCCACATCCTTTGACATATCCCCATCATTTTATGAGCACTTTCCTATTTTCTGGCACATCAAGATGTTCCGCCCCGGTCCTGGAATCAGGCATTTCTCCAAGGAACCTGGTTCTTTTTAGCGAGGAATAGGTGTGGTCACTGCTATGGAGATGACATTGCTTCCAGGTTCTTTCAGTGTGCAGAGCTAGGAACATGTACACATATGCACACACACAGAAACAGATATCTATTTCTGTACATATATTTTTAAGTCAATCTAAGTTATTTTTCTTTTTGTGTGTGTGTATAAATATATATTGTTTTAGGTTATTAAGTATGAAATGTCCGATTTCTTTAAGTACTAAGTTTGACAGTTGATATCTCTGACATTTCACTTTGACACTTCTTGTTTTATTTTTATTGTGAAGGTACACCCTCAGCCTTGCAAACCCATGTTTTGGCTTGTGATTATCTTTCAAATTTTTTTTAGAGCAATTTTTGTGAAACCATGCATGAGTCAAAAATTCGTGTCATTTTCAAATATGAGTTCTGTCATGGAACCAATGCAACAGCGCAAATAGCTCGAAATATCAACAAGCGTTTGGGAAGGATATGGCTAATGAACTCACAGTAGGTTGATGGTTTGAGAAGTTCTGTTCTGGTGATTTTAATCTTGAAAATGAGCCACGTGGGTGACCTGAGACCAAGGTGGATAATGATGAGTTGAAAGCTGTAGTGGAAGCGAATCCATCTCAACGCGTGATTTAGCAGCAAGGTTTGACGTTACTATATTCTAATAATATTGGACCATTTGAAACAAATGGACAAGATAAAGAAGCTGGGTAGATGGGTTCCGCAAGAACTAAATGAGCATCAGAAGAGAAATCGTCTCGAAGCTTGGCTTTCTTTGCTGTCACGACATAAAGGCAAATCATTTCTACACCATAGAAAGGTGGGGGATTCTTTTTGACAATCACAAGTATTGGGCACAATGGTTGGATAAAGATGAAGTGCTGAAACACAGTCCAAAACCAAATATTCATCAAAAAAAGCTAATAGTGTCTGTTTGGTGGTCCAGCGCTGGTATTATCCACTACAGCTTCATGAAAACTGGTCAACCCATTACAGTGGAAGTCTGCTGCAACCAGTTGGATGAAATGATGAGGATGCTTGCGATTAAGCAGCCGGGATTGGTCAATAGAGACAGGCCGATCCTCTTGCAAGACAACGCTCCACCACCACATGTCGCACAAACAATGCTGCTCAAACTACAGAGGCTGGACTTGGAAACTCTCTGCCATCCACCATATTCATCAGACCTTGCGCCAACTGACTACCACTTCTTCCAGGCTTTGGACCACTTCTTTTTTTTTTTTTTTTTGAGACAGAGTCTCACTGTGTTGCCCGGGCTAGAGTGCCGTGGCATCATCCTAGCTCACAGCAACCTCAAACTCCTGGGCTCAAGCAATCCCCCCGCCTCAGCCTCGCGAGTAGCTGGGACTACAGACATGTGCCACCATGCCCGGCTAATTTTTTCTATATATTTTTAGTTGTCCAGCCAATTTCTTTCTATTTTTAGTAGAGACGGAGTCTTGCTCTTGCTCAGGCTGGTTTCAAACTCCTGAGCTCAAACAATCCACCCGCCTCGGCCTCCCAGAGAGCTAGGATTACAGGCATGAGCCACCGTGCCGGGCCTGGACCACTTCTTGCAAGGAAAAATATTCAATTCTCAACAAGCTGTGGAAAAAATGCCTTTTGCAATTTTATTGCCACTCGCTCTCCAGGCTTCTTCACTGCTGGCATAAACAAGCTACCGTTAAGATGGCAAAACTGTGTTGACAGTTAGGTGCATACTTTGATTAATTGTATTGCTTCTCGTTTGAGATATGATAAACTACACTTTTGATTCAAAGTCGGACATTTCATACTTAATGACCTATAATAAATGCCCTATCTAAGACCACAAATTCATACTTCCAATTTCATTCCAACACCACAGGGCTCTCCCTAGCTTGCTTGCCTTCCTTTCGTATTGCCTCCCTCTCTCCTTCCCTCTCTCCCTCTTTCTTTCGTTTTCTTTCCTTCCTTTTCTTCCTTCCTTCCTTCCTTTCCTTCCCTTCTCCCTCCCTTCCTTCCTCCCTTTCTTTCTTTCTCTTTCTTTTCTTTCTTTCTTTTTTCTTCTCTCTTTCTTTCTTTCTTTCAAACAACAGAAATTTATTCTGTCACAGCTTTAGAGGCCAGAAACCCAAAACCCAAGGTGTTGGCAGGGTGGTTCCTTCCGAAGGCTCTGAGGGAGAATTTGTTTATGCCTCTCCCCGATTCTGCGGTTGCCAAAGTCCTTGGTGTTCCTTGGCCTAGCTTCTTCCATTCCATATTGTAACTGTCCTCTCCAGCAGTGGGGAATCTGGCTCCTGGCATCTTTAATATACTTACTCTTTGCTCAATCCTACAATACACAGAAAGTAGTTTCAGAATTGCTCATTTGAAATATAGTTAGGTTCATTGTTTCTGTTTATATATTCGGATTCTTTCCAGTCCCTGTTGATTTATTGTTTCTGAGCATATAAATAAAACATTAGCATAGCTCTGTAAGTACAGTCAAAACCACATGCACATTGATTTTTTGTTGTTTTGTTTTTCCAAGGCCCATCACTGCAGAACAAACACTGACATTTTTAAAAGTGTCATTTAACCCTTTCATCCTGTCCATTTCGTTCCCATCTACCCCGTAGAGGAAACTAATCTCATTAGTTTCTGACTCATCTTTCCTATATTTCTTTTTGCAAAATTAAACAGGTAGATCTATATTTTCTTATGATTTCCTTTATATATAAAAGATACTACATACATTCTTTTCTACTGTTCTTTGTTGCACTAAACAGTATATCCCAGAAATCATTCCATACCAGATCATAGAGCTCTTTCTCACTCCTCGCTCAATAATGTGGGTATTCTGTAAGTTATCCAACAGATAATAGGCATTTAGGATGTTTTCAATATTTTGCAAGTACAAACAATGCTGCTTTGGCTATGTGTTTTTGTGCTGTTAGAGGTGTATTTTCTGGGTAAGTCCCTAGAAGTGGAATTCATGAGTCAAAAAGTAAACACATATGTAGTTTTGTTAGACATTACCAAATTTCCGTCCATGAAGTGTAACCATTTTGCATTTTCACCAGCCATGAATGAGAGTGGCTATTTCCCCAGAGCCTCACCAACAGTGTGTTGTCAAGCTTTGTATTTTTGCCAATCAGATGGTAAGAAATGGAATGTCAAATATACGGTTTGTTATTATTTAGGTGTGGCGAGACCAACAGATCAGGAGGTGACTGACATTGAAAAGACAGTTTGTTGCTCACAGTTTCCAAAAGAGGAGGCGCACCATGCCACACAGGGCCACACGGGGAAGCACCGAGGGGGAAACGTGGACAAAAGCCTTTATTTCATGGGAAGGAATGGATGAGGCAGGTGAGTGGGCTAAGCAGGTGTAAGATTGGCTGGTTTGAATGATTTCAGTGGGCTCCGGGGTATAGGGGCTGCCCCTAGTTTTCTGCTACTTAGCCCTGGGCTGTTTAGGGCAGGTGAATAGCGGTCCAGAGTGTTGACAGTCCTGTGAGAGGCAGACAGTGGAGGTGGCTGGGGTATGCACGCTGGGTCGGTTATTTGTATATGGAAGGCATGCTCGCAGGTGAGTCATTCACTATGCTAGGAATTGGCTAGCCCTGGGAGGGCCAGTAGGGCTCCAGATGTCAGGACATCAGAACAACAGGACATGATTAATATTAATACAAATGGTATCGCAGTTTAGTTTTGTTTTGTATTTCTCTTATCACTGAAGTTGGATATCTTTTTATATGTTAAGGACCATTTTCTTTTTTTACATCTTTTTTTGCCAGTTGCTTGCATCTTTTGCCCATTTTTCTATAGGATTTTTCTTTTCTTCACTTTTTGAGAGTTCTTCACGTATACTATATATTCTTTATGTTTTTAGGGACAGATAGAAATAATATATTACAAATATGGTCTCCCAGTTTGTCATTTATACTTCACTTATGGTGTTTGTTGTTTTTTTTTTTTTTTTGTGATAGGGTCTCGATCTCTAGCCCAGGCTGGAGTGCAGTGGCTCATTGTAACCTCAAACTCCTGGGTTCAAGTGATCCTCCCACCTCAGCCTCCCAAGTAGCTAGGACTACAGGCACTTGCCACCAAATCCAGCTAAATTTTTTTTTTTTTAAGAGATGAGGTCTTGCTATGTTGCACAGGCTGGTCTTGAACTCCCAGCCTCAAGTGATTCTTCTGCCTTGACCTCCCAAAGTGCTGGGATTACAGGCATGAGTCACTGTGTTCAGCCATGTGTATATATATATACATATATTTTTTGAAGGTTGTTTAAATTTTATTTTAAGGCAAAGAACATGAAGGATTCTACAGCCAAGTTTTCAGTTTCATTATTGATAACAAATTTGTTTGTCACAAAGTCTAGAGATTTCCTTATAGAGCCTTAAACAATAACAATATTATTGAAAAACAATGGCATATTGCCTATAGAAAATATATATAGAATGGAAAAGCAAAATTCTTTTTTTTTCTTTTTTTAAATTTCAGAATATTACACGGGTACAAATGTTTAGATTGCATATATTGCCTTTGCACTGCCTGAGTCAGAGCTACAGTGCCCATCCCCAGACACTGCGAACAGCACCCATTAGGTGTGAATATACCCATCCCCTCCTCCCCACTCCCACCTGCCAAACACCCAATGAATGTTACTTCCATAGATGAATGTGACTTCCATATGTGCACATAAGTGTTGATCAGTTAGTACCAATTTAATGGAGAGTACCTATGGTGCTTGTTTTTCCATTCTTGTGATACTTTACTTAGAAGAATGGGCTCCAGCTCCATCCAGGATAATACAAGAAGTGTGTTAGTTCCCACCATTGTTTTTTGTGGCTGAGTAGTACTCCATGATATACATATACCACATTTTATTAAGTGTACATATTTTTTAATTTTTATTTTTTTTAAGACAGGGTCTTGCTATGTTGCCCAGTCTGGGCCTTGAAATCCTGAGCTCAAGTGATCCTCCCACTTCACCCTCTCTCCCAAGTAGCTGGGACTATAGGCTTGTGTCACTGCACCTAACTTCAAGTTTTTAAGTACTTCTAACATGCTTGCTTAATGGTGGTTTTTTTTTTTTTTTGGTAAAAGATTTTTTTTTTTTGAAGATAGAGTCTTACTTTGTTGCCTGGGCTAGAGTGCAGTGGTGTCATGATAGCTCCCTTGCAACCTCAAACGCCTGGGCTCAAGTGATCCTACTCCTTCAGCCTCCCAAGTAGCTGGGAC
>NW_012135969.1:8083678-8084458 GCF_000956105.1 Propithecus coquereli
TTTCTTTTTAAATTTATTCTTTAATCTTTGTTCTTTTTTATTCTTTCTTTTGCTATTGAGCAAGTACGATTGCAAGTTTTTTTATTTTTATGTAATGAATTTATCAATCATTTCTTTTATTGCATCTGTATTTTGATTAGTTAGAAAGCCTTTCTCTATATCCAGATTATAGAGGAATTCAACTGCATCTTTTTCCCTAGTACTTGTATAATGATCCATTCAATGTTTATTCTTGGAGAATAGCATGAGATGTGATTCTAATTTTATCCATTCTACAAATGGTTATCCAGTTTTCCCAGCATAATTTATTAAAAAATCAATCTTTGGCTGCTGGAGTTGGAGGCTGCAGTGAGCGATGATGATGCCACTGCACTCCAGTCTGGGCAACAGAGCGAGACCCCGTCTCTAAAAAAAACCTTAAAGATAATAATAAAAAAAATCAATCTTTGCCCTGTTGATTTGAGATGCCACCTTTACTGTATGCTAAGTTTCCACATATATTTGAGACTATTCCTGGACGTTCTATTCTGTCCACTGCTCTCTCTGGCTAATTCATGTGCTAATGTAACACTGTTTTAATTGCAGAGGATTTATAGTGTATTTTTATATCTAGAAGAGTTAGATCCCTTTATAGCTTTTCTTTTTTTGAGACAAAGTCTCATTGTGTTGCCCGGGCTAGAGTGCTGTGGCATCATCCTAGCTCACAGCAACCTCAAACTCCTGGGCTCAGGCGATCCTCCTGCCTCAGCCTCCCGAGTAGCTGGGACTACAGGCATGCGC
>NW_012135969.1:8084508-8085698 GCF_000956105.1 Propithecus coquereli
AGTGGCGTTGTCATAGCTCACAGCAACCTCAAACTGGGCTCAAGTGATCCTCCTGCCTCAGCCTCCCGAGTAGCTGGGATTACAGGGATCCGCTATCATGCCCAGCTAATTTTTTTCTATTTTTAGTAGAGACGGAGTCTCGCTCTTGCTCAGGCTGGTTTCGAACTCCTGAGCTCAAACAATCCGCCCACCTCTGCCTCCCAGAGAGCTAGGATTACAGGCATGAGCCACCGCGCCCGGCCCCTTTATAGGTTTTTAAAACTATTCTTACATCTTTACTTTTCCATGTGACTTTTAGTATCAGTTTATCTAACTTCAAGAAAAGCTAATTGATATTTTTATTGGATTGTGTTGCCTTTATATATCACTTAGAACTGCCTTTTTTTTTTTTAGTAGACTAGGGCTATGCTAAGAACTAGTATTTTTATGTTATCACAAGACCAGTGGGTATCTTTCCATTTGTTCAAATCTAATTTTGGGTTATTCAGCAGTATTTTTTTTTTTTTGTAGCAAAATATTCAGCAGTATTTTGAAGTTCTCTTTATATAGGCTTTGCACATTTCTTGTTACATTTATTACGTATTTTATCTGTTTTGATGCTATTGTAAGTGAACTTTTCTCCATTATTATATAACTGCTTATTGTTCAAATATATGAAGCCTATTGATTTCAGTTTGCTGGTTTTATATTATATCCTGCCACATTTGAATTCTTTTATGGTTTGAGTTAGCTTTATCATTTGGTAAGGCTTTTTAGTTGTTGGGAGACAATTCTTTATGGCGTCTTGCATGCATTTATTTCAGTGGAGCAGAGACACTGACGGCCTTTGCCCTGTGTATACGAAACTGCCTTGGTAGACAGAGATAATGTCTCCCTGCAGCAAAGGGCAGGTTTCCTTACCGTCCAGTATTATAAAGATAACCTTCTTCTGGGGCAAAGGTCAGGCAGGCTTACGGCTCATTATAAAAGATCCTGATTCCCTGGATTCCCTTGACCTCCCAAAGTGCTGGGATTACAGGCATGAGTCACTGTGTTCAGCCATGTGTGTATATATATACATATATTTTTTGAAGGTTGTTTAAATTTTATTTTAAGAACTGTGTTGACAGTTAGGTGCATACTTTGATTAATTGTATTGCTTCTCGTTTGAGATATGATAAACTACACTTTTGATTCAAAGTCGGACATTT
>NW_012135969.1:8085748-8240501 GCF_000956105.1 Propithecus coquereli
TCATCCTAGCTCACAGCAACCTCAAACTCCTGGGCTCAAGCGAGCCATCTGCCTCAGCTTCCCGAGTAGCTGGGACTACAGGTGCGTACCACCACACTCGGCTAATTTTTCTATTTTTAGTAGAGACAGGGTCTCACTCTTGCTCAGGCTGGTCCTGAACTCCTGACCTCGAGCGATCCTCCAGCCTTGGCCTCCCAGAGTGCTAGGATTACACACATGAGCTACCTCACCTGGCCGGCACATACTATTTTGAAAAAAATATTTTTAATGGCTGAGGAAGGTTATTGAGGCAAGTGGTTGAGAAGGCAGCCAGCCTTAGGGAGCCCCCACACACCGGTGTGGTGTGGAGAAGCACGGAGATCTCTCGGGGGCTGAGAGCTCGGGGAACCCCCAGGAGGCCCACAGGTGTTGGGAAAACACCAGGCGGTGGGCCTGCATAGGCCTGAGATTGCAATGAAGAGTGAGCCTGAAACTAACATGTTTTTCTATTTCTGCCACAAACAATACAGGCAAAAAATTTGGCTATTTACAGGGAGGTAAAACCATGCACCAACTAAATAGCACTTGGCTCCTGGTGACTCTCACAGTATTTATTGAATCAATGAAGAAAATCTATACTGGCTTCTAGGATTGGAGACCCAACAGAAAATCCAATTTGGCTCTATAAAAAAGCTGACATCTCTGGGAAGGGAGGACCCGAATGGGGGTAGAAGTCCTTCCTGCTGAGTGTGGAGCCGTAGGCAATTTGCTTAACCTCTCTCTGAGGTTCAGTTTCTTCATCTGTACAATGGAAGGTAATAATAACAATACCCTCTATTCTACTTGTAGGGCTGATTCAAGTATAGAATATACAAAAATACATTCTGTCAATTTTAAAGTGCTGTATCAGTTATATCTGTTGTCATTACTTGATGGAATCCTTATGGTCTTAGAGAAGCCAGTTCAGATACAGGCCTTGGGCAACCACTAGGGGTCAGGAGAGGACGGGGACGTTTCTTCAGGGACAGGTCTGTTTACCAAAGACCCTTCGTCTGCTAGCCCCACCTTCCCTCCGCTGTTTAGTTTTGTTTCCTTCTTCAGAGTGGGGGGCTAGTGTAGCCATAGAACTTTTTTCTTTGATCGTGGAATCAGCAAGAAGACTTGAGTAGGATGATGGCTTTATCTGGAACAGACAGGCGGGTGACTACCTTATAGCGCTTGGGCTGCAAGAGTAGGTGGGAAGACTAAAGTCCCAGGGCAGTGGCTGAGCTCTGACTTCATGAGATGGGAATTTGAGCAGGGAATGGAGGGGAATCAGGACAGTGCTACCTGCATCACAAAGTTCAAATGTGTCAGAATACCCGATGCTATCTGCATGTGTCTTCTTATGCTGGTGTTGCTGTTTTGTTTCTCCTGGGTTGGGGCTATTTTTCTCATTCTAGAAGATTTGAGCTGGGAAGAGCTCAGGGCTGAGTCCTATCACCTTTCTACTCCATCCTGATGTTCTTGAACTGAGGGACTCTCTCTGCCCTGATCTGTTTCTCCCCATCTGTATCTGTTTGTTGGTTTTTTACCGTATTTGTTGTTTTTTCTTTTCTTTTCTTTTTTTTTTTGAGACACAGTCTCCCTCTGTCACCCAGGATAGAGTGCAGTGGCGTTGTCATAGCTCACAGCAACCTCAAACTGGGCTCAAGTGATCCTCCTGCCTCAGCCTCCCGAGTAGCTGGGATTACAGGGATCCGCTACCATGCCCAGCTAATTTTTTTCTATTTTTAGTAGAGACGGAGTCTCGCTCTTGATCCGGCTGGTCTTGAACTCCTGAGCTCAAGTGATCCACCCGCCTTGGCCTCCCAGAGTGCTAGGATTACAGGCGTGAGCCACCACGCCCGGCCATAGACTGAATGCTTTTATTCCTCCTGATCCTCCTTCATATGTTGAAACCTTAATCCCTAATGCGATGGCATTTGGTGATGGAGACTTTGGGAGGTAAATAGGTCATGAGCGTCTAGCCCTCGTGGTGGGATTGGTGCCCTGTAAGAAGAGACAAGAGAGAGCTTGCTGCTTCTTTCTCTCTACACCACATGAGGACACAGCAAGAAGACGGCCGGCTGTAAGCCAGGAAGACAGCCCTCAGCAGACACCAGATCTGCCAGAGACTTGGTCTTGGACTTCCTAGAATCCAGAACCTTGGGAAATAAATGTTTATTGCTTAAGTCACCAGTCTATGGTATCTTATTATAGCCCCCTGAACTGACTAAGACACCCCTCCCAGGAATCATCACAGTTCCCACAAAGCAGGAGCTTTGTCTGCTTTGTGTAATGATGTGTGCCCAGCACATAGATCAGAACCCTGTCTGGCACACCAAGGTGCCCGATATTGTTGAATGAATGAAAGAATGCTAAATGTGTGAGAAGTTTGATATGAATTTTCCAGTATTGGTTTCTAGCTATACACCAGCATAAATATATTAAGGAGAACATAGGGGCTGAGCACAGTGGCTCACTGTAATCCTAGCACTTTGGGAGGCTGAGGCAGGAGAATAGCTTGAGCCCAAGTGTTCAAGATCAGCCCAGGCAACTTGATGTTGTTGAATGTCCTCTGGGGGGCAAAACAGCCCCTGGTGGAGAAGCACAGCTCTCTATAGATCTACATCCTTTACTGACTGCATCAGAATATTCCAGAGTGTGGCTGTGGAATTTTTTGGCTCATTCCTCACTGACATACAGTCGTTCCCAGGTCCTTGCCCACTCGAATGCTTATGTCGGTGTTTCTACAGGAAGCTTCCTAGAAGTGGGATTGCTGGACTGAAGGAAGGACACACGTGGACCAGTCCACGCCCCATTGCCAGTGCGTGACAGCCTGTTCCACTCCACGCTCGACGGCAGTGGGAATTGCCACTTTTTTATCTTTGCTAGTCTGAAGCTCTTTGTAAGCGACAGCGCTTCTCTTCTTGCTCTCTTGTATAATCGTATTGACCATTCCTTCTGGGAAAATGTTGAGTAACTGTAATGATCGGGAGGAAGCCCCTTTCTGCTCCTGACTTTAGCAGTGCACTTGGAAAAACTGTACCACACAGATAGGCATGGATCCGTTTCATATATATACAGACTCATTTTCCAAATACTTTGCAATGAGAGTTTTAATGGTCTTTGAACGTGAGGTTGTTTATAAGCTTTGAAGTTTCTATGTGGTTAAGGGGTTTTGTTTTTATTTTTATTATTTATTTCTAATTGTTTCAATGGTGGTCAAAGAATAGGGCCTGTCGTCTTTCTTTTGAGATTTATTGAGATTTCCTTTGTCCCCCGAGTCCATTTTTGTAAATGTTTGTAAACGTCACATTACCACTAGAACGTCAGCTCCATCAGAACAGACTTTCCCCCCAGTGTGTTCCCAAGGTATTGTTCAGGGTATTTGAACAATATTGGTGCTCAATATAAGTGCGTTAGGAGTGGCTGAGTGGCCCTTGTAAAGGTGTATTTATTGATCGTGACATATAACTTCTGAGAAACATTATTTTGCTTTTCAAGTATCTGGTATGTGAAGGGCTGAAAGGTGTTGCCACCTGTCTATTTTTCCATGTGTTTAAAAAACTTTTTCCTTTATATGTTTTTTAAAGAACCGCTTTATTAAAATATAATTTATATACCATAAAATTTACCAATTTTGAAGTGTACCATTCAGTGGTTTTTAGTATATTCACAGGGTTGTGTGACCTTCACTCCTATCTTATTTCAGAACATTTCCTCACTCCAGACTGAGATCCCACACCTGTCAGCTGTCACTCCTCCTTCCCCTTCCCCAGCCCCTGGCAACCACTAATCTACTTTCTGTCTTTATGGATTTGTCTATTCTGGACATTTCATACAATATGTGGCCTTTTGTGTCTGACTTCTCTTACTTAGCATAACGTTTTCAAGGCGCATTCATGTTGTAGCAAGTATCAGTATTTCATTACTTTTGATTGATGAATAATATCCCATTGCATGGGGATATTATTTATCCATCCATTTTATTTTATTTTATTACGTTTTGTTTATCCATACATATTATTTATCCATTCATTAGTTGATGAGCATTTGGGTTGTTTCCACTTTTTGCTATTATAAATAGTGCTGCTATGAACATTCTTGTAAGGTTTTTATGTGGATGTATGCTTTTTCATTTCTCTTAGGTATATATGTAGGAGTTAGATTGCTGGATCACTGTTATGTTTAACATTTTTAGGAATTGCCAAACTGTTTTCCCAAGTGGCTGCACCATTTTACAACCCTACTATTAATAACAATGTAAGAGGGTTCCAATTTATTCACTTCCACACCAGCACTAGTTATTATCTGTCTTTTTAATTTTAGCTATCCAGGTGCGTGTGAAGTGGTCTTATTTTGGTTTCGATTTGCATTTCCCTAATGACTGACAATATTGAACATCTTGTCGTGTGCTGATTCACCATTTGTCAAATCCTTTGCCTATTTCAAAATTGTTTGTCTTTTTATTGAGTTATAAGAGATTTTTTACAAATCCCTTATCAGATATATATGATTTGCAAATATTTTCCCCATTCTGTGGATTGTCCTTTCACTTTCTTGGTGTACCTATGTTTTTTTGTTTTTTTTTTTTGAGACACAGTCTCACTCTGCTGCTTGGGCTAGAGTGCCGTGGCGTCAGCCTAGCTCACAGCAACCTCAAACTCCTGGGCTCAAGCGATCCTCCTGCCTCAGCCTCCCGAGTAGCTGAGACTACAGGCATGCGCCACCATGCCCGGCTAATTTTTTCTATATATTTTTAGCTGTCCAGCTAATTTCTTTCTATTTTTAGTAGAGAAGGGGTCTCACTCTTGCCCAGGCTGGTCTCGAACTCCTGAGCTCAAACAATCCTCCCGCCTCAGCCTCCCAGAGTGCTAGGATTATAGGCGTGAGCCACCGTGCCCGGCCCGTGTACCTATGTTTTTATGTTGTGTTATTTGGTGCACATTTTATCTTCTGGGGTCTCATCCCCCTTAGTGTTGCAAAGAGATCTGCTTTGTTTCATGTAATTCTTTGAGTTGAATTAAACTCTGATCTTCATACCATGACCTCCATTTTCTTTTGCTTTGCATGTGCCTGTGTGTCTTTGCCCATTTTTAAAGTTTATACCGTTTTCCACGTTTCTCTTTTGAGCTTATAGTCAATGCTCAGTAAAGGTTTTATTCCTTCCTCCTCTCTGTCTTCACAGAATGCCCCTCCCCAGACCGGGCCCCGATGGAGTAGCCATTGCTGTCACTGGGTTCAGCTCCTGAATCCAGACTCCACACAACGTGGGGGCCCCTGTCTGCTCCTCCTCTGAGCCCGCCCCTCTCTGCCCTCCTGCTCCCATTCAAGGCCATTGGCAGGGCAGGCGCGCGCCCCTGAGCTGCCATTCTCCTTATGTCCACCAGGGGCCGCCACACTCCCGCCTGCGTTCCCTCCCAGAACCTGTGTTTTAATTAATCCAGTCCTTCCCCGGCCCATGTCTCCCAACACCACCCTCGGGTTTAAAGCCCCACAGCAGTTATAGAAGGAGCTCATCTTTGCAGCCGCCACAACATACACTGTCCTGTAGGACAGCGCAGTGCATCCCGGCTCCCCAATTCAATACCTCTGTGCTGCAGTCTCCTCATCTGCAAAACGGGAGCAGTGAATTCCACCTCACTCAGCAATAACATATATGGTGTTCGGCATTGTGCCTGGCATATAGTAGGTGCCTAATAAAAGCAAGTCATTTTTGCCGTCAAGGCTTCAAAGTCTGTCTCTCCACAACTGTCCCTAAGGCTCCCCAGGCCTGGCTGTACCCTTGGTTTCTTAGGCAATGGTGGGGACAGGGTTCCCTGGCGGCGGCTTCCCTGCCATTGTCATTGCATCATCCCACACGCAGCCTCGTGTGGCCCTGGAACCCTGTCTCTGCCACTTCTGTGGGAAACATGGGGGAGGGGGCTGTCTCAGGCCCTCTGTGCCCAGACAAGCTACTCTACACGTAAGCTAATCTCCCTTACGAGTAGGTACATGTAGGGTGTTCTGGGAGGTTGGCACCTCCACGCCTTCTTCGAGAAGCAGGCTGCTCCACTCCCGGAGCTCTGTGGGTCCCCAACATCAGCCCAGAGAATGGGGGAGGAGAAGGCCCTCCCGTGGTTAGCATTTTGACCAAGGCAAGGACCTCAATTTCAAAGCTCAGTGTGCAAGACCAGCTCCTTTTGTCTCTCTCCTCATTTCTTCTGGAACATCCCTGCCCTGAGGGCACTCTTGCTGCATCTTCATTGGGTGGTGTGATGTACTAAGGAAAGAAGCACAGTTAATATTTCCAAACAGCAGCCTGCCACACCTTTGCCCTGTTTTCTGGGTTCTCTGAATACAGACTGACTCATGGCCCGCAGCACCCTGGGGAGGTTTTGTGCTCCTGGTAATGTTGGGTGGAGCGAAGGGTGACGGGAGAGGTTTTCTGAGGGTCCGTGCTCGGCCCCTTCTGGGAGGGTAGACAAGTCAGAGTTCCTAGATGTAAACAACAGAGAACAGCTCTGGTTAACTACGGCCCGAAAAGAATTTTCTGGAAGGATGGTGGGTGGTCTGTAGAATCACAGGGTGAGCTGGAGAACCAGGCTTATAAATTGGGCAGGAGCCCAGACATCTGGGAGGCAGAACTCCAGAGAGGGACTTATGAGGTTGATCCTGCTGACCTCACGTCAACCACTGTCCCTTGATGCTGGCAGCTGGGCCCCAACACCAGAGGAGTGACATCGCCATGGTCCCAGCTTCTCTGTGACCCTCCGTCAGTGTCAGGGTCCTGGGCAGGGGGACCCTGGTTGAGCCCAAGCACTCCCTGCAGGGATCTGGGGGAGGCGAGCTTTGGCCCCCCTGGACTTCTGCAGGGTGACCCCTGCCTGCAGCTCAACGACAGCTCTCTGATTTCCCTGGATTTGCATTCGCCAAGAGGCCATCTGATACCGAGAGTGCTGCTGGTTTCTGCCACTTGGAAAGCTTGCTAAGGGTAGTGGTGTCATCTAGACAGAGTAAGCGCGCTGGCTAAATGCACCAGTCTCTTCCCCGGCCATCATCACGGCAGACACTTACTGAACAGCGGTCAGGCCCTGCTCTCTCGTGACAGACGTTAAACCTGTAAGCACAGGGTTACACGCATTATGACAAGGAACTCTGGAAGGGGAAGCGCAGGGTGGGAGGAGAGAGAACAGAGAAGGCAATCCCTGGGGAGAGGAGGAGTGTCCCGGGAAGGTCTCTGCAGGAACTTTTAAGCTGAGACCGAATGACAGGGATTTAGCCAGGTAAAAGAGCGAGGGGAAAGAGGCAGCGACAAGTGCCAAGGGCCTGAGGGAGGACAGAATCGAATGTGTCCAAGGAGCAAAAAGGGACTGGCGCAGAGAGAGCTGGGGTCTCTGGGTGGGACCCCGAGGCCAGTTTAGGGTCCTGGCGCTGCCTTCAGCTCAGAACCCCTCCCCTCCCCTGGCTGACTCCCTCGTCCTCTGTCCTCTGGGCTGTCACCTCACAGCACAGCCAGAATCCGACCCCTTCTCCCCACCTCCATGGGGCCACCCCTGTCACCCAGTCTGATTATTGCAACCTCCCCACCCCCTCCCCACCGGTCTCCCTGCCCCGCCCACCCCGTGCCTATTCTTCAGCGCTAAAGCCATCCTTCGATGCCTAAGTCAGATCTCTCTGGCCTCGGCTTCTCATTTTGCTCAGAGCAACAGCCAAAGTCCTGCCATGGTCTACCAAGCCCTTCACGATCTGGGCCCTGTGACCTCCTGTGACAGTCCCCTCCCTCACTTGGCCGCAGCCACTCTGGCCCTTGGTCTCTCTCAAGCACACCAGGCGAGCTCCTGCCTAGGGCCTTTGCACTGGCTGTTCCCTCGGCCTGGAAAGTTCTTCCCCCACATCTGCACGGGTCTCTCATCATCCCCCAGGCTTGCCCAGGCGTGTTCTCACCAGGAAGCACAGCACAAGGGCCGCCGGAAACGCTAAGGCCTCTGCTTGTCTGTCTCTGCTAACTTCCCACTGGCCACAGCAAGCGACGGCTGAGCCCGGAGTCTGACTGGGAGGCCCCAGGACGGCAGAGCCACACGGTGAAGACACAGAGACTGAAGAACTGGGGCCACTGTGCACTTGACCTGAGCTCCAAATCTCATCCCTCCCTCCTGCACAGGGACCCGCCACCATCAGGATCTCTCTCTTTCAATCACCATTGTGTTTTCATTCGCAAACGTTTATGGGGCCTTCGCAGCGTGCCAGCCCCTGTCATAGACACGGCGGTGTACAGCGCATGTGTACAGCCGCGGTACAGCCGCGCATGAGGGAGACAACGTCTCTGCCCTTTTAGAGTCTATGTTTTAGAGGCGATGACACACAATAAACAAAAACCCCAAATGGTTTCTGTGAAGGAAACAGAAACAGGTAAGGGCTCGGCCTCAGAGGGAGTGGTCACAAGTCTTGCTAATGACATGTGACAGCTGAGATCTACTGGGGTGAGAGAGAGTGGCATGGATACCCGGGGAAGAAAGTTCCAGGTCAAGGCAGCAGCAAGTAGGAAGGCTCTTGGTGAGTCTGAGGAACAGCGAGAAGCCGAGGTGGCTGGAGCAGAGTGAGCGAGGCAGAGAGGAGTACTGGGGCGTGGCAAGCGGGGGTGGGGGGGTGAGGCAGTCCATATTATATTTCCAAAAGGCTTCCGTGCACAGAGGGAAAGAGGCTGGAGGAGGGGAAGAAGGGAAGTGGGAGAGCCCCTTAGGCGGTCGCTGCAGTGGTCAAGGTGAGAGTTGGTGGTAGCAATGGCGGTCAGATTCAGGATGTATCTTGCAGGTGGACCCGACAGGATTTGCCAATGCCTTGGAGGACAGGGAAGCAGGCGTCAAGGATGACTGACAGTTAGACTTCCCAAGTGGGCAAACGGAGTTGCTATTTACTAAGATGGGGCGTGCAGGGGGTAGGGTCTTCTGAGAGGGAAGGGTCTTTGGAACCTGGACCTAGAGACTGGGATCTGAGGTAGGAATGGGGGCTTGGGGAGCCCACCTTCCACAGTGTGGGGTAAGCAGGAGGCCATCAGGGTATCACGAGCCACTTCGTTCATTCATTCATTCATTCATTTAGCAAAAACGTATTGAGTGCCGGGGGTAAGTAAGCCAGATACTTTTCTGGATGCTGGGAAAATAGCAGAGAACTAGAGAGACCATGTGGCCACTCTGATTTGATACCTTACGTTAGAGTAGGGGAGGAAAGAAATAAATAAGCAAACACATGCAAAAGAGAAGATGATGGTATGGAAGGATGGTGTGACAGGGAACAAAGGAGACAGGTGGAAAGTGACCGGGGGAACCAGAATTGGGCAGGATGGTCACCCAGGCAGCTCTGAGGACCCATCCCAGCTCCCAAGGAGGGCCCTGGCCCAGTTTGTCTTCTTTTCGTTCCACAACGTGGCTGCCGCGTCATCAGGAGGGGCAGAGAGGAGGAGTGGACCCACAGTGACCCTCGGGGTGTTTGGGAAAGGCTTTGCTTTGGAGGAAGAATCTCTCGAGGCAAGGCAGACTCTGGGAAAATGTCTTGATTATCATTCTCTGGGGATGAGGAATGTCTGACAGACGGGACGGTGGAAACGGAGAGTGTAGAGAACGTTTGAGAGGTGCACTCTGTTCTCGCAGAGCAGAACCGCTCAGGCCTCTGCAGAATTCTCCTCTGAGTGTGTGGATGGGGGGCTGCTCCCTTTGTGCCGTCCGAGTTCCTGCTATGCAAAGAATTTTCGTTGTGCTTTCTGGTGCTTTATCCCATGAAGAATGGGGGAGTGGAGCAACGGGTTCTCAATGGCTCACAAACCAAAGTTCCTGTCTCAGTTCTGCCATTGCACAGGTGGGTGACCTCGGGTGATGTGTTTGTGTCCTTTGGGGATAGCAAAAGTTCACCCAGGGGAACAATTCAGTCAAAATGGGTTTTGACAAAGTGACTCAGACAATTGTGGGCAAGTTTGGGGATGGTTAGGGTCTTTGAGACAAGATAGGAGACTAGAGCAGGAACCTGAGCCAGGCCATAGGGGGCTTCAGAGAAGAGGGGCAAAGACTTGGGAGACAGACATTTGCATGTGCTTAGAGGGCACTGCATGATGGGGCTGAGGGATTGGGAAGGTCATGGGCATTCCCAGGGTTTCTGGTTTGGGTGCTTGAGTGAACGATGGACTGTTAACCGAATTATGAACCACAGAAGGAGAAGCAGGTTTGGAGGGAAAATAATCAAGTTCTGTTTGAGGACATGGGGAGTGAGAAGTCTGGCAGCACATTGCTGGAAATATGTGTCTGAAGTTTAGGAAAGAAGTCAGACCCTTACACGCTGAGTCGGAAGTCACCAGGGGCTGGATGGTGTGTGTGGCAGAGGATAGTCAGTGATAACTCTGCCCGTTTCTCTTTCCTTCTGGGTCACATGGAGAACACACTTTGCACACCTCCCTCATGGTCAGGGGGCCAGATGGTTGAGTTCTGGTCAGTGGAATGTGAGTAAAGTAATCATGCCACTTCCAGGCCTGGCCCATGAAAATCTACCCTCAGCCCACCAATCCTCCACTCCAGGGCTTGACAGACCTTTCCTGTAAAGAGCCGGATAGTAATGATTTTAGACTCTGTGAGCCATGCAATCTCTATTGCAGCTGATCGACTCTGCCCTCATAGCATGAAAACAGCCAGGCGCCATATGCAAATGAATGTGCCTGACTGTGTTCCAATACAACTTTATCTACAAAGATATACCAACCCCTGCTCTGCTCTCTCTTCTCTTTGCTGCCTGGATTCTGACATCCAGATCTCCCTTAGAAGCCATGTGTTGAAAATGGCACTGGCTTACTCTGTGTCACTGAAAGGCTCTAAGGAACAGAGGTCCCCAATTTCTAGCCCTCCACCCTCCTTTCATAAAGTAAGAAATAAATTTACATTGTGTTTAACAACTGAAATTTTGGGGCTTATCTCTTACCCAAGTTAATGTTCCTGTAACTAAGACAGAAATTGGTACTAGGAGTGGGGTGTTGCCATAATATAAATCTAACATGCATGGCCTTGGCTTTGTAGCCAGAGCAGTCGCTGAGGAAACCAAGTTGTCAGGGTCTGGGCAGATGGAGACCCATGTTATGCAGCAGCAAGATAGCTGGGAAAACAGTTGCCTGAGATAAGCAGGCATCTATCCTCTGACCCTGTCGCTCTAGGGGAAGAGGTCATGATACCGAACGTCATTGTGTGCCTTGGTGTCATTGGCAGCACTTAACAAGGTCTTAGAAGGATAAGATGGGCTCAGGCGTGACTTGGCTGATTTGCAAGCAAACCTAAAGTGAAATAGAGACTCCAGAAATCTGGGGCCTTGGCTGGGAAAGTTGACTGCTTCTAGATGCCAAAGAGAAGGAAATCTTATTTTTAAAGCCTCTGAGCAACAAAGGCTCATTAAGCCTCAGCCTTGCGCAAGGGCAGAGTCAGAGACTGTTTCTCCCTGGGCCTGAGCATCTCAGGATTGCCACCGTCACATGGAGAGGGAATGGCCTGAGGACAGGGAGCAAAAAAATCAGGCTGGAGAACCGTGTCTAAAAATAAATGTTGCATGTGGTCGCTGGCATCTGGAAGTGAATGAAAGCAAATAGATGAGGAGCCTTTTTCAGGTTTTGAGGGAACTGTGTTGTCAAAAAAGCCATACCCTGAACTAAAAAAAGAAAAGCCTTTGACCCTTTGGACCTTAAAAACAAGTTGAGGCCTCAAAACTTTTCCAGCAGGAGCTGTAGCCTGTAAAAGACGAGCAGCGACCGGGCAGGACACACCCCTCAACGCCCACGGCAAGCGTGGCCATGGAGGGAAGTCTGGAGGCAGAGCTGGGAGCCACAGAGAAGGGGACAGGGCCACTGCCCCTGACAGCAGAAGCCTCCAGGGCGGGCTTTGCCGGCACCTGCCCAGCCAGAGGGCATCATCGCTGTGAGCAGAGCTGCTCTGCATCTTTGTTTGTCTCTTTTCTGACAAGGATGTTGCATGGTGATTATCCCGTCTGAGTCCTGCCTCTGGGTGTGGGACACGGACAACTTGTCGTTTCAGTTCATTGGTTTCCAGGTCACAAATAGCCACAGACCTGAAGGAGGGAAGCATGCATCTGCTGGAGGTCCTTGCGTGTGGTGGAGGCCCCAGGAGAGGATGATGGGGTGGGACTTGGCTGTCTCTTTGGGGAGCAGTGAGTGTGTTCCAGGTGCGAGGGGAAGAGTGGAATGGCTACTTAGTGACCACTGGGCGGCCTGTAGCAGGGACTGGCTAGATGCCCACCGAAGCGAGCCCTTCTACTGCCAGGTCCCTTGTGAGACCACACTGCCCACCTTCACTGCAGTTAGCTGTGGCCATGGCGGAGCTCTAGCCAGAGGAAGATGGGTGGAAGTGACGTGCTGTCCATCACAAAACCCCATAAAACCTTCCACGCCATCCTCCACGTTCTCTCCAGGCTGCTGGCTGGATGTAGACACCCAAGGCCAACGTGGAAGCCACATGTCAAAGACGGTAGGGCCCGGCCCCTTTGTGATGCTGCGGAACACAGGCCAGTTGGATTTTATATGAAGAAATACATTTCCATTACCTCCAGCCGCTGAAAGCTTGGGGTTTGTCTGTCATTGCTGCTGGTATCACCTTAACTAAAGTAGAGTGGAAGCCGCGGGAGCAGAGTGGCCAGTGCAGGGAGAGGCGGGAGGAGAACGGGGCAGCACCCTGGACAACACCAACGCTTAAAGCACGGGTGAGAGGGAGGTGGCAGCAACAGAGACTGAGAAGGAGGCAAGAGGAGAATGAGGGGAGAGGGACTTCTGGAAGAAAAGGAGTCTGTGTTACGCTGCGATAACTGAATAGCTGAGGCAGGGTCATTTATAAGGAGCAGAGATTTATTTTTTCAGTTCTGGGGGCTGGGAAGTCCAAGACCCAGGGGCTGGCGTCTGGGGAGGGCCTTCCTGCTGTGTCAACCCACGGCAGAAGGCGGAAGGGCGAGAGAGGGCGAGGGAGGAGGGAGAAGGGGACTGGACTCGACCTTTTGTAAAGAGCCCACTCCTGCCGAGGTAGCAGCAGCGTTAGCCCTTCCACCTCTTCCTAGCCCCTCCCAGCACCGTGGCGCTGGGGATTAAGCCTCCAACACATGCTTCTTGTTGTTGTTGTTTCTAACCCGGGTCATCCACTTGGGTACCAGCACATGCTTCTGGGGGGACACATTCAAACGGTAGCAAGAAGGAACACTATATGTGTGGGTTTTTTTCCAAACTGAAAAAGGGCTTTATTGAGGGCAAGAGGATGCAGACAGTGTGAAAATCAAAAGCTTATCATTTAATTAACTTTCCTTTCTCTGTCAAACGGGAGTTGGATTTTATCTGTATGTTTTCTAAGGGTCCTGGTCTGCTCATGAAATATTATTTTTTTATTTTTATTATAGAGATGGGGGTCTTGCTCTTGCTCAGGCTGGTCTTGAACTCCTAAACTCCTAAGCTCAAGCGATCCTCCTGCCTCAGCCTCCCAGAGTCTGGATTACAGGTGTGAGCCACCTCGCCTGGCCTCTTTTTCTCTTTTAATAAGGACACCAGTCATAGTGGATTAAGGGCCCACCCTAGTCCAGCAAGACCTCACCTCTGCTAATTACATCTGCAATGACCCTGTTTTTAAACAAGGTCACATTCTGAGGAACTGAGGGTTAGGACTTTGACATATCTCTTGGGATGGACACAGTCAACCCAGAACGCCCTGTGAGGGAACTTCCCTTTCCCTAAACATCCCCGACGCTGAACACCCTTGGGTGCTGGTCATGCTCACACTCCACACAGTCCCCCAGCAATGGCAGCCCTGGTGGGGCCGGGAGCTGTGGGGTTTTCACGGCCTTGTCTGGGCAACCAAGAGCACAAATGCAGCTCCTGCCACCGGAACCTCCCTTCCAGGGCAATCTCGTGAGTGACGACGTGCTGGTAATGCATAGCACGCAGCTTAGGGCACAGGGCGTGCTGCTGCCAGCCCCATAATCTCCTCCAGCCTCAGCAAGAATGTGGCAGCCACGGGGGGGCAGGGTCTCAGGAAGGTGGGGAAGGAGGGTGGCCTGGTGCTTTTCTTTCAAGTGGAGAATTCTCCCCACAGATCAGCTGCAAAGGGTTAGTGGGGAGGGAGGGGCTGGGTTTCTGGCCTGAGCTTCCCAGTCAACAGTCCCTGGCCAGCACTGGGCCCCAGGGAGGCTGCAGGGAGGCTGGGGACAGGGACGGGAGGGGTACAAAGCCCTCTCAGCTCTGGGCCATGTTTCTAGCAGGAGGACCTAAGACTGGGTCAACTCAGGACCACCTGGGAGTCAGGCTCAGTTCAATCATTAATTCACTCCTTTGTTCTGCCAACCTTCACTGAGCAATTATCACACAGCAGATGCAGTGCCGAGGGGACACAAAAGCAAAACGACAGGAGAGATGCTGTGGTTGGCACCACTCAGAGGAGGACAGGCTCAGGGGCGGGGCCCTGTGTGGAGAGGCAGGGCACTGTCATTTGAGACCACGACTGAGGGCAGGGCGAGCCGGGTTCTCCAGGGGACCTGCTCTAGGTGGAGGGGACAGCAAGCCTCAGCGATGGAAACGTGGAGCCCTGGGCCCTCCAAGGATGCAAATCACTCCTGGGGCTGGGATGTGCCCGGGGTGGGAAAGGAGTCTCTCACCAAGCGGTTTGGATTTAATCTTCTGAGCTGGGGGACGGCGTGGATGGGTTTTAAGCAGATAAAGGCTTGGTGCGTTGGATAACCCTGGCTGCGGAGGGCTGGCTGCTGGGGCAGCAGGCGTTATTTGGAAGTCACGGGCATCTGGGTGGTTCATGGCCCCTGTGGGAGGGGTGTGATCCCCTGGAGAGTGAGCCCATCGAGCGGGAGGGAGGCCAGGAAGGCCCGAAGGCAGCGCAGAGAGGGGAGGCAGAGGCAGAGGAGCTGGCAGAGACAGTGCACACGTGCGAGAAAGGAGAGAAAGGGGTATTTGGAAGGCAGCGGGAGAAGCCGCAGGGAAGGTGGCATTGTCGCAGCATCAGACACATCCAAGAGGTCAGGTGAGGTAAGGACTGAACGCGTCACTGGGTGTGGCCATTGGGAGGTGGCCTCAGCAAGAGCAGAGCGATGGGGGTCAACGCCGCCAGGCCCACTACAGGCGGAAGGTGGCCGGACCACATCCTTCCTCGAGCACAGCTATGAGGGCTGGGGAGCGGCCTCCTCAGAGGAGGAGGGGGTGCTGCCCTGACCAGGCCTCCCAGGGGGTCGCTGGCTGAGCAGGAGCCGCAGCTGCTTTGGGGATGTCGCCCTGGGCGGGTGACTCGTTACCCTCAGTGCGCACTGAGGATTCTGGGCTTCTGCACAGAGATGTCATTCCCCGTTGTGCTGAGGTTCAGAGAGGTCAGGGACTTGAGCAGAGACCCTGCTAGTCAGTGGCAGGGAAGTCAGGACTACCGGTACACGAAGCTCTCCTGGCTTCGTCCTGCTACGACCCTAACTGCTGAAGGACGAGGTTGAGAAGTTCTCTTTGGTCATTGGTTGCTGGGTGGTGAGTGGATAACGGTGACTGTGATTATCCGACCTGGGGTAGGAACTGGACTTCAGGTGGCTGGATCATTCGTGGAGTGACAGTGGCTGGGGTTGGTGCGGGTCAAGGTAAAGGATGCCAGTGCCTTCTTGGTGAGGGGCCTTCTGCTCTCAGAGTGGTGCTATAATCCCTGGAGGGGCTCCCAGTTTCAGGTCAGAATCAAGGGTCACAAGGGCCAGACTGGGTCCTTTGTGACAAGTGGAGCCTCTAGAATCCTAAAGGACAGTTCAGAATGGACCGTGGTGGCCCTCTGAGGAGGGAAGCACTGGGTGGTGGCCTTCCCCAGGAAGAAGGAGGGTGTAGCAGGTGGTACTGATGTCTTAGCACTCCCCAGGAGTCACCCCCTTGGAGGCTGCCAGGATGGCTCTGGAATTTGGGAGCATGGATGCCGCACACAGGTGCCCCCGACATCCACGGCAACCACAGCTGGATGGTGTGACAAAGACTGCTGGCTGTTCTCTTTTCATTCTGGGCACACAGCCAGATGACACGCCCAGCTTCCCTTGCAGCTGGATGTGGCCATGTGACTGCGTGCTGGCCGAGGAAATGTGACTGTCTTTCCAGGCCTACCCATGACCGTGAAAGCCTTCCCCACTTAGATGGTTCCTCTTGCTCTTTCCCCTTTCGTTCCTGGACGTCAACATCCAAGGTGACCTTGGAAGCCACGTGTCGAAGGTGACAGAGCCTGGGTCATTGGAGAACCACATGGCAGAGAGCTCCACTGCCAACTCCTGAGACTGGATCCACCTGGGACTGCTTATGTGCATGAGAATCAAACTCACGTGCGTTTGTGCCATTATCATTCTTGGGCTTGTTTCTCGAAGCGTTGACTTCCTGTCTAGCATGGATAGCCACGAAGCCATTAGGCTTCCCTGTCCAGCTCTTCCATATCTGATGGGCACTTCCAGCTCCCCAGCCTGTGCCAAGTGTGGAACTTGAACTCTCACTAGGCACGAGCCACGTCATTCTCTTTGGCTTATGTTGTGATGGTCTGATGCACCATCTGGGGGAACCAGACCCTATCACGTGGTTTGCCACCCTTTGATGGTGGCTGTGATTGCTCCTACCTGGGGTGTTGACCTCAGCTAGGGCCGGCTTTCTCCAGAGTTGGTGCAGTGGCAGAAGGCACCTGTGCTGGGCTCCTCTTGCGATCTATGTCCCCACCGAAGCACAAGAGGTGCCTCCTGGGTGAAGCGACCCAGAGAACAAGGGCCGAGCATAAACTGTGTCCCTGCTCCTGGGTCCCTTTCCTCCTCCGGGAGGCTGGCTGCTACAAGGAAGGGGAGGGTGGAAAACAGTGGCGGCCTTTCTTGTGCATCAGATGAACCTCGGAACATCGGACAGCTTTGACAGAAAGTCTACTCAAACTAGTTAAAGCCAAACAGACAGGGCCCCCCACTGGAAGTACACTGAGGAAGCTGGGGTGTCGCTGAAGACCTCAGGAGCCAGAGTCGGAACCAGCCTGTGGGCTTCAGCGGCTCCGGGCCACACCCTTCCAGGCCTGCCTCCTGCACCTGCCAGGCCAGCTCAGCAGAGAAGTCCCAAGGGAGGGACCTGATGGGTCTGGCCGGCACCGGCTGCAGCCAGGAGAACAGGGGTCAGTCTGAGTCACAGGCCTCGCCCTGCAGCCAGGGGCAGGGCCTGGGTCACAGAAATAAGCTTTGCTTTCGTTAAAATTCAGACACAGGTAGAGACACCTTTGTCCTAAAAGCAGTTTCTGCAGAGAAGAGCAGAGTAAGTTACTTTTCGTCTTGATCTCTGTTAGTGTGTGAAACACAGGAACCTAGTTTAGGTGGAAGAGAACAAGGAAGGGAAAGAATGTGCTGAATTCACTGAGCTCGTTTGTAGTGAAAGGTGCAATTCACGAACCGTCGCTGCGCCTTGTGCTGTCCATGTTTTATGGTTTCACTCAATTACCTACAATGTGTTTTATGACCTAGATATTTGTAAAGACGACAATGGGGATGATGATGAATATATTTTATTGTTTCTAATCTTCAGGCACAATGTTGAAGAGATTTATATTTCTTAAATCCTCAAAACATTCTTATGGAGTAAGTATAATACTATTATCCCATTTTACAGATGAGGAAACAGAGGCACAGAGATAGTAAGGGTTACATTATATGGGAAAGACTCTGCAGAAAAAAATTCTCATCTTTTTAGATGGAGTGGCTGGACAACACACCAAGTCACATAAGATAGAGGCCGGGGAAGAGTCTGCTTGACCTGCATTTGGGACCTCTGCCTGCCGGGTCACGTATGGACTCTGTGAGGTCCCTGAGTTCATTAACGTTCTTCGGCTTTTCTCACCAGCACAGGGTAAATGCTATTTTCCTAACCACAATGCTACATTTTTGGATCGAGGAAATTGCTCATTCATTGTTCCCTCTTAAAGACAACTAAGTAGAAGAGGTTTCCGTCATTGTCATGCTGCACTTTTCATCTTGGGGGGAAAGATGTATTTTCTGATTCCACAATTGGTTATGAGAAGGAGGTGGGGAGGGACATTTTTGTAATATTAACACTATCCTTTCACAAGAACTAACTCAGGCACCTACCGGTGGGGAATCTACCTGGGAAGCGTCAACACTCAGTTTAAGGCCCGAAGCCCTGGCAGGACGGAGCAGGGCCCAGGTGTTCTGTGTTTGGGAAACATAGCTGCTGGGATCGGCTGCCCCAGAGGCCGGGCTGCCCCAGCCAGTAACTTCTTCAAGGCCACATTGGATGGTGCCCAAGGATGTTGTCCAGGTGGACAGTGACCCCCCTGCAAGATCCCATTCATTAGCCATTAAATGACACAAGGTGGGGGGCCTCCCACAAGCTAAGGGGCAATTAGGTGCCAAACTGTCCCCCTGAGCAGCTGGAAAACTTTCTCCTGTTCTTTGTCCTTCAGGGTCTTGACAAGCCTGCCCCAGAGGTCCAGTTTTATGAAGACTTGAGCTCCAGGCCGTTCGTCCAGAAAGCTCAGGGTTAAATGAAACACCCAGGGGCCCTGCGGAGGGTTTACATGCAGGCGGCACAGTCTGGGCCAAGGCGGAGCGTCCTGTGTTCTCCACTTCGGGGAGTACCTGGGACTTGTGGCAAGAGCTGACGCTGCCCCCATCCGGGCTCTTCGGGTCGAATGTGACGGAAATCCAACGTGAGCCAGCTTAGGCAGAAAGGGAACTGCTGGGATCACCCAACACACCCTAGGAAAGCCTTACTCTCAGGCGCGGTGGCATCTGGGACCCAAAGCCCACGGGGACCCTCTTCTCTCAGCTCAGCTCCTCTCACCCCCTGCAGAGCCGGATCCTCCACTTGCGGGAAAAGCCCAGAGCTGCGAGCCCTGTCTCGGTTGGGGCTCCAGGGTGGCGTGGAAGCCCCGCTAGGGCCACCAGGAGAAAGGGGTGCTCCCTGAAGGGGCGACGGGGCAGACCAGAAGGCGGATGTGCACCTACTAACGGACCTGGTTGTCGTGGCCACATTGTCTCTGTGGTGGACTAAGGGCCTGCCCTGTTTGGTTGGGCACAGAAGGAGCTCATGGACCTGCTGGTAGCACCATGGCCCCCTCAGAGGTGACACAGGGAGGGCCCGGGGTGGGGGCAGAAACAACACAAAGTAGAAAACAACACAAATGTCCGTCAGCGGTGAATAGGTCCGCAGAACACAGTACACGCACAATAGCGTACTGTTCGGCCACACAAAGGAACCGAGCGGCAGTGCCCGCTGCAGTCTGGAGGAACCTTGAAAACATTACGCCAAACGACAGAAGCCAGACACAAAGGGCCAGTATTGTCCGATTCCGTTTGGGTGAAGTGTCCAGAACAGGCAAATCCACAGAGATAGAAAGTGACTGATGGTAGCCGAGGGCTGGGGGAGGGGGATCAGAGAGCGACCACGAGCGGGTGTCACATGGGGGTGATGAGAAAGTTCTGGAGCGGGACACTGGTGACGACTGCAGGGCAATGCGAAGGTGCTTGCTGCCGCTGCACTGCCTGCTTTCGGATGGCTAAGATGTAAAATTTCTGTTACGTGTGTTTCACCGCAATCATAACAGTAAGAAAAAATACAGGCCTCCTCCGACAAACACCGGAGGGCTCAAGCACCCAGACTCAGGTGGGCATGTGAGCAGGACGAGGATGGACGCCCGGCCTGGGGACGCTGGGACAGGGGATATACTGGCCATCAGGCCTGTCACGGGGACCGTGTGTCACAAGGGCATTGCAGGAGTGCCACTTGGCTGGGCCCCGTCTTTAGAAAAGGCCTGCACTGGGGATTTTGACCTTCCCCCTCAGCAAGGTCGTCCCTCCGGAAGCAGAGAGGCACAGGTGGGACGGGAAGAAGGATCTTACCCGGCCTTGCCCTGTTCCTAGACCGTAGCACCCACCATGAGGCAACAATACGAATTCTGTCATTCTGCGTGCATAGCACTGTCCTGTTGTAGGCTACTTTAAAAACACTTAAGCTGTCGATGGCCAGCGTGAGGCAGGCTGAATAACGGCTCCCCCCAAAGTCAGGTCCTCATTCCTGGAACCTGTAAGTGTTACTTTATATGGCAAGAGATGTGATCAAGTTAAGGATTTTAAAGGGGGAGATGGCCCTGCATTGTCTGGGTGGGCCCTAAGTGCCATTGCAAATTTTCTTCCAAGAGGGAGGCAGCGGGAGGTGTCACCACAGGAGAGGAGAAGGCAGAGGCAGAGCTTGGAGCGACGTGACCAGGGGCCTCGGAGCCCACAGAGGCGGGAAGAGGCAAGGATGGGTCCCCCGTGAGCCCGGCCCCAGAAACACGAGCTTCAGCCTGTGGCCTCTGGAACTGTGAGAGAATAAATGTCTGCTGTTGTAAGTCCCCCGGTTCACGGTAATTTGTCACAGCAGCCGTAGGAAACTAATACACGGTGACCCACAGTTATCATTAAGCCACAATTAGCATAATATTCTGTCCTATTTAAAATGCAAAATTAATGTAATTTTGCTACAAACCTTCTGACATTTTGCATCACTCAAAACTACATTGATTATTATACTTTTTTTTTGATTATTATACTTTTTTTCACTCCGTCACCCAGGCTGGAGTGCAGTGGTGCAAACATGGCTCACTGTAACCTTGAACTCCTCGCCTCAAGGGATTCTCCTTCCTCCCACAGTGCTAGGATTACAGGCGTGAGCCATCCACCGTGCCTGGCTCTGATTGTTATACTTTTTTGGGCAGAAAAATAAAATATTTCATCGCTCGTGTGTGTATGTATTAAAAGCACTCATTTAATAACTATAACATTTAAAATATGCCACAGTTTTAGAATTTCTGTTTTGATATTTTTTGACTTTTAAAAATATCCTGGGAGCCTCAGAGAAGGGGCAGTGGCCTAGGCCTCTTTTGGTCTGAGAGGTCCTAGCTGGTCCCTACCATGCCCTGGTGGGAAGATCCCTTTGATACTCTGGTGCTGACGGCCATCCCTGGGTGTCCTGTGCACCAAGAGGAACTGTCCCACAGGGCCTGGCTGGGCCTCCTCTGGCCACGTGTACACCACCATCCCAGCGACAACCCAACAACCATTCCTGGGTTCTTTCTGAGCCGTGGAAGTCACCAGCCTGTGGGCTTCCCTTTCTTGCTTTCCTCGTCCAACACACACACCTAATTCTCAAGCTTCAGAGAGTCTGTGGGTGACGTGGGCAGGGTCGGGGGTCTGGGAATGTACTGAGGGCATCTCGAGCACACGACAGCATGAGAGCCTCTGCCTCAGGTGCTGGTGGAGAGAGAGACCTTAACTTTGTGGACTCCAATGAATTCTCAGCCCCAGAGAGGCCAGTCCAGGAGAACCGTGGTCCTTGTGGACTAGGGCCAGGAGAGAGCCTTCCTGGCCAGGGGCCGCCCGCTGCTGTCTCGGCTTGAGGTGAGATTCTGCAACATTTTCAATTCACTGGATCCCCTTTTCCCCGCCAAGTGACATTGGTAGTTTCCCTGAGGGGCCACGGTCCTGCGTGTAGGGTTAAGGTGAGTACTGTTGGGGCTGCACACTTCCGGACTTGCGCCTCTCCAGGAGCTAAAGGCATTTGGAGCAGAGCTACAGTCTGAGTCGCGGGGAAAGAGGAAAGAGCTCTCAGAGAAATGAGGCTGAGTGTCAGGTTCCTACTGGAAGGCTATTGATGGCAGGTCAAATGGGAACTTAGAAACCAGGAGGGTGAGTGGAGGCTGGTGGCTCAGAACGGAGACTGTGAAAATGCCATGCTGTCTGGAGGCCTGTTCATGCGCAGAGCTTGCTGTGTGGTGCAGGAGGAGCTTTAGGGTTTTGAAAAGAAAGATTTTGCTATGGTTTGAAAGATGGTGTCCCCTTCAAAATTCAAGTGGAAACCTAATCCTCTATGCAACAGTATTAAGAGGTGTGGCCTTTGGGACGCGATTAAATCTTGAGGGTTTATTATCCTTATAAAAGGGCTCAAGGTCGAAAGGAGCCCCCTCTTGCCCTTCTGCCTGTTCTGCCATGTGAGGACACAGCATTCGTCCCCTCGGGGGGATACAGCAACAAGGCGCCTTCTTGGAAGCAGAGGGCAGCCCTCACCAGACACCAATCCTGTAGGTGCCTCGAAGTTGCACTTTTCCCAGTCTTTAGAACTGTAAGAAATGAATTTCTGTTGTTTATAAATTACCCAGTCTGCGCTATTTTGTTATAGCAGCAGGAACAGAGTAAGACATAGACTCCCCCATCAGCTCCCCAATCCTCTAGGCCAGATGGGGTGAGACGGAGGAATCTTCATTTCTCACGAGCAACCCAGGTATGTGTCTAACGTGTGTGCATGGGTGTACATATTTATGCGTAGGCGTGTGTATCTCTGTGTTTGTGTGTGTATATATTAATATGTACGTACTTGTGTGTATTTGTGTTTGTGTATGTCGTACATATATTTGTGTGTTTGTGTGTATATGTATACATGTGTGTATTTGTGTGCTTGTATCCATGTATACATGTGTGTCTGTACATGTGTGCATTTCAGTGTGTGTGCATGCATTTGTGTGGTTATGTGTGTATTTGGGTGTGTGCGTGTGTGTGCATGCATTTGTTGGCTGTGTGTATATTTGTGTGTGTGTGTGCATGTGTGTGTGTGCGTGCATTTTCCTAAGCAGACTTGAGAGGAGCTGGTGATCAGCTGGAAGGTGGGAGAGGGGACGACGTAGTCAAAGATAACTGATGAGTCTTGCTTGGGACCTGGTGACTTCCTAGGACTCCAGGAGAATGGCTGACCCATGCACATATAGCTGCACAATTGCGAGTAACCGGGAAGGCAGTTTTGGTCTTAACTGCAGATGCTTCCCCAGAAAGGACCAGTGTGGCCTCAGCTTGTGCAGGCTGGCCTTTGGACCCCTCTTTGTCCTTGGTTATACTGGTTCCTCTGTGTTATCCTCAGCCTCTCCTCTCCAGTCCTCGTGGCCCGCACTGGGCAAGGGCAGTGTAGACCCGTCCTAGCGGCCCGGCAATGATCTCACAGTCCAGGCCTCATCAGATGCTCAGCCCCATCCGCTGTGCTTCCTGGGCTCTGGGGGCTGCTCTTCCTAGCCTAGCCCAGTGTAGCTGAGTGTGGCTTCCTCTCCCCCAGGCCCGCTGGGGAAATGCCTGCGTGGCTTTCCACTACCAAGTGCTTCTCTCAGCTTTGTCTCTGCACCACTCCCAGCCATAGGAGCGGCTGTGCAGACCACCCTGAGCTAGGGCAGGAAGAGAACAACTTTCCAGTTGAGTGACAACCAAAAAGGTCTGCTCCTGGTGCAGGTAGCCCTCAACTCCAACTGAGTCCCCCTCCTTCCCCCGCACCCTGCAGCAGCCCAAATTTAACCATTTCATACCCAGCATATAGACCTGGCGTCTCTGTTCAATGGAGCTTCTCGGTGGCTTCCTTCCCTTTGGAACTGAACAGGAGAGGGCACCTGTCTATATTCCTCCGTGTCTTCTCCCCAGCGTGCTCTCTTATAAGGACACAAGGGACTGTATTTAGGGCCCACCTGGGAAATCCGAGAGAAGCTCCTGTTCTCAAAACCCTTCACTTAATCACATACTTTGCCATGTAAGGTAATATTCCCTCTGCTGCCATATAAGGTGCCACCGGCAGGTTCCCGGGGTTAGGACATGGACATAGTTCTTTGGGGGCCACCGTTCAGCCCACGACAGCCCCCTAGAGCCTCTGGAAGACACGGCCCCGCCCACACCCTCCCTTTAGCCCTGTAGGACTCATTCTGGACTCCAGAACTGTGAGAGAATAAATGTGTCATTTGAAACCACGACATGTGTGGTGATTTATTACCGTAGCTGTGGGAAGTGAATACACTGTACTTACTGCCATGAAAAGACACACTGTGGAGTGAGGGAAGCAGGACAGGACGATAAACGGGACCGGACGGAAATCTGCACGTGCCCGTGTGTGTGTGTGTGTGTGTGTGTGTGTGTGTATGTGTGTGTCTGTGTGTATGTGTCTCTGTGTGTGTGTTTGTGTGTGTGTCTGTGTGTCTGTGTGTGTGTGTGTTTGTGTGTGTGTGTTTGTGTGTGTGTCTGTGTGTGTCTATGTGTGTGTCTGTGTGTGTGTGTCTCTGTGTGTGTCTGTGTGTGTGTGTGTCTGTGTGTGTGGGTGTGCACACGCCTGGGGGGCCCACAGGCCGAGGCCCAGACCCGAGTGCAGCGGGCTGGCCTGTCACCCCCACCCCACCCCTTCCCGCTCCCTCATTCTTCCAGGAACCACTTAAGGGCAGGGCCACCCTGCCCATGCATTCTGCTCCTGTCCTCTCCTCCCTCACCTTCCTCAGTTCCCTACAGTTCCCCCAAAGCTAACTTGAAGCCAGGCCGTGGGGGGAGACCCCCGGGGGCAGGATGAGGATGGAGGGAGGCAACCCAGGGCATTAAGGATGGTGTTGCCAGGCCCGGGTTCTGGAAGGGATGCCTTACATTTTAGCACCAGGAAAACAGGTCCAGGGAGGCAGACCCCTCCCATCCATGTGACCTGAAGCACTG
This sequence comes from Propithecus coquereli, assembly GCF_000956105.1. Lineage (NCBI taxonomy): Eukaryota > Metazoa > Chordata > Mammalia > Primates > Indriidae > Propithecus > Propithecus coquereli. The sequence goes on from NW_012135969.1 coordinate 8,110,277, forward strand.
CTTCCTGGCCTGGGTTCCTCCTTCTGCCCACTGCTAACCCTCCCCCAACAAGGGGCTGTGGGAGCTGGGCCCAGCCCCTCATGGAGTGGGGAGGGCAGGCAGGGAAGCCTGAGCTCTACCCGGCTTGTGGGGGTAAGCTCCAAGGAGCGGTCCTCTCTGCTTCCTCCTCCTTCCTCCTCCCACTGGCACCCGCTAGCCCCACCCCAACCCTGCCCCTCGCAAAGGGTCCCCTCGAGGGTCCCAGACTTCCCTGGAAGGTTCTCGAGAACTCTCAAGAAATCTGCCTGCGATGACCAGACCCGCTGGGCAGACTGGAGGCTTTGAGTGGAGACCCTGACATGCTAAAGAGAGGGGTCCTCCTCCTAGAGAGAAGGGGCCAGCGGACCTCAGGGCACCGTGTCTACCCAGGCCTGCGGCCACAGGCGAGCGCGACCCGCGGAGGGGGAGTCCCTGGTGTGCGCCCATCGCAGCCTGGCTCAGCCTGGCGTAGGGGAAGCAATTCCCCTGCCGGCTCTGCAGAGAGAAAAGTCAATCACTTGGTTGTTCGATTCCGAAGCAGGCAACCTGCATTTATTTAAAGATTCCCTCATAGCAGATTGGGGGTTGCCAGGGGCTGAGCCAGGGAGTGACAGCTTAATGGGTGCAGGGTTTCTTTTTGGGGCTAGTTAGAAACGGTTCTTGCACAACATCGTGGCGTACGAAATGCCACTGAATTGTTCACTTTGAAATGGCTATGTGAAGTTCACCTCAATTAAAACAATTATTTCGTTCTTTTCTTCTTCAACAAAACTTTCTGGAGTCATGACTATGCTCCACGTACTGCTAAACGTCATGGGGATATATTGATGAGGAAGGTACACTCGCTGCTGTCCCTACAGAGCTTATAATTTAGTGGGAAACAGGCACCAGTGATGCATTGGAGTAGTGGGATTTGGCGCGCACGAGTTAATCAATATTTGTTAAATAGAATAGAACGAATATGGAGCTCATAGGTGGTCTGTGTGACCCAGACTGAAGGTTTACAGAAGAGTTCCTGGAATCTCAACCAAGACCCAACAGATGAATAGGAGTTAGCAGGGCAGGATAGTAAAATGTGCAAACACCCAGGGGTGACTGAGAATTTGGCAGGTTCCGGGAACTGAAAGGCGTCCAGGGTGCCTAGAACTGTGTTCGGGGGTGAGGGTGTGCAGCAAGGCTGGGGAAGTGGGCAAGAGCAGCCCAAGAGGCCCTTGAGTTATGCTAAAGTCTGGTAGCGTAGGCGTCCCTTCTGCTGACAGTACCTTGGTTTTCCTTTTGGGGTTTTATTCCTTTCCTCTTCCCAGGCATGTAGGAGAAGAATTAGAAAGTGATGAATCTTGAGTATTTACTACCTTTATGGGAGTAAAATCCATTATAGATGGATGGGTGGAGGGATGGATAGGTAGATGATAGATCGTTGAGAACTGACTGTTGAACATTTATACCACTGCCTGAGAGATGGGACGATGGGACTCCAACCCAAAATAAAGACCCATTTTGTACAGCCTTCTGGGCTCCCCGAGTATCCCTTCCCAGCCAATGCCAATGTTGTTTTTCAATAGGAGAAAATGCCATCCCTCCCCTCCTCCGTCAAGGACACGGTTAGATTTGAGGGGTTTGTCAGGAATCTGAGTGTGACAGTGTCGAACCACACTTGACTCCCAGCAGTCATTAGGACTAAGCCAGGAAGCGCATGCTGCTTCCATCTCTGCTAAACCCTTGGCAGAATGTTGTTGAAAAGAGAAAATCGACAGAGCAGAAGTCTTGAGAGTGTCTGGAATTACTCTCTTTCTGGAAGAGGAATGTGTGACGTTCAGAATGGATGTTCCAGCCTGGTCGGGGCCATGCCTCGCTGGACTGGAGGACCAGTCTGGGGTCTGCACAGACCTTCCACGAGAGATGCTAGGGCGGGTAGCCCAGGGATGGAGTGTATGTGTTTGTGGTATCCAACAAAGATATTTTTTAAAGGATCAATTCGTTCTGGAGAGGGAAAGTGGATTTGTGAGTTAAATGCAGAGTTCACAGGAATACTGATAAGACCTGTCCTTTGCCTGACAAAAGCTACCACCACCTTCTTGCTCATAAAACTCCATTTGTGCTGGTATCAGCAGTCGCAGGCTTAGTGGGCACCTCCAGGCCCAGGGCAGGGGAAATGCTAGTGTCTTGCTCCTCTGAGCAATGACTGGTTTAGGAACAAGAGCTGAGGGGAAGCCTGCGGAGGGAGCCTCTGAGAAAGGCTTTCTCCTCTTCTAGAAAGAGCTGCTGAGGAAAGCCCCTCCCACTCCCCCCTCCAGGTGTTGGGTCTCTGTTGGAGGTTGGAACTGCTGCAGCCACGTTGTGACCATGAGGAGAGACAAGGCAGCATGACCAGGAGCAGAGACAGCTCTCACAGAAAGCCCTGATCACAGCCACCATCCAGAAGCAGATCCTGTGGGGGAAGTGGGAAAGGGGGAGGAGGGGTTGATCCAGAGGGGAGGCTATGACTCCTGGTGACTGTGGTGCAGGAGCTGGAGAGGAGATGGATGAGTGGAGGAGCCACTCCCAGACAAGACACCGGCGTTATAGACAGACTCCTGACAAGGAGGACAGAGAGCCAGGAGAGGTGGCTCACACTTGTAATCCTAGCACTCTGGGAAGCCGAGGTGGGAGGATCGCTTGAGGTCAGGAGCTCGAGACCAGCCTGAGCAAGAGCAAGACCCCGTCTCTACAAAAAATAGAAAAATTAGCTGGGCATGGTGGCATGCATCTGTAATCCCAGCTACTGGGGAGGCTGAGGCAGGAGGATGGCTTGAGTCAGGAGTTGGAGGTTACAGTGAGCTGTGATTGCACCACTGTACTCCAGCCTGGGTGACAGAGCAAGATCTCATCTCTTTAAAAAGAAAAAATTAGCATCTTGACCTTATTAATAGCTTCATCCAAATAGACTCTCAACCCCTCCCCCTCTATCCCTATCCCTGTAGCCTCCCTTGAGCTGGCCATTGGTGCTCAGGCCTTGAGGGTCCTCTTAGAACCAGGAGACCATCTAAGGCTGAGCAATCGTATCTGTTCTTCTTTTAATTGTAGTGAAATACACGTAACAGAAAACTTACCATTTTAACCATCTTAAAACATACAATTCAGTGGCATTTAGTACATTCACAATGTTGTGCAACCATCACCACTATCTAGTTCCAGAACTTTTTCATCACCCCAAAAGGAAACCTGTTACCCATTAGCAGTCATCTCAAATTCCCTCCTACCCCCAGGCCCCGGCCACCATTATTCTACTTTCTAACTGTGGATTTGCCTATGCTGGACTTTTCGCACTAGTGGAATCCAACAAGTCCACTTAAAAAGTGGGCTTTTATGTCTGTCTTCTTTCACTTAGCATGATATCTTCGGGGTTCATCCATGTCGTGGCATGTGTCAGAACTTCCTTCCTGTATGTGGCTGAATAATATTTCTCTGTGTGGATATGCCACGTTTCCGTGTCTGCTCTCAAAGGAACTGGAAGAGGGTGGCGTCCCCAGCAGGCAGACCTATGCTGGGGCTGGAAAAATACAGCCAGGAGCACAGGTGATGCCCCTGGGACCACCTGTTAACCCCACCTGTGCTTTCCTGCACTGTGGCGAGGGCTTGGGGTGCTCCAGGAGCCAGAAATGCTGGCAGGAGACATGGCCGGGGCTGACAGCCACGGGTCATTATGGGTTGAGATGACCCGGCGTCCTGGCTTTCTGCCTGAGAGCCCCACATTCTGTACCTCTCAGGGGGCTTCCTCAAACCTCCCAGGGGAGACAGGCGTGCTCCCCCGGCAAGTTGGTGCCTCCCCGCACAGCCCAGCAGGGGGCGCTGGGCCAAGGGCTGTTGCAGGAGGCTGTCTCCTACCCGGGCTGCCTGCGAGCTTCCACCTTGCCGCGGTGTTTTCTTCCTCAGTTTACTTCGCACATATTTGAGTGAGGAAAACTTGCCCTTGGGAAGGATGGACTGTTTCCCATTTCTTACTCTGCGGCTACACCTGCAACATCTTCAGTCATCCACTTGTTCGACAGAACTTTACAGAACGCCCTACGCCAGCCACCACGGCGGCGCCAGACGTGCAGTGCTGTGTGAGACACGGTTCCTGCCTTGAAGTGGGCTTGGGGAGAAGTGCTGTCAAATTCCAGTGTGAGGAATGCTGCATAAAACAGAATGCTGCGCCCAGCTCAGGGTAGGATCACAGACGCAGATGCCTGGCTTACATCTGGGGAATCACCTGGAAGAGGTGACTTCTGAGCTGAGACTAGCAGGATGAGGGGACAGTTTCCCCAGGTCAGGAAGTCGGGAACAGAGAGCAGTAACCATCACGGGGCTGGTGCAGGGGAAGCAGAGAACTGAACCAAAACATCATAATTTGGACATAGGCATTTTAGCATTCTAGATTTTTGAAAAAATCATGATTTAAGAGATAAAAATAATAAACTTGTTTCTGGATATACTACCAATATCTCAAAGAGACCTACTTCCCTAATTAATCCATTATGGAATGTGTGTACAGATGATATAGAGACCAAAGGAGGAAGCGTGTGAATTCAGTGTGAGTCTCTAGAATGGCTCATATGAAAGCAGAGAAGAAATCACTGGATCTGGCTTGATGTCTTTGGGGACACGAGGTGGTCTTTGGATGTCGCAGGATCTGCAGGGACAACTTTGAAGGTGGTGGCTTGAAACCCTGGCTGCATGTAACAATCACCTGGGCAAAACTCTAGCAACTCTGATTTACCTGGTGGGGTTTGGGATACAACATCTGGGTAGAAGGGGAAGCTTCTGGAAATGAGATAGAAAGGAGCTGCCAGAGAAGTGGGTGGGAAACCAGGAGAAGGTCACATCCCAGATGCCCAGGGAAGAGCAGTCGGGGGGAGCATGGTGAGGGGAAGTGAGTGTCCAACAGGTCACAAACTGCAGAGGAAACAAGAAAAGGAGGACTGGATGTGCCATTTAGGGCCATGGTAGTCACTGGTGACTGTAGCAGCACGTTTGTTGGCAGAGTGACCTGTGGGAGGCTGGATCAGAGTGAGGACTTGGGAGGTGAGACAATGGGGACAGAATGCAGACTGACTTTGAAAGCAGGAGAGGGGCAGGGTTGTTGATGAAGGGGGCGTGGGGGTGAGAAGGAGTGACTCAACGATTTGTTTAGGATGGGGGAGACTTGAGTGTGTCCAAATGCTAATGGAACTGATCCAGTTGAGAGGAGGGGGCGGGTATTTGGGAGAGAGAAGGCATAACTGATGGTATAAAGTTCCCAAGAAGGTGGAAGGGAAGTGTTGGGATCCAGCACATTGTTGGCAGCACTGACCTTGAATAGGAGGGCTGTCTCCTCGGTTGTAACTGGAGAGGGGATGGGGAGGACACGTGGAGGGCAGCGGGGCAGGGGCGCGTGTGGCTGGTTTATTGGGTGGGGCTGAGAACATTCATGACCCGTGGTTTATTCGTGGACGGGGTGACCGCATCTTCAGAGGCACGTGGCCTTGACACAGGCTCTCCCTTCCTTTTCTTTCTTTCCTCTCTCTTCTCCTAAATGACAGCCAGACCTGAAGCCACTGTCCCAGCGATGTGTTAGCTGGGGGGTCCTGGCCGCCCCCTCTTCCTCGTCCATCTTCTCCACCTGTGGCTGGGTGTCAGGTCAGTCAGCCACGTTCACCCCGCAGCTCGGACCCTGCCCTACGCCTTCTGGCCTAAGCACCCCACCCAGACAGGTTCTACCTTCCAAGAGGGTCTCTGCATTGGGAGTGGGGCTCAGACACCAAGGCTACTGGGGACTGAGAATGTGGTAGTGTGCTATGTCCCCTTGGCCCCTGTCTTATGTGTGTGTGTGTGTGCTCCCTCCCTGGGAACCCCAGAGGGGAGATCAGACACAGGACTCAGGCATCGAACCCTCATCCCAACACCCCAACGACCCCCTATCATCAGTGATAGGGTCTTTGCCTCTGTGATCCTCCTGTACCTGAGGTTGTAGCGGGCAGGTCGGCAGATTCAAGGTCACTGCCTATGGGTTGAAACCTGAAGCACAGAGAGGCCAACTCCTTTGCACGGGGCTCCACTTCCCTGCTGCTGACTCAGGTTAGGAACAACGCCTCTCAGATCTTCGGGAAGCACCTCTGCTTCCTTCTGCGTGGCACCCACTCGCTGGACTCAGGGTGAGAGAAGCCCCTCCCCTCCTGAACTCTTCCTGGCAGAAGTTGTCCTGGTGGCTCCTGACAATTGGGCCTGGCACATTTTCTGCCCATCCTCTGCACCCAGCAGTGTCCCCCACCATTCCACCATGAGATGGGCAGTAGCTTTCCGCCACTCAGCCATGTCATGCTCATAGACGCCCAAATACTGACCGTCATTGGTTCTTACGTTTTCAATCCTCTTGCTACAAGCTAGAGCAGTGACTAACCTAGATGTTTTCTGTGGTCTATCTGTTCACTTAGCTGCACACTGGGTATTTTTTTTCTCAAATCTCCACCCCAATACCTACCCAAGACAGAGTTCAAAGCGCAAAGGAAACATTTCTACAAGAGAATGAAAAATCAGGGCCTCATTCCTGGTAGTGGTGTAGCCATGGGTCAGAAATGCTCCCCTCTGAGTCCCACTTGGAGGGAACCCTCCTCCCTAGCCACCCTTCCAGTGCCTCAAATGCTCCGTGCCACCCACCTCACAGCCTTTGTGTGCGCTGATCCCTCTCGACCCAGCTAACTGTGGTTTATCCTTCAGGGCTCAGCGTTGACATCACTTCCTCTAGAAACCCTCCCTGACCTCTGCTCTGAATTGGAAACAGGGCTCCTAACCCCAGCACTGTTCTGGAATCTGAGCTAGCCAGGTGCTCTACAACTACTCCAGCCGACTTCCCACCCCTCACAGGTGGAGAAAATAGACCAGGGACAGGATGGTGGCCTGGGCCCTCTTGCATGGTGTCAAGCACCTGTATATTTCCTTTTAAGCATCCTCCGTAATCCATCGTTTATATTCGCTTGTGTATTTATCTAGCATCTGCATCCCACAGATGCAGGCCGTGACTTATTTTCCATTGTCTCCCCAGTTCCAAGTATAGGGCAGGACACACAATAACTCCTCGAAAATGCAATATGTGAATGATAAGTCATCTTTTGGCCGTGGTCTGCTGGCCTGGAGTCTTCTGCCAAGCATACACCCCAGACCCCTGTCATAGCATCGCTGGAAGCACAGACTTGGAGAAGAGTCCCGGGTATTCCATTTTGCACACTAAAGGGAATTCTGGCCATGTTCTTGTCTCCACCTCCTGCCCAGTCATAAGCGCCAAAGCCGAGAAACTGAAACCAGCCTCCCCCAGAGTTCCTGCTTGCCTATCCCATTTGTGTATTGCTCTGTGACAAATACCCCAAAAGCTAGTGGCATGGAATATTTTATTTGCCCATGATCTTATGGATGAGGAGTTTGGGCAGAGTTCTGCTGGGCTGTTCTTCTGCTCTGTGTGACGTCATCTGGGGGATCATTCCCTCAACTACACTCAGCTGGTGGCAGGACTAGGCTGAACGGTCCGAGAATATACATTCACTGTCTGGTGCCTTGATGCTCTCCACGGATCCTCCAAGTATTTCTCTCCAGGTGGCTAGCTGGGACTTCATGGTGTGGTGGTCTTAGGGTAGTTGGACTTCTTACCTGGTGCTGGCTTCCAAGAGGGGGCCTTCCAAGAGGGGTAAATGTGGAAACTGTGATCTTTAAAGCTTCACTTGGAAATTATACTTCTGTCATATTCTATTGGTAAAGTCAATTACAGGACCAGCCAGATTCAAGGGAAGGGGAAATCCATCTCTCCATCAGAGGAGTGACGAAGGACTTGCAGTCATTTTTAATCCACCGTGATACCTAGCTCAGCACTGTTGAGCCCGAGGTGAGAGCCTCAGGCCACATGTGGAAGAGCTTTCCCATAGGAACACTCCCAGGGCTTGTCTATAACTGCTTTAGGGCTAAAAATCCTAACTTGAGAGCATGCTTCATGGTCAGACAGATTCCTGGGCAAAGCAACGATTGTTTCTCTTTATCATCATCTTCATTTCATACATCCTGTAACCTTAAAATTGGATGGAGAGTGAAGAATTTGGAGACATCAGCGACACCAGCATGGGAGTTTGGATCAGACAAGTGTGAAGACCTTGAACCCCTGCTAAGGGCTTCCGCCCACCAACATCACTTCCACTCACAGTCCTTGGGCTGGAACTAGTCACAGGGCTTCAACCTAACTTAAAGGGAGGCTGGGAAATGTAGTAGGGGGCACAGGATAATTGGTGTGCACTAATGGCCTCTGCCACACTTTCTCTTCCTTCTTGCCTTTGAATGTTGTCATGTGAGCACTTGGAGTCATGGCAGCCATTTTGTGACCATGAGAAAAAGGTCAAGAGAATCACAGAAAGGCTGACCTGAAGCCGTAGTGTTGTTGAGCTGCTGAAGCAGCCCTGGTATCACTTATTCTTTGACTCCTTGATAGGAGAGATGCTTTGGGTGGGTGTTGCATTACTGTTTTTGCAGCCAAAAGAACTTCAGCTGATACAATGGTGAGTGCTATGAAGAAAATAAAGCAGGGTGAAGTGTAAGGTGACTCAGGGAGAAGGTGGTGACAATCTGGGTGTGAGTGTGTTTGTGTGACAGACAGCAATGGACAAGGAGGTGAGGAGTCTTTGAGATTGAATGAAGAAACCATTATGGGAAGAGTACTTGGGGCAGAAAGAACACATGTACAAAGACCCTGCGGTAAGAGCACACATTTTACCTTTTATGTTTGAGAGGGAAGGCCAATGAGGCTGCAGCACAGTGGTAGGAGTGGAGGAGAGAGTCTTAGTCTCTTTATGTTACTGTAAAGGAATGCCCGAGACTAGGTCATTTATAAAGAAAAAAGTTGTATTTGGCTCACGGCTCCGCTGGCTGGATGACTGGGCATCTGGTGAGAGCCTCAGGCTGCTTCTACTCATAGCAGAGGGTGCAGGGGAGCTGATGTGTGCAGAGATCACATGGCGAGAGAGGAAGCAAGGACAGGGGGAGGCACCAGGCTCTTTTTAACAACCAGCTCTCCTGGGAACTAAGAGTGAGAATTCACTCATTACCAGGAGGAGGGCACCAAGTCATTTATGAGGGATCTGGCCCCACCTCCACGATTGGCACCAAATTTCAACATGAGGTTTGGAGGGTCCAAACTATAGCAGAGGGGATGAGGACAAAGGGAATGGGTGGGGTCCAAAAAGGCAGGATCTCGCAGATCAGGTCACAGCTTGGCATTTTAAAGAAGAGATTTATTGTTGTATAACTGACAAACAGTGTGCTACACGCGTTTAAAGTGTACTCTTGGGTCTGTTTTTTCACTCAGTATAGTTATTCTGAGATTCGTTCCTGCTGTTACATGCATCAGTAGTTTGTTCCTTTCTATTGCTCAGTTGTATTCTGTTGTATGTATATATTGCAGTTTGTTTAAACATTTACCTGTGGAGAGGTTTTGAAGTTCTTTCTAGTTTCTGGCTGTTACAAATAAAGCTGCTATGTATGTTCATGTACAAGTTTTATAGGACTATGCCCTTTCATTTCTCTTGGGTAAATACCCAACAGTAGAATGGTGGATGTATTAATATGCTTAATTTTTTAATAAGAAAATTATTTTACAAAATGATTGTACCATGTACAATGGTATACAATGTCCTCATTTTCTCATTAGCAGCATATAAGTATTTCGGTTCCTCCACATCTTGTCAACACTCAGTATGGCCAGATTTTTATTTACCATTCATACAGCTTCTTTGGTCAGGTGTCTGTTCTGATCTTTTACCTATTTTTCACTGGGTTGTTTATTTTCTTATTATTGAGATTTGAGTGTTCTTTATATATTCTGGATATAAGTCCTTTATCAGACATGTGTTTTGCAAATATTTTCTCCCAATCTGTGGCTTGTCTTTCATCCTCTTAACAATGTCTGCAGGGCAGAAGTAACTTATCACTTTCTTCTTTCATGGACCATGTTTTGGATGATCATGTATCTAAAAACTCATTGCCAAACTCAAGGTCACCTAGATGTTTTCTTGTATATTCTAGAAATTTCATAGTTTTATATTTTAGCCCTTTGATCCATTTTTAGTTAATTTTTGTGGAAGGTGTAAAGTCTATTATATCTAGACTTTTTTTTTTTTTTTTGCATATGGATGTCCAGTTGCGCCATCTGTTGAAAAGACTTTTGTTTCTCCATTGAGCTACATTCGCTCCTTTGTCACATATCGGTTGACTATATTTGTGTGAGTCTATTTCTGGCCTCTCTTTTGTTTCATTGATCTATGTGTCTATTCTTTCACCAATACCATGTTGTCTTCATCACCGTAGCTTTATAGTAAGTCTTGAAGCTAGGTAATGTCAGTCCTCCAACTTTATTTTTCGGTATTATGTTACCTATTCTGGTATTTTGCCTTTCCATATAAACTTCAGAATCATTTTGTCAATATCACAAAATAGTTTGCTGGCATTTTGATTGGGATCGTGTCGAATCTATAGATCAAGTTGGGAAGAATTGACATCTTAACAATTTTGAATCATTTAATCTATAAACATGGAATATCTCTTCATATATGTAGATTTTCTTTTATGTCTTTCATCAGAGTTTTATAGTTTTTCACATATTGATCCTGTACATGTTTTTCAGATTTATACCTAGGTATTTCATTTTTTTGATGTTAATATAAATGGATTTGTCTGTTTAATTTCAAATTCCAATCATTCATTGCTGGTAAAAAGGAAAGCAATTGACATTTGTATATTAACCTTGTATCGTGGAACCTTAATGGAGACAACAGAAGCTCCCAAAACCCTGGCCTTTGGCTGTTCCCAACCTTCCGAAATGATCCTCAACTTTTAGAATACTGAAGAGTGTACCACGTATAGAAAGGGCAACTACGGTTTTGTGAAACTTGTTTCAGTTATTCATGTGAACATGTGGACTGAATCACAATAAAGAATGTATTTCTCTGTGTTGCAGCCAAACATTTGAAAGCCTCTGCTACAGAGGAATTTCCTTCCCCAAGGATCACGGAGTAAAGGTGGGCTCGGTTCAGCTCAGTCTCTTGTTCAGTGCCTGCCTGCTAAGGGTTTGTCCTGTGCCACCAGCGCCTCTGGCCCCGTGGGACGGATCAAGGCTTCTAGTGGCTGAGTTCAGTTCTCAGCTGCTCCGGCCACCCAATGCCCACTGGGTGTCCTGCTGGTAAAGAGCTACTGGTAAGAGCTCTTTGAGACCATCTTTCCCCCCAGTTTCTATTAAAGAATAAAACAACAACAACAATCATAGTTAAAAAAAAAAAAAAAGCATTGAGTCCATTGGTTTGTCAGAAAAGAGAACACACTCTGGTGAAGCGATTCCCTGCGTATTTTCAGGAGGAGCTAAAAAGAAGCAGGTTGTGGTGGTTGTGCCATTTAATCACGACCAGGAAGGGCCACTGAAGAGCTTTAGACAGGTGTATTCACTTCCTAGGGTGTAATTCATTTCCTATTCATTCATTTCCTGCTTTAACAAATTACTACAAACTTGGTGTCTTAAAACTGCAGTCCCCAACCCCCAGTCCGTGGACTGGTACTGGTCCATGGCCTGTTAGGGACTGGGCCTCAGAGCTCTGCCGATCCCCTTCTCCATCCGTGGAAAAACTGTCTTCCACGAAACGTAGGAAAGGGAGTGCAGAGCAGGGCGTGAGCGGCTGGCAAGTGAGTGAAGCTTCATCTGTATTTACAGCCGCTCCCCATCGCTGGCATCACCGCCTGAGCTCCACCTCCGCCCATCCCCTCGCCCCCTTCCTCATCCGTGGAAAAATTATCTTCCATGAAAACGGTCCCTGGTGCCAAAAAGGCTGGGACTGCTGTCCTAGATAATCCCAGATGATCTCATCTCAAGATCCTTAACTTTGTTACATCTGCAAAGACCTTTTTCCAAATAAGGTCACACGCACAAGTTCTGGGGGTTAAGAAGTGAACATATCTTTGGGGGGGCTACCATCTACTCACTACATTGAACACTTAAATTTTGCCATGCATTTTGTAACCCCGTTGTGGCTTTTTGTTTTTGTTTTGCTTTGTCATTTAAAAACTCTACCAGGAACTTCTAAGATGGGAAGTGGCTTTGGTCTTCCTCACCGTCTGAGGGCAGGAAGGCCCCCAAAAGATGTAGCTTCTGAGATGGGTCAGGCAGCAGTTGGCCAGGAAAAGATGGAACCAGCCGGGAGGTGGGAGAGTGCCCGCCAGAGGACAACGTTTGTGTGAGAGGCTGGAGGGGCAAGACCGTGTGGAGACTTTAAAGGTCTGAAAGAGCAACGTGGCAGCTGCCAGAGTTTGAGAATGAGAGGGATGCCCGATAAGCCTGGAGAAGTAAACTGAGGCAGAAATCCACAGTGGCCCAGGTAAATGCTTTGGCCTCATCTTGAAGGCTTGGGGAAGCCATCTCTAAGCCAGTCTTGGAATAAACCTGTTTCTCACCCCGCCACACACACAGTTGCGCGTTTTGTGTTGTTGGGTGCGTGTGAGGGATGTGCCTGGCCTTAGAGAACACGTGCCATGTTGCTCGGCAGCGAGCAGGGAAGCAGAGAGACCCCAAGTCTCAGACCCTCTCTTCTCTCTCATCCAAAGGAAGAGGAAAGGAGTGAGGCAGAGAGCGCGGGAGCCAACGAGGGTGGAGTAGCCCGGGGAAGCCTTTAGGGCGGGGACACCTGCGCAGGAGGGAAGCCATGCGGCTATTCGTGGGACGCCGCGGAGCCCCCAGGTGTGGGGAAGTGGAGACCGGCCCTTGCTGTCCTGCAGCAGAGCACAGTGGTGGAGCCCACACCGGCCCGCGGCCTCTGGCTTCTGCACACCCGTGTTTGTCTTGGCTGAGAGCTGTGTGGGGCTTTTTGAAGCTGATTCCACTAAGGCAAAGCGGGAGGAGACTGGACTGGAAGGGGCCTAAGCTGGGGAAACAGAGGGGGTCCCACAGGGAGTTGACGGCAGACCCAGACGAGAGCCCAGGACTCCTGATGCCCTGCACGGTGCTCAACCCAAGCACCACGGAGCTTCCTGAGTGGGTGAGGAGCCCGACGCAGGCCCGACATCCTCCAGGAGGACACCTGAGTGCTCAAAGGAGCCTAGCGTTGTGCCGCCGTGCCAGAAGTGTGCCTCCTGCTCTTGCTTCATGACACACAGATGCCCCCAGATGCCACACTCCAGCTCCCAGGGGCTCAGCTGCACCGGCGGGGCCTCCTGGCCTGGGCGGGGGTCCCCAAGGAGGCCCAGCTGGCTGGGGGCACCGGGCAGTGCTCCACCCTGCCAACCGCATGACTCTCAGACCTTGATTCAGCACGTCCCCCCCAACCCCCGGCTCAGCGAGGACCCTGTCCTGGTCCACACAGATGCTGACGGGTCACGTGTCCCACAGCTGAAGGCCTCCCCCATCCGCCTCCACCATCTGCTGAGGCCCCATAATTATTCCAAGGCCCGGTGCAGCCTCACTCAGAGGGGAGAGTTCACACAGCCTTGTAATGTAACCCGGCTGAGGCCGCGCAGGCAGGGGGTCCCCAGCTGGGTAATGAGCCGCTAGCGTTATTGAATTCCCTGGCTTGGCTCTGACTAATCACTGCGTTAGCTGAGGCTGCCGGGCTGCCCGTCCAGCACCCTCTCCAAGGACTTCCTTCTTCCCAGCACCCCAATTTCTGCTCCTCAAATCCTTCCTCCTCCCCGAACAAGTTTAAATGTCCAAGACCAGGGCAGGAAGGGCCCCCAGGGGGCTGGCCTCCCCCATCCATCTGGGAGAAAGCATGGCTGCCTTAGGTCTGGGGCCCGAGCAGGGCATGATGGGGGGCTGGTGCGACTTTGCTGGGGCCACCTGTGCAGCGCCCGCCCCTACTCCGGCTCCTAAACCTGCCGACTTCCCTCTCGCCTCCCCTTTCCGGAGGCCTGGGCCCCATGGAGGGAGGGCCTTGGCAGAGGAGGCTGTGCCGTGGGCCAGGCCTTTCCAGAGAGCGGTGTAGGAAACTGCCTCCCCTCGTTTGCTTGCCGTCTTCTGCTCCGCTCGGGCCCCACCCAATGTCACGTCGGTGCAACAACAAACCCAGGCCTCTCCCCCCAGCACTGTAAGGGCCTCCATCCCAGCGTTCACTCTTCTTACCTTTTTTGCATGCTTGTTTTCTGGCTAGACTGTACCCTCTCCATTGACGAAGACCGTTGTTGATCTCTATGTGCCCAGAACTGAGCACACAGTAGGTGCTTTAGAAAAAAACCACTTGTGGAAAGAAAGAAAATAGAGGCAGAGGGAGCAGGTAGGGCAAGAGGTAAGAGGTTTGGTCTGCGCATGAGTGAAGTGGCATCTCCGGGCCTCTGTGTGTCCCCGTCGCGTGTGCGGCTGATTTGAGCAATGGTATTAGCCGTGTTGTCCTGTCAAGACCCTAGTGGCTCAGGAATTGTTGTGCTATGGATGAACCTGAGGTCAAGGGTTACACAGAGTTCACTGTCTGGGTGTGACCTCCTGCCTTGGTACCTAGAGCAGGGCCTGACCCCACCCTGGAGGCTGTGATGGGCCCACGGTGCCCCCACCCTCTGACAATGGTGAAGGCCAGAAGGGGCTCTTCTGAGACAGCTCAGAGTCCGGCCCTCTGACCTCTCACCCTGGGTGGCGAGAGAGAGCTCGCCCACAGCTCGCCATTGAGCTGTGCCCGATGTCCTTGGGCAAAGGGTGAAAGGCAGAGGACAACCCCAGGCAGGCCAGGCCCCTGCCCCGGTGGCCTGAGCAGGGGAGGCCCAGTGGACAGTGGGAGTGGGCCACTGAGCCACCCAAGCCAAGCCCACCTTTGGTTTGCTGAGGGTGGGGTCCACACCAGCCACCAGGGAAGAGTGTGGGGGGAACAGACAGACACACGGACAGGAGAGGGAGCCAGAGCTTCCCGGGAGGGAGGGCCCAGGAGGAGGAGACTTCAAAGGGCTCCCAGAGCAGCTTATAAACAAGCCGGGCAGGGCAGGGTGGCCAGCTGGGGCTGGGAGGTTCTGGAGGGGATGGAAGCTTGCACGGGGCGGGGCCTGTGACCAGCTCGGGCCTGGGCAGGCAGGGGAGGCTGTGGGGGCCCGAGTGGGCCCAGCCTAACCTCTCTGTGACTCGGTTTCCTCTCCCTCCCTCCTGGGGCCGCTGTGAGGTCGGAGCCATGGTGCAGGTGAAAGCGCTGTGTGGGCTCCGGGCCCTGATCAGATGTTATTTATTATTCTGAGCCGCATTTTGGTGGGAGACTTGGAAGGGCTGAGAGGCAGAGGCAGAGTGTCCCAGGGCCCCTGTCTTCCCTGATGCTGCTTTGAGAGCTCTCAGAGCAGAGAGGCCAGGAACGAGGCCCGGGAAGGAGAGGCCCACGGCTCCCACAGGGCCGGGCTGGGGGAGGGCAGGATGGACGGCTTCCCTGGCCTCTGCGACCACCCCTCCCCGCACGCTCCCCCACCTGCTCAGAGCCTGCCCCTCTCCCACCCCTCCCTGGTCTCGAGGGGCTCCCAGAAACCAGCCTCCTCTCCTTGGACACTTGTCCTTGCGTAATGGGGCTGTGGCAGTTTTTCTAAGTCCTGCTTAGAAATGTGTCACCGTCCATCTCCCTTTGTGATATCGCAGGAGGCTGCGCAAACCACGTTGTTCCAGAGCTTGCTGCGGCCCCTGCTCCGAGCAGCTGGAACACGGGTTTACGAAATTACAGGGAATTCAAAGCAGCCGGCGTCGCCCGCTGTCTGGCTTCAGTACTGGGACCAGCCTCGGAGGGAAGTTTATTCCAATAATTTAGAGGATTAGGATCTGACACCCTTCATTAGTGATTCGACATCAGCAGAAAAGACAGATCTTGCAGAATGACCCGCACAACGGGAAGGAGGCGGCTCAGGCAGGGAGAAGGCAACACGCCACCCAGCTGGGAAGAGGAAAAGTCTGTAGGGTGGAAAGAAGGATCGTGTTGGCTTTTTGCAGTCAAATTAGACGGTGAGCTTTGTTTCTGAAGGGGAAAGCGGACCTGGGGGAGGGAGAGGCCTGGGCTCAGGCCTCGGTTTCCCCATCTGTGCGATGAGAGCACTGCCGAGGGCCTTCGAGATCCTTTCCTGCTCTGACGTGTGTGGTGCCACCCATCTGCCAGCCCTGGGACATGGCAGCTCCTCAAATCCCTTGTGGTTTGGCCTTGACAAGGACCTCTCTCTCCCGGGGCTCTCTCCATACCAGCCTCCCCGCCCCAGGATTGAATGACCACCGCAAACACACTCAGCCTGCTGGCTGCTCCGTGGCATTTTAGATACAAGCCGTTGCCTGCCTCGGGGAGAGAGCACACCCTGGCCCCTGGCAGCTTCTGGCTCTCTTCCCGGCCCCTCCACAAATATTGCCCCTGATGTTTCAAAAATTTCTTGTCCGGTCTGTAAAAACGAGGGTTTGGGCTGCGCCTTGACAGCAGTTCCGACAGATGGATGGGGGAGGGGGCTCTGCAAGGCCCCTGCCCACACCCAGCAAGCTGGTGTCCCCGATTCCTGGATAATGGCAGGGTGCTTAGCTTCTCCGTGGGTCCTTCTCTCCCACCTAACGTGGAGGTGCCGCTTGCCGTGAAGACCACACGAGGTGATGTGTACAGAGACCCTGCACGTGTTCGGAGCCCAGTGCGTGTTAGCACCGGTGTCACTATCAGCGCTTACTGTGTGTGACCTTGGGCAGGTCGCTTGCCCTGCTCGACCACAGACCTTTTCCTCTGCGGATCGGGGACGTGCGATGACACCCGCAAAGCCCCAGCACTCAGAAGGAGCCCCCTGAAAAGGGCGCGGTGGTCGTCGGGGAGGGCAGCTCGGCCGTGCAGTGCAGTCCTGAGACGCTGCCGCCGCCGCGGAGGTTTTCTTGGAGCCGACAAGTGTGTCGATGGAGCAGTGAGGAATGTGATACGTCCCGGCAGCCGGGGGAGCCGGAGCATATCTGGTATGTGTCTCTGGAATGATTTGGGGAAAATTCACCGAAGTTGGAACATAAGACACAACTGCCCGGGACATAGAGATACGAGCTGTCCATGTGCACACCCCCCACAAAGGGACCTGGGGCTGGGGTGGGAGTCGGCTTACACGGCACAGCGGCACAGCTCGGCTCAGTCCCGCCCTGGAATGGCCGTGAACTTGTTGTTTTTCCACGTCATTTGCTCTCAAATGTACTATTGAGCCGGGCGATGCTAACCAGTGGCTGCAGGTCCCTCCTTGTAACAAGTGATTGTGTGTTCTTTAGAGGTGGCTAAAGGGGAGGAGGGGGCCCAGCCCCAAGGAGCGGGATAGCGGGGGGAAAGGGAAACAAACCCTACTTTACAGTGAGCTTGCGTGTCCCGAAGCCAGCTCCCCGCAAAGCACATGCCATTTTTGGCCCTTGAAGGGGTTAAAGGCCTCCTGGAGTCAAAAACAAGCAGGTGTCCCACCGTGCCAGATACGCTGCCTAAACTGCTTCCAGCTTTTTTTTCCCCCTTCTGCAATAAGTCTGTGATCAGCCACGGGACGGAGGCGCCAGCAGCCTGCCTGTGACAGGCATCAGGTTAGCTCGCTCCCACTCGGGTGGCGCGCCCAGGATATAAATCCAGGCTCGGGGCCCCTGCTGCGGCTCCTCTCCCTGCACACTCAGGAGAGGGAGTTTCTTTCCAAAGACCTTTCTTTTATCTGAAGCCGCACGGCCCAGCAGGCTGCACGGACTTGGTGGAGGCAGCCAGCAGCAGCAGCCTCAGCGCAGCCTTAGCAAGGAAGCCTGCTGGGGTGGGGAGGGCAGGTGTCTCCAGCCCCCAAGAAGGAGGCCCTGGTGGCCCCCAGGCCCTGGCGTCGTTGCAGGAGAGGTCTCTGGCCACCACAGACCGCACCATGTGGGCCCTGGGGTGCCGCCGGTTCTGGTCCCGCTGGGAGCAGGTGGCAGCGCCGCTGCTGCTGCTGTTGCTCGGGGTACCTGCTCAAGGCCTGGCGCTGCCGCCCATCCGCTATTCCCACGCTGGCATCTGCCCCAACGACATGAACCCTAACCTCTGGGTGGATGCACAGAGCACCTGCAAGCGGGAGTGTGAGACAGACCAGGTGAGTGGACCACGTGAGTGTGTTAGTGAGGCGGGTGGGGGCTGCTGGGTGGGGATGGCTCGGAAGTGCCCTGCAGGAACCAGGAACGTGAAGGAACACAGACCCTGTCCACCCAGAGGTAAACAGGGCACGATGCCTGTCTGTCAGCACCCAGGCCTGGAAAGAGGCAGGAATGATGTCCAAGTTCATCAGGGACTGGGAATCTGGGGATTCTTCCTTGTCTGCCGCGGGCTGCTGTGAGCCAGCGCTGTGGCAGGCACATAGTGGGGACTGGCACATGTCAGCACGCAGGCACCAGCAGCCCACTCATAGGTGAGAGTGGAACACAGAGCCATGCAGGGAGGACCCAGGGTGCCACGACCAGCGAGGGCAGGGTGGGCTTGGAACCCACGTCTGCCAACATAGCTGAGGCCTCGTTGGCCTCCAGGCCACCTCCCCAGGGGTTTGGACCCTGAGCTTGAGAGCAGACCAGGCTGATGGCAGGCTGGGCATGAACAGTTCTGAATAGTCCCTCGGGTGTCCCTGGGAGGGAAGGGGACTACATGTCAGCCTCCCAGGTTCCTCGATCCAGCTCTCTGCTCCTCATCAGAGGACACTGCAGCAGGGCTGGGCCGGCTCCGGGGCAATTCCCTCCCAGTTCCCAAGTCATTCCCAAGGGCCATTCCTGCCACCCCCCGCCAGGGGAGATGGGCCACGGTACCTGCACCTGCTCTAGGCAGAGCCACTTCCTGCCTGGCCTGGCCGGCTCTGGGGACAGCACACAGTCTGCCGGGGCTCCAGGTCTGGGCTGCCATCCCCAGGGAACTTGGGACCCTAGTGCTCCTGTAGATGCCTGGTCACCCACAGGAGAGCGCAGGGCTGCCCTGGAGACAGTGCACAGGGGACCATGCTCAGGCCTCTCGGGCCAGATGCTGCCAGCGGACATGGGGTGCCGAGGGAAAGGGAGATAAGTAGTGGGGAGCGGTGGTGGCTGTTCCCCCCAGCTAGGGTCGTGCCATTACTTGGCTACGTTTGCAGGGAAGCCTGTTTCACTGGCGCGGGCTGGCCTGCTAAGCCAGGTGGGGCCTGGGCACAGTGGACTCTTTCTCACTGGTCCTGTGTGTCTTGGGTAGAGGCACCTGTGTGGGGCTGGGGATTCAGACAGCCTGTGGGGACACTCTGGCCCTTGAGCAAAAGTGTTCTAAGGATCAGTCCAGGTTTCCTGTGCCCCGAGGACCCAGCCTCTCATGGACCTCCAGGTCCTGAAGGAGCTTTCTGGGCCAGTGTCTTCAGGAACCAAACGACCAGCAGGCCAAGGGGCAGGTTCTCCTGCTCCCACTTCCCCTCCGGCCTTCACCTCCCTGCAGGGCCTTCTCCCTTGGACGCCGGCTCTGCGAGCTGCCCATCCCTGTCCCCAGCCTCCCCTGGTGTGGCCTGGAGCCTATGCCAAACAAGGGCTGCAAAACAAAGTCCCCATTCTGAGCCGAAAAGGGGCAGCGCAGTAAACAAGTCAGGCAGGAAGGCTCCACACAGCAGGGTGGGGGTATTTCCCCCTCTTAGCTGATGTGGAATGTCAAAGAGGCTGAAATAAAAGCTGGAATGACGAGAGGCCAGCTCTGGTGGGGAGTAACTCACAGAGTTACTACCCGGTGGAGGATTAGGAGTGCTGCCCGCCTGCCCGGTGGGCACGATGTGTTATTGTCGAAAACACCACGTGAGATCCTTGTTTGTGCCGGCTCCAGGAGCACGGTGCTAATTTCGAGGAATTAAACTAATGCCTGACGTGGCTCCACAGAAAATCAGAGGGGATTACGGCCTGGCAAGTCCCTGCTGACCTTTGCCACACAAGGGGACTTTCTTCTTGCTGCTTTCCCCCTGAAACGTCCCACACGGAGCTGAGCGCCTGGGTCTGGTGCAGACCTGGCGTCCTGGGCCCGTCTCAGCTGCCTTCACTCTTGGCTTTGGGTGAACCTCGGCCCTTGTCACGGCCTCTGTTCCTCCTCTGTGTGCTGGTCTCCTCCAGGGGGGAGAGGGTGGACAGCCTGGAACATCTGTCCTGGGGTGTTTCCTTCTTGGCATCTGCTGCGAACTCTTCAAGTCAGCAGAGCATCCTCACCCCATTGGAAAAACGACAAAAAGAGCAGCCTCACTTGTTCAAGCTAGACCTCATCTTTGGATGTGGAAGAAAAACATGCCATTGCAGCATCCCATCCACCGGGAGCTCGGAGCCCTTGTCTTCGGGCGTCACTTCTGAGTCTCTGCATTCTCCTTGGTGAAAGGGTCATAGGAAACGTCCCCTCTTAGAGGTCTGTGGCCCACCTCTTCCCTCACTGCTAGCCGTGTGACCTTGGGCCAGTTACTGAACCCCTCTGTGCCTCAGTTATCACCATCTATGAAGTAGGGATAGTAGCTGTACCCACCCCTGGGCGGGTGATGAGCATAGTAAGCTGACAGATGTCCAAGTTCTTAGACGAAGACCCAGAACGCAGTAGATGCCATGCGGACATTAGCCGGGATTGTCATCAAGTGTTGCTGCTCACACTAGCTGGTGAGCACGTTACTGTCCCTCCCCTCTTCCTTCTCCTCCCTGTTCAGGCCTCTCTCTGGCTCTTTCAGGAGTGTGAGACCTATGAGAAGTGCTGCCCCAACGTGTGCGGGACCACGAGCTGTGTGGCGGCCCGCTACATGGATGTGAGAGGGAGGAAGGGCCCCGTGGGCATGCCCAAGGAGGCCACCTGCGACCACTTCATGTGTCCGCAGCAGGGCTCCGAGTGCGACATCTGGGACGGCCAGCCCGTGTGTAAGTGCAAAGACCGCTGCGAGAAGGAGCCCAGCTTTACCTGCGCCTCGGATGGCCTCACCTACTATAACCGCTGCTACATGGACGCCGAGGCCTGCTCCAAGGGTATCACGCTGGCCGTCGTCACCTGCCGCTATCACTTCACCTGGCCCAACACGAGCCCCCTGCCACCTGAGACCACCGTGCACCCCACCACGGCCTCCCCGGAGACCCCTGGGCTGGACATGGCAGCCCCGGCCCTGCTCAACCACCCTGTGCACCAGTCGGTCACGGTGGGCGAGACGGTGAGCTTCCTCTGCGATGTGGTGGGCCGACCCCGGCCCGAGATCACCTGGGAGAAGCAGCTGGAGGATCGGGAGAACGTGGTCATGCGGCCCAACCATGTGCGTGGCAACGTGGTGGTCACCAACATCGCCCAGCTGGTCATCTATAACGCCCAGCCCCAGGACGCTGGCATCTACACCTGCATGGCCCGGAATGCTGCCGGGGTCCTGAGGGCTGACTTCCCGCTGTCGGTGGTCAGGGGGGGTCAGGCCTCGGCCACCTCGGAGAGCAGCCCCAACGGCACGGCCTTTCCGGCAGCCGAGTGCCTGCAGCCGCCCGACGGCGAGGACTGCGGCGAGGAGCAGACGCGCTGGCACTTCGACGCCCAGGCCAACGACTGCCTCACCTTCACCTTTGGCCACTGCCACCGCAACCTCAACCACTTCGAGACCTACGAGGCCTGCGCGCTGGCCTGCATGAGCGGGCCCCTGGCCGCCTGCAGCCTGCCCGCCCTGCAGGGGCCCTGCAAGGCCTACGCGCCCCGCTGGGCCTACAACAGCCAGACGGGCCAGTGCCAGTCCTTTGTCTACGGCGGCTGCGAGGGCAACAGCAACAACTTCGAGAGCCGGGAGGCCTGCGAGGAGTCGTGCCCCTTCCCGCGGGGGAACCAGCGCTGCCGGGCCTGCAAGCCGCGGCAGAAGCTCGTGACCAGCTTCTGTCGGAACGACTTTGTCATCCTGGGCCGGGTCTCTGAGCTGACTGAGGAGCCTGACTCGGGCCGTGCCCTGGTGACTGTGGACGAGGTCCTGAAGGACGAGAAGATGGGCCTCAAGTTCCTGGGCCGGGAGCCGCTGGAGGTCACCCTGCTCCACGTGGACTGGGCCTGCCCCTGCCCCAACGTGACGGCGGGCGAGACTCCGCTCATCATCATGGGTGAGGTAGACGGCGGCATGGCCGTGCTGCGGCCCGACAGCTTCGTGGGCGTGTCGAGCACCCGGCGGGTCAGGAAGCTCCGCGAGGTCATGCACAAGAAGACCTGCGACGTCCTCAAGGAGTTCCTGGGCTTGCAGTGAAGCCCCCCACCCCGCCCTGGCCCCTTCCTGGCCCTCTCCCACCTACCCCCGCCCCATGCCCCTCAGTCAGCAAACTGGGCAAGGTCAGATCAGACAGTCGTGGGCCAGCAGGGAAACATCCATCAACATGTCAGAAAAAAGCCACCAGAGGGTCTCAGATCAGCTTCTATTCTTTGGGTTCTATAAGGGGTCCATTTTTTTAGCTGAGGAGGACAAAAGGGGAAGTCAGTAGACACGTGTAGGTTGTTCCTGATGACCAGTCTGCTCAGACATTCTCCTCGCCCAACCCCTGGCTCTCCCAGCCACCTGCCCACAGCCAGGCCCCAGCCAGGGTTCAGGAGACGGCCGCTGTGTGCCGGTTACAGGAGCAGTTGAATGAAAGGGCTTGCAAGGGGGCAGGTGGGGGGCGATAGGGGGCCCCAGGGACTCACGGCACAAATTCCCCACAGCCTCCTAGATCACTGTGAGCGGAGACCACTTGGAGTTAGCGGTGAGGGCAGTGGGAAGCTGGAGGCATAGCCCAACCCAGCAGTCAACTTGCCCTGAGTAGGGGCTGCTGGGACAGGTGGCTCTGGGTGCTCAGCCTGTGTCCCTGAGGCCAGCGCAGCACCAGCAGAACACATCCTTCCTCTTGGCTGCATTGGTGTGTTGATCCAATTGTGTTCAGTTCAACCCAGTGGACAGTCTCTGAACACCTATTGGTGCCAGGTGCTAGGACCACAGACTTCTGTCAGTCACTGCCCGGCTCCAGGCACAAACGCCCTGATCCCAGGGTCCCCCTAGAATCAGACCCATGGCTGGCCCCCCAGCTTTCCATTCGATGGGCGGTGTGCTTTCGTAGGCTACTGCACGTAAAGCAGATGGAAGCCCTGGGACCTGTTTTGGTAGCAAGAGAAATAAAGGAAGAGGAAAAGCAGGCGGGAAGGGGCAGTGGGGGAATAGGAGAGGGGGAGGCAGGCTTGAGGAGGAAGAGAAACGCTGCTCGATGCTCCCATCTGGTGGTGGCCTCGGGAGCCCGCGAGAGCCTGGAGCGAGGCCCTAGGTGTGGCCTGGGAGGGAGGGTTGGGGATGTGGCAGCTTCTTGGTGATTTTCTCATGTGTCCAGACTTCCTGGGTGGGCCTGGCCACTCCCCCACAAGATAGGGGATCTGGGAACCCCACTGTCAGCCCTGTATCTGCCCCCATGCCCTCCTCAGCCCTGCATCTGTCCCTGCCCCTCCAAAGCTAGAGAAGGTCATTGTGGGGCATCCTCATTTCTTCCTCAGATATAGGCAGGAAGATACCAATTAAAAGCTCATAGTATCAACAGCCCCTCCTGTGTGACTCCTGTGGGCTCATGTGGGGGAGGGACGGGGTATAGATAGGGGTAGTGGTCATTTGCTTGGTGACCTTACGGGAGGGAAGTGTGGCCGAGGGGACCACATTTGGGTGACAGAGGGACACTGCTCATACTCAGGCCCACTTTGCAGCTCTGAGGTCCCTTAACAGTGCTGCTCTGTGAGCTAAGCACGAGAAAGCAGAGGCCAGAGAGGCAGGCAGGGGTGGGGTGTAGGCCCACAAGTTCTGACTCGCAATCTGGGTGCTGAGACCCCATTATGACAGCACAGTGGGTCAGGTGCAGAGGCCAGACCCCGCCACTGATGGCATCGAGTTCAGAGGTGAGAAGGTGGAAAAGACGGGAGTGGGGCAGGCAGGGGCTATGCTGCCACCTGTGACTCCCTAGGGGTTTCTGGGTGGGGCCTGGTCCCTGGAGGACTCTGCCCCAAACCCCCACGTGTGCCCAGGGCATGGGGCTTGGTTCTGAGAATGGGGATAGCGACATCTCTGGCCTCAGGGTAGCCCAGGCCTGCTCCTCACCCCTGGAGACGTGTTCAGGAGCCCTGCAGTTGTGGCACACCCACAGCTTGTCTGTCCCCGACAAGAGACACTGCTCCCCTGCACACGTGCCTGGGTTTTCCCGGGCTCCAGCCCAGTGGAGGAATTCAGGCCGGGCCTAGCCCAGCCCAGCCCATCTCAACCACAATGAGGGCACCAGGACAGGGCCAGGAGAGGGAAGACAAGCTGCTCCCTGACAGAGGAGAGGCCAGAGGAGTGGGAGGTTCTCAGGCAGCCATTGGGAGAACACTGAGCCCAAAACTTAGCCACCAAGATGGTGTGATCTGCTTGATGACAACACTGCTCTCCAGCCTGGGCAACACAGCGAGATCCTGTGTCTAAAACATACATATAAATTTTAAAAAGATGGTGTGATTCCTGCTGAGCTCAGGTAGCCAGAGGGTGAGGGCTGTCTCCTCAGCCCCCCTAGAGGCCTGGGGACGTTCGGTTGCACCTGCTGCCAGCCCAGGGTCGAGCACATTGGAGCCCGAGGGAGCAAGTGTCCACACACTAGCACAGGTCACCGCCCCGTTCTCCCCGACATGCACAAATACGGGGCCTGAGCCCTGTGGCAGGGGCCAGGTCTCACTTCTGCTCCCCTAGTGGTGGTGTGAGGTTCAGGAAAATCCCACCTGAGGGGTCCCTCTCCCCAGATCACTGCCCACCCTCAGCCCCAGACCCTGGGGTCCTTGCCATACTCCAGCCCCGGCTTGGTGGAGAGAGAAAACCCAGCCTGTGGGGTCAGACTCACCCAGGTCTGTCTGGGCCCTGCCACATATCTGCTGTCTCTCTGGGCCTCAGTTTCCCGTATCTGTAAAACCGAAGGTAGTAAGAGCACTTTACAGAGACTTGGGGAGCTTGACCCCATTAGCTTTGTAAAACTGGACAGGCTGGGAAACAGCCTGGCACAGGGTGGCTGCTGCGCCATCTCACCCTCAGCTGCCCCCTCCCTGGCCGGGAAAGGCCAAGACCTACAGCCCTGCCCTCATGCTGGGTGCTGGGCTCCCCAGCTTCAGCAAACACACAGCTTCAGATGTTTCACTCTGTTGCTCACAGCGGATGTCCAAACTGAGTGCCCCACGTAGGCTGATTTGGGGTTCAGAAAATATGGGCGCTTAGGGAATGGGTGGTTCAGACTCTATTATAACTTCCCACCTACTATATGGCCTTTCTTTTTGTTCCTTTCTTTTTTTGTTTTAGAGACAAGGTCTCTCTCTCGCCCAGGTTAGTCTCGAACTCCTGGCCTCAAGTCAGCCTTCTGCCTCGGCCTCCCAGAGTGCTAGGATTACAGGCGTGGGCCACTGCACCTGGCCGGCATTTATTTTTCTATCCTGGAAACCAAGCCTGAGTCCCTCACTTCTGTTACCCTAGTCCTATACAATGCCTGACGTCTAGTAGGTGCTCAATAAAGGGTAGACTGAGTTCCTGGTTGCCAGGCAGCCTGGGGAGGTCACCTCACTCAGTCAAACCCAGGAGATTTGGCCCCAGCCTGGGCCCCAGGGCATAGGGAGGTTGAGCCTCCTTCTCCAAAGCCAGACTCACCTGCTTCTCTCTCTACGCTAGACACTCGCCCTCCCCTCCTTGTGTCCTGTGGCTCTCGGTCCCCCCCACCCCACCGCCAGTGCATCCCTCTGTGTGCGTCTCCACAGACCCACCCTGCGCAGCCTGTCTCCGGACCAGCCCGGGGCTTCTGGGGCAGGACGGCTTGGCTTTTTCCACCCTCCGGCCTCCTAGGACACTCTGCTCCATTGTCTCGCCAGCTGCTCTGTAGTCTGATGTCACCCCCTGGACAGTGGGCCCAGAGGGGCTCGAGCTGGAATCTGGCTAGGGACAGGAGGGAATAAATATGCAGCATCGTGGCGATGTCCCCAGGCCGTGGAGGACTCCCCGTGTCTCATCGTCTTGTTGGAACAACATCAGCATGAGTGAGCGCTTACTATGCGACAGGCACCGAACACCAGGGCTTGTCATCTCCATGGCAACCGTGTGAGACAGAATGCTGTTTCGTAGGTGGGAAAACCAAGGCTGGAGGGGATGAGAAACTTTTCAGAGATCACACAGCTGGTGAGCGAGTGGCAGAGCCAGGACCTGAGTCCTACCCGTCTGACTTCGGGGCCCGTGATGTCCACGGTACGCTGTTTCTGCTCGTGTGCAAAACACACACATACACACACACACACACACACACACACACACACACACACACGGACACACACACACACACGGGCGCGCGCGCGCGCGCCCTGCTCCGGGCCAGGCAGTGTGGAGTCCCACCAGGACCCCAAATATCTCCAAAGAGCCTGCCTCCAGGCAATGCGCACACACCCCCCGGGCAGCCTACGACCTCGCCGTGTGACTGTATTTCTATCGCACACATACGCGGTCATGGCCTAGATTCCTGAGCGAGACATCAGCCTTCTGCCTACTCATCCTTCAAGACTCAGCTCCTTGGGGAAGCCTCTGCTGTCCCCCAGGCCTCGTGAGCACTCCCCTCCGAGTCTGTCCCCGTCTATACTTGCACTGATCCAGATCAGAGTAAGTGCCTAGGGGCTCCAGGAGGGCCGTGGGCCCAGCTCACACAGCTCACGGGCGTTTGCTGGATGAACAAAGGATCCCGGGACCGAGGGCCACGCGGTGCTATTGCACTGGACAACCGTGAGGCTGGGACCGGGCCTCTCTGGAGTCTTCCCTCCTTTTTCACGGCTCCACCTCCTGACACCTGCTCCTCCTCCTTTTCCTGCCACCACCCCCCACAAGCCTGCAGCCTCCCTCCTACTCTGGGGAATGTGTGATTAATGCAGGCAGGATGGGTGGCAGGGTTCCTGGGTCCTATTCTTGGCTGTGGCCTCATTCTGGAATGTGCCCTGAGGTCAGGTGACACTGCTCTCTTAGGCTGTGTCAGGAGGAAGGAAGAATAAACCTCCAGCTGGAGCTCTTTGGGGGAGAGGGCGGGGCAGGCGGTGGGCTCCCACCCTCTCCTTCCCACCTCTCAGGCTCCCGAGCCCCTCCACGCTGCTCTTCCAGGGTCAGGTTGGTGTCTCTGTGTCCACATCCCAGATTGTCCTGGGACACAGAACTTTGGCACCAGGTCTCCAGCAACACTCTGGTCACCCTCAACCCACGAGGGAAAACAGGACTCAGCTCCAGCGCTTCCCAGACTGGCCTCTCCAAAGGCGGGGCCCCTTCCCAGCACGTCTGTCCCAGGGCACTTGGGGGTTTTCTGTCCCCTTTCGTATCTTGGGGATACTGCCAGGGACCTGGCAGGAGGAAGGTGTCCCCGTCCTGAGAATCTGGTTTCTGCTTTGGCATGAGGGACACATCCAATTCTGTCCATAATCTAAGAGGGGACAGAGGATGGTGACTGCTTTGTCTTCTTTCAACGTGGGCAGCCGGGAAGCGAAGAGGGGGCCTGGGGTATTGCCACGGCGCCTCGGCAACAGAGAAGCACAGTGCCAGAACACAGGGAATGGACGTTTGAGCACTAACAGCTCAGAACCGGCACTTCACTGTACTGCCCAGTTTCATCCTCACAACCCTCTCAAAGCTAGATATTATTTTACTGTTTCACCATGTGACAGATCCCACCCTAGGTTACAACCTTCAGGAGCGCAAAGACAGGCTGTGCCTTGCTTACTTCTATATAAAAATACAAGCCTGACTATGGAGGATATTCAATAAATATTTCTTGAATGAATGAATGATGCAAGTCCTACAGACCTTATGGAGGAAGAGATGCCCTCATAGGTATTATTTCCTCTATTTTACAGATGATGAATCTGAGACTCTAAATTGTTAAAGGACATGTGCCCAAGGTCATAAGGTCAATAAATGGAAGAGCCAAGACTCAAAGCCAAGTCTGTCTGTCTGATTTTAGTGCCTAACCTCTTTCTAGGGTGAGATATATATATTCTTTTTCTTTTCTTTTCTCTCTTTCTTTTTTATTTGGAGACAGGGTCTCTCTCTGTTGCTTAGACTGGTTAGCAATGACATCATCATAGCTCACTGCAAACTTGAACTCCTGGACTCAAGTGATCTTCCTGCCTCAGCCTCTGGAGTAGCTGGGACTACAGATGTACGCCACCACACCCGGCTAAGAGGGTGATATCTATTTTAACCATCACAGCTAAAGGCTGAGGATGACCCCAAATGGCAGTTCTCCTCCTGAACATCCATAACCACCATTTCTAACTGATGCCTGACCTCTGGGAGTACCAAGGCTTTACAGCAAGTCTATAAAGCTGCACTCTCTGATACAGTTAGTATTGAATTTATGTAAATGAATTCAAATTAAATAAAATTTAAAAATTCATTTCCTCAGTTGCACTAGTTATATCTCAAGTGTCACATTTTATGTGGCTAGTGGCTACCATATTGGACAACACAGACAGAATATTTACATCATCACAGAAAATTCTATTGCACATCCCTTGTTATAAAGGACTAGCACATAATTCTTGCATTATTTGGCAGAGGGCTTGTGTAAGGGGCAGGGGGGCTATCTGTGATGGTCCTTAACTCCAAGCTCCTGCCCTGCCAAGGACTCCAAGGATTCCCTCCTTTAGCCACCCGCTGGCATGTGGTGTCATTGGTCCCACTGCCAACAGTACTACAACAACTCTTTAATTACCCCCATTGTCTCTGCACCCTGATCTCAGCCCCAACATCCCCTCATCCTTTCTCCCAAAAGGCTTCCAGGCCTTCATGCAAATAAAGTTCTTGATGGTCTTCCTCAGTATCCCAGAGTTCCTAAAGAGGTAAGCAAATTAGTACACACACACCCCCAGCACCAATAGTCATGATGCTCAGGTGAAGATGGGCTCACCAAACTTTTAGCCAAATACGATAGAGAGGGGCTGCTGCTAGGAAGGAGACAGTAGACACCAGAGGCTGCAACCCCCCCATGGCACAGCACAGTGCCCATGACAGCTGCTGCCTCCTAGGAGTCAGTCTAACAACGTACCGGTTATTCGGGGGACACCCAAGCTATAGCTATAATCTCATTCCTTGCGTAGAATTACTGAATAAAGGCCTAAGAATTATTTTGTTAGTGGTCATTGCTACTATAAGTGCATTGCATAAGCCTTTAAAAAAGAGGGACCAGACAGTTTAGGCTTCAGGGTCCCCAAATCTCCTTGATGTCCAGGTGGGTGGCAGTGAGAAAAGGTCAAAGTCATGGAAGAGCATAGGCTCAAATACTGGCTGTGTCACTTCAGGTAAGTGAATCTCTCTGTGCCGCAGTATCTTCGTCTGTAAAATGGACTAACAGTAATATCCACAGTGCCCCTCCAGGAGCAGTTGGCCCTCGGCCTGGTTGCTTTGTTAGTTGGGGATAATTGTATGTTCCTGCCCACGGCAGGAACCAGAAGGGGAGAACAGGCCCCTCCACCTGCAGCTGGCCTTGAAGAGCAAAGTGGGAACAGACGCCATCTCCTGTGCTGACAAGGGAAGAATCCAGGATGAGGATGGCTGGAGAAGAGAGAGAGAGTGGAAGAGAGAGAGAGGGGGAACAGAAGACACACACACACACACACACACACACACACACACACACACACACACATGGTCTGGGTTGGGCAGGTGGTGGCCCAGAAGCAGAGATAAAGTGTAATCATTTGGGTAGAGATGGGGAACCTCTGGGACCTCCATGGAGGCCTTAAGAGCATTTCTCCAACCTTCATTCCTGCTCTAATACCTCAGTGCACAGACCTCAGCTCTCACTGACCCCTTATTTCAAGTGCCACTCGCCTTGTCAGTGCGCTACAAGGGGCAACAGAATAAAAGGAGTACCAGCCTTAGGGCCCTGGTATGATCAATAACAGACTCACAGCAACATTTGCAATCATTACTGCCAACGATATCACCCTGTGACCCTAATAAGAGAAACCGGTATTTACAGGAGAGCAGAATGCAGCTTGAGTGAGACTTCCACAGACGGCAACCCATCCCGTCCCAGGCCTCATAGAGGGTGGGTACCCTTTACCAATTAGATGCCCTGTTGGCAGGGTTAATAATTTCCATTCCTAATAGCTAACAGCATTTAATATATGTTCAACGTGCACTATCTCATTAAACATTTACAATCCTGTGATGTATATATTATTCACCCCATTTAATGTTCTCCCCATTTCAGAGATGATGAAACTGAGGCTCATGGACATTGAGTAATTTGTTCAAGGTCCCTGACCAAGCAGAGACCCAAACCTAGGTGTGTCTATGTGACGCCAAAGCCCGTGTAGCTAACCACACGTATATCTTCCATTACGGACTCAAGAATACTCAAATATGGTTTTTTCTCACTTTTGCTTCCTCCCTTCTCCCTGGTAATCTACCAGGTTTTACTTCTCAAGATCCTCAAGAAAAGGCAGGTTTAAGGCCAGCTGACCTCCCCTAAATAGGCCAAGCACATGCCCTTGAGGCTAAGCCAGCGGGGGTGGATTCAAGCCCTCTGTCATTGAAGAGGGAGCTCAAGTCATTCAGTGTGGGGAAGAAGGTTATGCTTAATGCTTTCTATATCCTACATACTCATCACAGCAACCCCAACGAGTAGACTTTTTCAACCCTCTTTCACAGATAGGAAATCAGAGGCTGAATAGGTTGAACTCACAGGGCACAGCTATGTAAGGGTGAGTTTGGGATTCAATTCCAAGTCTGACCCCAAAGCTCATATTCTTTCTCATACAGGGTCACTAGAAGTGATGTTATTTGGAAGCTTAATGAAACCTACACTATTCCAGAGCATTCTTACTTCTTAGCAGTTACCAAAGAGTCTAGAGGGAAAATTGTGGGGCCTAAACATTTGTCCCTGCTGGAAATGCTGGTGTATTCTGCCCCAAAGCAGGGTCCGTGTTTTGCACAGAGCAGTGATGCTCTCTGAGCAGTTCCAGAGCACATGAGGGAGCTTGGCCAGCTCGTGGTGGTATTTTCAGTAGATGACAGACTGCTCAGCCACAAAGCAAACTTAGGGGAGTCTGGGGAAGGGCATTGCCAGGGGAAGTGACCCAGGGGAAAAGCGATTTGGGGCTGTGAATTTCTGGCTGTTATGCAAAGCTTTCCCTTGCAAAGCCTCATTCTTTGATTTACGCTCAAACCGGAAGACACTGCGAGCATCCAAAAAGCCAGCCTGGAACACAAACAGCTGAGCTCTGCAAAGACTTCATCTTGGCCAGGGGTAGGTGCAGTGATGGGGACAGCAAGCGGGAGTGACCTGGGGGTATCTGAGTTTGTGAACCCACAGTTTCCACCAGCAACAGCTTCTGGAAGCGGGGTACGTGTGCGAACCCTGACACCACAGAACCACAGAGCTTTTGTCACCAAGGTAGGAGAACAAATGAGATGACCCCTAGAGGGAGCTTCTAGCCTGAGGCAGCTTCTCACATAATCATTAAACCGAAAATCCGTCTGGAAGGGTAGGGATTAGCGCCACCCTCCTACACAGCCTTCTGCCCCTCTCACTATCTCCACTCTCCCCTTGCTCTTCTTACCTTTCCCCTCTTCCTACCCCTGGGTTTGATGAATAAAGAAATTCCAAACCACCTTGCTTTCATAATGTTTCTGTACAAAGCTTGAAACAGTGAAAAAATAAATTATAATGTCCAAATTCAAAGGCGGCTTCTCCCAGGAGAGATGGGCTGGCAGCAGAGATTCTATTTCTGATTTTCTCTGCCTTTTTTCCCTCAAGGGTTAGCAGCACACATTCGTCCTACTGTGGACACATCAGACGAAGGAAAAAAACCAGGACCAACTTTTTCCTCTCCTCCGGCTGTTCCCACATTGGAGCTGGGAATTTGAGGGAGCCCAGGCTTTCCCGGGTACTTCCAATAAACATTTCCCATTCTTCATAGCTTGATAACTCCTCCTAGATCCAGAATCCCTAAGATGGTCTCTCCTTTTTTTTTGTTCATACCTCTACATTTTCCTATGTATTACGATTATTTGGGCCTGTGTGTTATCTTTTGCTAGACTGTAAGCTCCTTTAGAGGTTCTAAAGGTTTTTATATATCACCACCAGTTCCTCACCCAGTAGGTACTCAATAAATGTGTCGAATGGATAAATATGGGGGCTGTTTTTAATCACACCTCACCTTGTTTGGGAAAGAATTCAGGGACAAGAATGGAATCTGAGCCCAGAGCAGCCACCTGAGTCAACATCATCCTTTCGCTATCACAAGTACTAATAAAGTTCAGGACCAAAGTCTTCAGTATGTGAAGTGCCTGTGGCTACGTCTCAAAGAATCTGGCTATCCAAAGAGCAGCAGAAATGTGAATGAGTAAAACTAGCACGCAGCCCTCGAACTCTTATATCTTATTCCACTGGCTTTTTGGCAACAGATTTCCCTTTCCTAATTGTGCCTGGCAAAGGCTGGTATTAAAATGAATTTGGGGTTGCTGAGCATACAATCACCTACAGGACCATGCTGGGTAAGCAGCACAGGGAAACTTGGCACAAAGTGCATTTTAGCTGACTTCTGAATAATCAAGTGTGGCTCATTTAGAGTCTACCTGTTGAGGTCAACCAAAGGAGCAGTGTAGCATAATGGCTCCCGATCTTGGACTTTGGAAACGGACTCCCACAGTTCATGTCCCAGCTCTACGGGCTGAGACGCAGTCACAAGCTCACTGCCTCCATTTCTTTTTCTGTAAATGGGGGAAACAGTACAACCTGCGGAGAGGTGTTATGAAGTTGAAGTGGGGTAAAATGGGGCTGTATGTAGCACAGAGTAAATGCTGTGTGTGTTGTCTCTTCCTGTTACTGAGTTTCGGGGATTGGTCATTCCCTCTGGACTCCCTAAGGCTTTGTGATAGGGCCAAAATCTCCATCCTTCAAATAGGCAATGCTTTACATGACAGCAGCTTCCTACCCACCTTCAAAATCTGGAAGAAAACACACGGTCATCAGGAAACTGGGATTCCTGGACTAGGGGTACTTGTCCTGGATCTTAGGACTTCTGCAAAGCCTCCATCGGGGGAAACTGATCTCCGGGGCAAAGCCCAAGGCCGGGGAAAAAAAAACCCCCCCCCTTGCCGGTCCTCCGAACCTTCCAAAACCCCAAACAAAAGCAAAACGAAGGCAAAAAACCCAACCCCAATCCTGCCCGCCTCTCCTCTAGCAGGCGCTCCTGGGGAGATGAGGTCTTACCTCCGTCACTCTATTGCTTTTACACGGAACCCCAAAAGTTCTTTGAACTTTAGTGGTACAGAAAATAAACACGAATCTCTTTCCAAAAAAACATTTCTCCCTAAGTTAGAAAAAATTTCCTTCTTTCTTCCAATCTTTTGCAAGATTCAGAAAGATGAATTTCCCCAGGTAAAATCCTTTATAGCTGTGTGAAAACTGGGTTGTTCTTCAAGTCTTTAGTTAAAGAGCCTCTGGTGACACCTTAGTTTCTAGAAAGGCTGCCCAGGGATTGCAGCTATCTTAAGCATCGTATTGAAATGGTTTAGAGATCCTCAACATGTATCCTGGAAATAGAAAGGAGTTAGAAGAAAGTCAGTCACCAGGACTCCACAGAACTTTAGAATGACAGATAGTTTATAAAACAAGGAGTGGTGTTTTGGGAAAAGAGCTCTGAGGGCAGTAGGCAGATCTGGATAATCAGAGTAAAAAAGGAACAGGCATGCTCCTTACGAAACGAACCAAAATCCAACCTTCATCCTGGAAAAGCCAGCTGAAAGGAGTACCTGCATTTAGGGCGAAATGGAACAAGGGACTATGCCTAGGAAACTTGTACTAAAATGGCCAGTATTTGTGGGGTCCCATGATGCCATTTCTTTAAATCAAGCTGAGATGATACCGACAGTATTCCTTTCCATCAGTACCCAGAAGCCGTCAACTTACACCCATTTGCTAGGAACCAAGCTAGACGGATGTCATGTCCGTGCTTGTCACCCTTTATTTCTGGCCTAAAAGAAGCACAAAACTGAAGTCAGAGTCTGGTTTTAACAGGCCGCTCAACCCAGCCTTCACGCTCCGAGAGTCTACAGCACCACACTTTTCTAGCTCTCTGAATTGCACTGAAGAAGGAAGAGCAAGGGAGACCTCAGGAGCTGTAGAAAGTCATGTGGAGACCCAGCATTTGAAAATGGCTGCAACCTGATGGCTGGTAAGGAAGTTTATGCTTGACTTTAACACTCGCTGCAAAAGAAAAAAAAAAGAAAAGAAAAAACCCACACATAAAAGCAATGTCTAGCTCATTTTTGTCAATGTGGTTTTTTTCACGAATTATTTTTGAAACACTTGAGGAGTGTATAGACAGAAGGGATGCGACCTACAGTATATGCCAAGGTTTGTCTAAAAATATTTTACACCTGTTCTGTTCTGCACACTGGTCATATTTTATCAGTGAAGTAAGTACTCATAACGCCAGACGGAATGTGTTTTTCCTTCCAAGTCTTCAATGTTTTTCCCTTCTGTAAAGCAAACCTCCTCTTCTTTTCTACCTGCACTAAAATAAAGCTAGCACCATTATCCATATGACATATCCACCACCAGAGCTACATTTTAACTACTATTCCTGAACCAATATTGTTTAAACAAGAACTACTTCAATATTTTTCACAACGGCATGGACACTTTAATTTAGCAAACATTTTTGGCTGTTCCCAAAAGGAATGTCAACTGGTGTACTGGGTTTAAATCAACTTGCCGATTATATGAAAAAGAATGCTGAAACATTGGTTTCGTTCAATGACTGAAAACTAGAAATACAAACTCAGTGATAGTTCTGAAGTATGAATAGAAGACCTTTTGGGGTATTACAGTAGAACCTTAATTCTCTGTTGATGCAAACAACTGACTAGACAACAAAATGTTGATATAAGACAGTTATGTTCTTCATTCACTTTTCTGATTTCAGAGGGCAGCAAATGCGGCTAAAATTCTGGACTTCATGGCTTCTAAATACTGTAAGCACCTATGGACTCATGTTCTGTTAGTTCATGGACAATTCTTAATAGCAAAGTGATTGGTTCTCATAGCTCCCCAAGAAAGTATATTGGTATCACTGTACCCATTTTGCAGATGAATAAACTGAATCAGCTGAGTCAAATGACTTACTATGATTAAGCAAGGAATCAGACTCATAATTTCAAATAGCCTTCAGACTTGAACTGCTTCCTGATTAAATGTTTTCTTCTAAGGTTTGCCCAATTATGAGATGATCTCAAAATTCTCACTAATTACTATATATACAAAGTAAGTTTTTAAAAATGTAAAATCGCCGGGCACGGTGGCTCACGCCTATAATCCTAGCACTCTGGGAGGTCGAGGTGGGCGGATTGCTCAAGGTTGGGAGTTCGAGACCAGCCTGAGCAAGAGTGAGACCCCCGTCTCTACTAAAAATAGAAAGAAATTCTCTGGACAACTAAAAATATATATATAGAAAAAATCAGTCGGGCATGGTGGCACATGCCTGTAGTCCCAGGTACTCAGGAGGCTGAGGCAGGAGGATCGCTTGAGCCCAGGAGTTTGAGGTTGCTGTGAGCTAGGCTGATGCCACGGCACTCTAGCCAGGACAAAAAGAGTGAGACTCTATCTCGAAAATAAATAAATAAATAAATAAAAATAATAAAAATATAAAATCTCAAAAATCACATGTTGAGGAATGGGTAATAGAGGTTTACTACTTACCAAATTCCATTACTAAGACTTTTAGCCCACTGTAAACCTCCTAAAGCCCATCTAAGAGTTTAGCAGTATTTGGTCCAAATTCTAACTAACTCAAAAATCTGAATAATAGGCAACATAGTTTAACAGGATTTAATCCGTACAGAAACCACAGAAATTCTCCTGAGCCATTTTTCAATGGGCTCTTCTGTTTACTGTGCAGTTTAAACATGTTCATAACCATTAAACAACAATAAAGGGCATATAAGCTTACCCATAATAGCTTATGTTTCTTAAGTGTAACCACTTTTTATTTTAAACCAAAACCAAAATATTTGATTTTTTTCAAGAAAGGCTTTCAGAACAAGTTTGAAATGAGAAGTCATTTGGTTTCTTTTTTTCTTTCTTTCTTTTTTTTTTTTAGACAGTCTCACTCTGTCACCCAGGCTGGAGTGCAGTACCCTCATCATAGCTCACTGCAACCTCCAACTCCTGGGCTTAAGCAATCCTCCTGCCTCAGCCTCCTGAATAGCTGGGACTATAGGCACATGCCACCAAGCCTAGCTAATTTTTCTCTTTTTTGTAGAGACCAGGATCTCGCTCTTGCTCAAGTTGATCTTGAACTCCTGGCCTCAAGTAATCCTCCTGCATTGGTCTCCCAAAGTGCTAGGATTATAGGCATCAGCCAACTCACCTGGCCTTAGTTTCCTTAATGTTTTAAATAAAAGTAAAAAGACTGTTTATCACAACACCTATACATATAGAAATCCTATATTACAAAGGTTTGCCTTAAGGTAGCTTTTCAAAGTAATTTAAAAATAAATCATAGGTACACATTGCTGAAAACAACTTTGGTAAGTCATTTGGCCTTTCTTTAGAGTGTTTATCAATACGCATGGATAAGAAATGTGTGTGAAAATAGCCACAGGGGGCCAATGGTTATAATTTTACTTAGACGTAATAATGGGCCCACTAAATCTACGGTCTTCAGTTTCAGGGAATCATCCAGCGGTTCTAAAATGAGAGAAGTACTTTATATGATTGAATTAAGAAAACCAACGTGAATATTGATATAACTTAATGATTTCTAAAAACATTTCCAGATAACCTATGATTGCAGTTTATGGCCAATGGAAATATAAAATCTCTCTTTCACAACATCATTGTGACTTCTGTGCATGTTCCATGCTAGATAGACCTTTCTTATTAACACTTTTGTAGGGATTCTGTCGTGTGGCTAATACAAAAATGGTTTTATTTCTGATTTCAAATCAGAATAGCAACTCATCTGAGGGAACAAAGCATAGTGCTTAAGAGCATGAACCCTGGGACCACTACCTGAGTTTGAATCCCAAGTCTGCCACTTATGGGCCATGCCATCTTGGGTGAGTTAAGCTTTCTGTTCCCCTCCACTCTGCTCCCCCAGTCTTTAAACCGGGTTAGGACTGCACTTGACACATAGTAAGGGCTACATGAATATTTGTTAACTGAAAGATTTCAAAGATCAAAAGGCAGGTTCGACAAACAACTATACTAATTTTACAGTCGTATGCACATAGATATTGATCCTGTATCTTTTAAAATATCTTCCTCATGTACCACAAAAACTAAAGAACTCTATCTCAGGTGACCTCCTGGGCCAAACTGATTAAGCATCGACCGATTGGCATACTAAACAACGTTATGTGTTTTATTCAGCAATGACCGTTGTACATGCTTGTCTTCTAACAGGGCTGCTTTCCTCTTATCTGTTTTTGCACTAGAGTTGTTATCTAGCTCCTGACAAAAGCATGCATTCCAGTCAAGCAAAGATACACATTTGACATACCATGTCTATACTATTTTCTGTTTGTGTAGGAAAAGGGTATTGAGGAAGGTCTCCAATCAGCATTTTCATTAGTTTAAATATGTCCAAAGAGACATACATTATTTTCTTTGCATATTACAGTGGCTTGTTTTAAAATAAACTAAGTCCTGGAGGTTTGTTAGATTGTGTCTCTCAATTAATATGTCAGTACTAAGATATCTATATGTGCATGAAATTTACACCAACACACAGTAGAAAAACATTGAAACTTAGGAGCACCTTTAGTTTCACCTTCAAAAGCTAAGTTAACTAATCACAGCAAATAAAGATTGTCATCTTT
The DNA here is from genome assembly GCF_000956105.1 of Propithecus coquereli. Classification (NCBI taxonomy): domain Eukaryota; kingdom Metazoa; phylum Chordata; class Mammalia; order Primates; family Indriidae; genus Propithecus; species Propithecus coquereli. The sequence goes on from NW_012135969.1 coordinate 8,148,080, forward strand.
AAGGAGGCATTTTGAAGAAGGCCTACATTTGCCATCTATTATAGGTGAAAGCTATTTAAAGGAAATTTCACAATGTACCTGATTTTAGAAAAGATAAGGCAGGACAGTAAAGAAATATACAAAATTCAGAAAACTACCTTTGGGTATCATTTTCCTCACTCATCCATGAGCTATGTAATCTCTAAGGCAGCATTTTGGACACAGGATGGGGTATTCGGAGACTGCTACAGAATCTATACTTATAGGAGTCAAAAAGATGGGAACAATCTATGGAGATAATGAATTTGTCAAACCCTCAACCAAAACAGTCTCCACAAAGAGGGCCAAAAGCATGATGGCACAGTGGGGAGGAAAAGATTTGGGACTAAGATGTAAGTTGTTCTAAGACATGCTAGAAAAAGCAGCTTTTAAAAAATTTGCACTCCTAACGAGCAAAAAGGGCATGAAAACAAGACTTTTGTTCATTTAAGAAAAAAATTATAGGCCAGGCACAGTGGCTAACGCCTGTAATCCCAGCACTTTGGGAGGCCAAGGCGGGAGGATCACTTGAGGCCAGGAGTTTAAGATCAGCCTGGGCAACATAGTGAGACTTTTACAAAATAATTAAATTAGCCTGGTGTGGTGGCATGCGCCCATAGTCCCAGCTACTCAGGAGACCGAGGCAGAAGGGTTGCTTGAGCCCAGGAGTTTGAGGTTACAGTGAGCTATGATCAGGTCACTGCACTCCAGCCTGGGTAACAGAGCGAGACCCTGTCTCAAAGAAAAAAAATAAAAATGAAGTTCTCAAGGACACCAAGCTCAAATCAAACTAGCAGTTTTCAAGAGGACTATCAAAATAAAATTTCAGGGAGGAGGGGTAAAAAAATAAATAAATAAAATTTCAAGTTAATCCTTCTCAAGTGTCAAACATAGGTACCAACATGAAATTTCCCTGAGATTTTTGTCAGTACATATATATATCCTTAAAACCTGAAATGGATATTCATATTTACATTAAGTTCAATATTTAAAATCTGAATGTGTGTGTTCCAGACTGTTACAAATTCTATTGTTTATGTACTGTCCAGCTACCTTGTTCTGATTTTCAGAAAATAACTTGAGCTTTTCATTTTTAAATAGGCAGTTTTCTTCCAAGCCTATAACTTCGCCAAGTTTCTTGCAGAAACTAGCGCTTATAATCATTACCCTGATTACTCTCTTACAGCTATTCAAACTTTGTGATCACAAAAGCACGTAATTGGCAAGTGTTGGCAGACCAGCTCTCTGCAGGTCCCACTCACTTTTCCAATATTTCTTCATAGCCTCATTCTGTCCGCTGAAGGACAAAGGCCTCACCATGGAGCTGACAGAACAGCTTAGCTCTGTTATTCCCAGTGCCTGTTTCTTTAAAACTTTTTATTGCTCTAAACTGCTTGGGTAAATGACAAAAGGCTTTTGTGGACTGGTATCCGAAAAACTCATTTGAGACCAAATTTATTTCATTGGTAACTCAGAGTGTGCCGGTTTCTTACTATAAAAGTACAAAGTTATTTTTTTCTTCCAGTTCAAGACAACTTTCTCACCAATACTGTATCAGTGGACACTTACAGAGTGAAATGACTCATTTTACTTTAAAAATAGTATTCTTCCTTCTAACTCCTTATGGTTTTGAAAAACTCCATCCTCACTGAGCCACTACAATTTGACACACTATCAGTAACTAATCTTTAAACCCCACAAACCGGGTTGGACACCCACTTGCAAAAAATACATATGTGAACGTTTCTGCTGAACACAAACATTAGCAACCTGTCCAACTGAACAGATTTTGATCATAAATTCTCTAGCTAAATACAAGGACCAAACTCTAAAGATTACTAAACAGATCGCAATCTTTTCTTTTTAAAGTTAGGTCAGCTGCTTCGTCCAAGAAAGCTTCCTGAGCTCTTCGTCTCCCATGCAAAAACAGAAAACTGACCCAATGGTCTCTCTCCATATAAATTTCAAATAAATCCTCTCGGATTACACGAGTCAATTTCATCTTATCACCTGACTCGCTCCTAGAGGTCAGCATGCTGACACCACATTTTAAAATCTGCTATAGAGTTGACTAATTTTAACATACCATTCCCACCATGAGACAAACATGGACTGAAGAGGGTTGTTAAAGAAAAAAGAAAAAGAAAAAAACTGTCCCGAGCATTGGTCAGTCAGACTACACAGTTTACAGCTTTGACAGGACAACTCCTTACGTGGCGAAATACTATCCGGTACAGCAATTGAGCAATTGCTTTCCATTACTCCTTCATGATCCAATTCCCTATTCTTCCTTAGCATTTACAACAGAACCCCAGAGGTAGATCTTTAGAAATGCTTAAAAATAAAGACAACAGGCATTTTTAATTTTAAAGAATTTTAATACAAACTTAATATAAACTATTTCAGTCCCTCTTAACATGTAAGACACTGACTCAAAATACTTTTATACCATTTTTTCAAGTATTGCACAATATAGGTACAAAATTAATATTTACGATTACATTTTCTTCCATAATATATAGCAAAAATCTTTAAACCTTTAACAGAAAATACATTTTTTTTAAAAAGCAAATATTCGTACATTTTAATTCCACCACTAAAGGAATATCCTGTACACAATTTTTAGAATAGTTGATGTCTTTTAAGATGGATATTTTACAATTTCAGTAAAAAAAATACAACATGAAGCTGCTGCTGTCACAGATCACTGTAGTAAAAAGATATAAATGCAATACCATGTCGTAGAAACAATATATATATCCTCTGATATTTTACAAACTTTGTACTAAATTAAATTATACAATTAGAAAAGACCAATAAACCCACTTATTAGTGCCAATTTTTTATAAAAAAAAAATCAGCCATGTCCTTGCTATATCTTAAATACTGTAAGAGGCCATATCTGAAAGTATACTTTAAAATATACAGTCAGTATAAAATAACTTTGTGCTTGGTTGGCAAATGAAAAATGATGCATGTTTTATTTTTGTAACCAAGCTTGAATGTATCCTTACTATAAGCTTTAAAAAAAAATCTCAAGGAGGTACAAAGAAAAAAAAAAAATCCCCCTTGGGCCCGTGCATTTTAACTTGTACATTTTTTCCTTGTTTTAGTTAGCCATAACAGGCTGGAATTGCTGGTTAGAATACTGCATGTTATTTAAGCTAAAATTCAAGCCATCTACAAAAGACTTCTCATTGAGGCCTCCATAGGCTGCAAACACATCAAAGGCATTACTGTACTGGAGAGGACTGAGGTTAAGGGGGCTGTCACCTGGGAACATTCCATTGGTACTACTACCTTGACCCTGCATATTAGGAAAAATAAATTCCTTGGCATTAGGAGAAAGAGCAGAGGTTTTCTGCTGTTGTTGCTGCTGCGGCGGTGGCGGTGGTGGTGGTGGCTGGGATGGCTGCTGCTGTTGCTGTGGCTGCTGCTGGCTACCCAGGCCGAGCCCATACAGAGAGTGCATTGAGGACGAGATGGCTTTCTGCTTCAAGAGGTCATTCACATTCAAGCCGAGGTTGATAGGAGAAGTACGTGCAACCTTGTTGCTACGGCCACTATTCTTCATTTTGGTAGAGCCAAACTTGGTGGCAGCAAAAGTGGCAGTGGTAAAGGTTAAAGGCTGAGTGGACCGGGGCATGAAGGTAGGGCTTACAGCAGCAGAGTGGCCAAAGGGAGGCGATGGAGAGCTGGACACTGATGAGGCTGGGTCACTTATGGGCATAAAAACCTGGGCCTCTGGGTTAAAGCTGTTTTTGATCTCCTTATCCAACTCACATCCATTTTCATTACTATCATCCACATAAAGCACCTTCACTGGTCCCTTTTCACCAATTTGGTAGGAAACCTCAAATGGGTCGATCCAAACACTAAGATCCTGTGGCAGATTGCCACGAACATCATCAATGTCCAAACCACTCTCTTTGGATGCTTGTTCAATCACTGGGTCCACTTTCTCCCCTACGTGTATACATCTAAACCCTGATCCTTTGTATGGCTTTTCAGGATACCAATGCCCTTCATATTTCTTCTTAAGAAGTCTTTCAAGCTCTTCACCAAAAATGTTGACACGTCTCCTGGGAAGCTTATTGTACAAATATGAAATAATAAAATTTAGTGCTACTTGGATTTCAAGCTGCATAGCTGCTATGCCACAAAGTTAGGTTTGTTTCAACTCTCCCACCAAAAAAAAAAAAAAAAAAAAAGAAAGAAAGTGTTCAGTTTGTGGCAGGGAAACAAATTTTCATTCAAAGTGCTGGTATTGGTAGATTATCCTTCACCTTGAGTGATCTTGTTCCTTAAAACAAAACAAAAGCAAACATGTCCAAATAAGATAAATGTAATATAAGTCCCATGACCTTTTTGTATACTCCTAGAGCAATTTTACTTTTGAAAATCTCTGATAGGCTAGAAAGCCTGAAAAATATAATTACTAAAAAATAAAGTAACATACAACAGAAAATTGTTTAGTAAAATTGAGAATCTCATAGGAAACTACGAGTTTATAGTTAAAATAATATCTTTTAAAATCCTATTTACTTTGTTTTTGAGTGAAGTTCTAAGAAAAATATCTCCACAATATGCATTCTTCTTCTTCCTTCGGTTCTCACAAGAATATTTACTGGAAACTCTACTCAGCATATGCCCCACATATATACGCCACTTTTAGAAGGTGGTCTTTAATTTTTATTGTTATTCACCAATTTAGAAGTAGACACTATATTTTAGTTTATTTTGAATATATACTGTCTAAATCTGCTCTATTGTTAACATTTAGAAATTTGAGAAGTTAGGAAAATTATTTTAATTTCGAAAGTACATGATGCTAAACTTAAAGGTACTAAGTACTAAACGAATTGTCATCCTACTCAATGATGATTAGGAACCAAATTGTCCTATAGTTGCAAGCCTTAAATATACTAAGGGCACACAATAACGGAGCTTCTCTGTGCTTTTTTTCAATGTGTATTTTTCTAAATGTGAAAATACCTCTTCGGCCCAAGTGTAACAAAAGTAACAATGAATTTTAAAGCTCCATCGATTATTCTGTTTAAAGGCCAGGGTATCTGAGTTTTATTCTGATTTTAAAAACCACCTCCCTCCCTCTCACGGGAGAACAGCCGGAGAGGCATGTATGATAAGGTCGACCTTTAAACGTTTGCTGGATCAGCACTGGGTGGGGATAAGAAAAGATCAAGGGCAAACAGAAGATATTTGCGAAGGGTATCTATTTGTACACTGAGGTTGATTAAAAAGGACATTTAAAAATCAAGTTGGTATGAATTCGTCTGTTCCATTTTCCATATCCGTGGTGACAAAGGGAAAAGAATCCCTGGCCGCCCCTAAACTACAAACACTTTCTAAGTCAAAAGCCTGAGTGCCAGCACAGGCAGCCGATTAAGCCCAATTGCTTGAAGGTGCAGCCGAGCCAAATTCAGGCTCGGTGGAAGGTAGTTTTAAAGCAACGCCTTAAGACAGACGGGAGTGTGAAGAAATTACATAAACAGCCAGTTGAGTCTCATTAGATTTCTGCTCACAGCCCTCGGAGCCCAAGCGCTACAGCAGCAGCAAAAGCAAGAGGAGGAGGAGGTGGAGGAGGAAGAGAGTACGAGCCTCCTCGCAGGAGGAGAAGCAGAGGAGGAGGAAGGCCACGGGAATGGAAAAGCAATCTTCGGAGGCCGAGCACCGGTACCGAGCAGGTCGGGGCGCCGGCCGCAGCCGGGTCAGCCGCTCCCCTCCCCCGCCGTAACCTGACCCGCCGCTCCCCGCTCCCCGCCCCCCGCCCGAGGCTCCTGGGACCCGGCCAGAGCCCAGGGGAGCACCGGTTCCCCGGCACCATTTTCGGTCGGACTGCAGCGTTCCCCGCGAGCTCGCTGCTCCTCCCGTGCGCCCCAACCCCCGACTCCCGTCAGCTTGCCCCGGGCCGCCCTCCCCGGTCACCCGCCCGGGCCAAGCCCGACGCGCCGCCGCCCCTCGGAGCCGCCTCCCGCCGGGCCTCGGGAACCGCGGCGACTGCCCCTCCGCGCCCCGGGCCGCGACGCTGCCGGCCCCGAGCCCCCGAGGGCTGGGGCTGGACTACGCTGCATCCCCTCCTCCGCTGCACGGCCCGGGGCTCCCGTCTCCTCGCCGACCTCGCCCGCCGCCCCGCGATACTTACGGGCTGCTTCGGGGCTGCTTCCACCACGGGCCGGCGGCTGGGCGGGGGAGAGGGGCGGCAGGGCGGGGACACGGGAGGGTTGGAGCGCCGAGCTGGCCGAGTGCAAGACGTCGCCGCCGCCGGGCGGAGGACTGCGGCCTCCGGCAGGGCTCAGGAGCTTGTTGCGTCTGGCTCGGGGTGGCAGGGACAGGGGTCTGGCGAGCGCGCTCACTTCACACAGCCCAGTGCCCCGGCCCAGCGTCCCCGTAGTCGCCCTCTCCGCGCCGGGCCAGAGCTTCGCTCCTTCTGCCGCGGCGCGCGCCCCGCCTCTCGTTTTATATTCTCCTCCCTGCCCCCATTCCCCTCCGTGGGGGTGCGCGCGCCCGCTCCGCGTCACACAGCTCTGGGCGGTGTAACCATTCCCCTCCCTCGGTGCCCGGCGCCCCAGACCCCCTCCCGCTGGCTCCGCCCCTGCCCTGCCCCCCGACGCCATTGGCCAAGTCCCGCCTGCCCATGTCCTGACGGGCGGCGGACTGCCGGGGTGGGGAAAGTCACACCCCTCGGGCTCCAGGAGGACCAATGAACCGACGAGCTGGAGTGACTGTGGGCGGGATTAAGAGAAAATTTAGAAAGGGATTGGGGGAGAGACGTGCCAGTGACGGTGAAAGGGGTGGGAAGGGCGGCTGCGCTCGTTCTAGGCGGAGAGCGCCTAGAAGAGGGGGGAGGAGAGTGGAGCCGGTGGAGCAGGGGCGGCGGAGAACGCGGAGAGCCCCAGGCACCGAGAGGGAAGGGAGAGGATACAGAAAATGCCCTACCCGAGCGGGGCTGTGGCCGAGGAAAATCACACTCGCGTACTAGCTACCAAGTCGTCCCCCAGCCCACCCCAAGGGAGTTCAGAGAAAGGGCGAACTGTGACCAGGACTCGTTCACCCGATTAATTGCATATTAATCACCTCAGGGCCTAGGCCAACTGCCACCCAGAGAGTGGCAACTGCAGAACCCAAAGCTGTGGTGCCGGGCTGGGGGTGGGGAAGGGCCACCTCGTCACGCCTCCCGCCCAGGTGACAGTTTAACTGCCTCCGCAGTGCCACCTCAGACCTCCCGGTGCGAGCCGGCAGCAGCTCGGACATGGGGGTGGCTTGAGAAGGATCACAGTTTATTGCAAACGTCCTGGCCCAGGCCTCCACGGCCCAGGGCGTGGCGACGCGATGCCAGACTGCGTGTATACATGTACGTATACGTATACACACATGCATGGTGCATTTCAAGGGCTTGTCTTAACATGGGTGCACGGAGTAAACACGATGCCTTCCTGTAATGCGCATTTAAGATAATTTCCGATTGAAATACGTGCGGGAGTGGAGAAAGAGAGGGACCTAAGGGGTGCAACCGGGTAAGCGCCTCTTTTCACAACCTGCCCCAGAGAAACACACGAAGTTACATTGGGAGTGGAATGAAGCGTCCCACTCTGCTAAAAATATTACTCTCAGGTAGCAACGACGCCTGATTGGTCGCGCTTGTCCCTTAGCAACCAGGCGATTGGCCATCTGGTATCCAGGAGACCGACGTCAAATTCCGACTGGGAAAAGGAGAGAGAAAGTCTAGGGGGAGCTAAGGAGGGGATGGAGAGAAGGAGAAGCAAATGAATGAAACGCCCATCGCCTGGCCTTCCCCTTTCCCCTTTCCTCTGCCTTCTTGGAGCACTTCCTGGAAAAATACCAGTTGGGGCGCCGCCTTCCCCTCAAAACTGCGGGGCCTGCCCTCAACCTGCTGTAAAGAAGTTAAACCGCTGCTCACCCAGGCATGGGGTGTCCGCGGGGCGGGCCTGTGTAGACCAGCTGTGCTCCTCGGGCACAAACCCGCTTTATGTGTCGGGCCTAGAAGCTTTTCGCTTTATGGACTCGAGATCTGGAAGTAGCCTTCTTCTCCACCCTGAGTCTCCCGCCTCTCCCTTTTAGAAGGAACCACATTGAGAAAGGACATTTCTCAATGAGGGAACGATGGGTTTGTGGAATGGGCTGAGGGTGGGGAGTGGTCAGGTGAGCGATTTTATGTTTATTGTGTAGATTCCTAAAACATAGTTTTACTCAGTGACTCTTTTAAGTTCGGATTGTTTTCTTTTAGGGTTTAGGTTTTCTATTAATAGTTGCAAACAAAAGTGGAATTAAATTGTGAAAATGTGGCAAGCATTTTAAATTAAAATGCCCCTTCCTCTGCATCAAAATATCATCAAAATATCAAATATAAATTATTCGTTCTGTTTTCTTTTCTTTTTTGTTCATTCATATCTTTTAGGTTTTTTTAAATAATGACCATTAATTCCATTTGTAATAAAAATGAGTTATTTTTAATTTTATAATTAGTTGAGAACAGAAATTGCAAGAAACTAGGTAGGATATTTTGGGAATGGCTTACCAAGAGAAACACTTGAGTTTTCATGTGCTCCAGAGCATAATCTCTCTTACCATCAGGCAAATAATGTTACCGTACCAAACATCCAGAATTTCAGGACCACGTGTCTTGATTTGTAATTTGGAAAATATATCACTATAATTAGGGGAGCATATTAGGCTTGGCTGAGATTAAAATGTCTAACTAAAGATAGATGAATCGTAATTTTGTCCAGTCTATCTATACTTTTCATGAATTCTCTAAAAGGAAGGCACAAATTCTCTTTTCTGAATGTCCCCAATCCATAACGTTTGTTTAAACTATGAGAGCAGTCATCCGATAGTTGCTGATTAAATATCAATAGCAGTAAATACACATTTTAAGTCAGAAATTTAGATGTCAAAAATTTATGAGTTATTGCTGCTCAGCCCAGGGGTATGAGAGGGTTTCAAACCAAATCTAAACACAAACACACACACACACACACACACACACACACACACACACAGATACACAGCGAGGCCCCGTTGCTGGAAAAAGCACTGAAGGGTAGGTATTGGAAGATCTGAGTTTCACCCCAGTTTTTATCAACTTTTAGTTTTCTCACCTACAGAAAGTGTTGGATTAGATAATCTCTAACATCTCTTTCAATTAAAAAATTCCACATTTAAAAACTCAATGTCCCTAACATAAATAATGTAGTTTTTTTTCAAGTATGGATTGCCAATATAAGGGAAAGCCAATTTGTATCTTTGAACATTGCCAGTCACAAGGTATAAAATGTCCTTTATCCAAGTTTTGCACTTTACAGAACCCCTCATAGGGCTGATTACTATTTAACATTGAATTTGGAATTGTGCAGGGGAGTGGACTGCTAAATGATTATTTCGATTTATGGAGGGGAAAAAGGGAAGAATTTGATATTAGGCTCCAGGCGGTATCACAATGAAAAGGTATACCTCTCTCTGAGCAAATGACAGTCACTAGAAACCGTAGCCTTTGCCTTTCACATCTTATCTCCCACACAATTCCTAGCTGGGCCTTTCAATAAACATAATAATTATTTGATAAAAAATAACTTCCAGTATCATTATAAAATACAGTTCTTGAAAGTGCCCTGAATTATTCCCTCGTCCACACACACCACCTTGATCTCTGAGAGAGACGTGTCCTAAACTTTCTAATTCTTATTAAATTTCCTTGCAAATTGAGGTAGGATTCAGGAGAATTCCTATCACATAGTATGTATTACTAAGGCTTATTTCACTTCAAGGGAATCAATCGTTTACCTTTATTTGAAAAGAAGGCAACATACAAATATAATATTGTTCTTATCATTATCATTATTCATTTCTTTATAGACAGTCATGCAACACAAACCGTAGTATACTATTTAAAAATGATAAAGTAACCATGGAGTTATTAAAAAACAAGTAAACCAGTCCTTTCCTAAACATTTCTCAAGGAAAGGCAATGCACTGACGTCTGAGGAGACCTCAGTGTGGTTTCCTGTGGCTTTTCATATGGGTTTGTAAAAGAGTGCCATACATTCTCCAGAAGAGCCTGGAACACAGATATTGGTAATTAAAAGGCAACTGGATAATGTTGAGCAAACCCATTTATCTCTGGAGCAGGCAATTCCACCGAAGCAACTTGGTCTGATAAGAGAATGTCTCCTTATTATAACTTACTTACTCCCTATAATCTTGAACAAAAATCCGCGCTCAATCTTGAAATTTCTCTCCATCAGCTAAGGATGAGGATATTGATTTCAGCAAGAGATTATCATGCAGATTGCAGGAGTGATACAGTGTTCATGACATTCTGAGTACAAAGAACATTTATTTAAAGTTCTCTGTGAGCAAATGTTATTAGAGTACTTTAAATACATTTAAAGCATGGGTTGCATATGTTATTATGCAGCTCTGCGTATGAAAATAGAATATAGTTATACATATATATATAACACCAGTTGTGGCAGACACTGTTGCCAGCTCACCCGTTTCCCATGCCCCATTCTCATCCCCTGTCTTCCTAACTAAAGTGGCTATAAGAGCTAAATGTGTGTTTTCCCAGGCTTCATGGCAGTAGGGGTGGCATTGTGACACTGTTCTGCCAATAAGACATAAACAGAAGTCAGCTGGGATAGTTTCTGAGAGCACTTTGCTTTTCTTATCAAAGGAATTTGTTCCAGTTACTACCGGCTGCATAACAAACTATCCAAAACACCCATTTATTATGGCATGAAAATGCCCGTTTTATTATGCTGTTGGTCAGGAAATCAGTCAGGACACGGGGGATGCATGGCTTGTCTCTGCTCCATGATGTCTGGAACCGCAGCTGGGAAGACTCAGCACTCAAGAATTATCTGGAGCAGATGTGTTTAACAGAACTTCCTCCGATGATGGAAATGTGCTATATCTGTGCTGTGATAGCCACATGTGGCTGTTGAGCACTTGAAATGTGGCCAGTGTGAATGAGGAACCAAGTTTTTAAAAATTTAATTTAATTCTAATTAAATCGAAATTGAAATAACCACATGTGGACAGCAGCTCCTGAATCGCACAGCACAGATCTAGAGACTTCTTCACACACATGTCCAGCACCTGGGCTGGGGTTACTAAAAGGCTGGGCTCAGTTGGCACTGTTGACTGGACACATGGCTTGTGAACTCCCCCTGCAGCTTCTCACAGCATGCCACCTGCTTCTGAGAGGAAGCAGAGGGATTTTTCTGGAAAGTGGACATTCTAAGAGAGCCACGTGGAAGCTGATTTGCTTTTTATGACCCAGCCTTGGAATTCACAAAGCACCACTTCCACCATACTCTTTTTTTTTTTGGTGAGACAGAGTCTTGCTTTGTCCCCCAGGCTGGAGTGTGATGGCCTCATGGTAGGTCACTGTAACCTCAAATTCTTGGGCTCAAGCCATCCTCCTGCCTCAGCCTCCCAAGTAGCTGGGACTAACAGGTATACACTACCATGCCTGACTAATTTCTTTTTATTTTTTGTGGAGATGGGGGGGTCTCACTTTTGCTCAGGCTGGTCTTGAACTCCTGGCCTCAAGCAATCCTTCCACCTCGGCCTCCCAAAGTGCTAGGATTACAGGCCTGAGCCACCGTGCCTGGCCCCACCATGCGCTATTGTAAGTAATCACAGGCCAGATTCAAGGGGAGGGGATATAACCTCTACCCCATGTCACAGAATTTGTGGCCATTTTTTAAAATCACCACTGGGGCATTTCTACCTTCCTCCTGCCTTGAACGTGAATCTGATGGCAGGAGCTGCAACAGCCTTCTTATAACCATGAAGAAAATCTCAGTTCATCATAGAGATGGGGGCTCTCACCAATGCTAGTAACTGCCTAGGTCTGGTCCATTTTTTAAACCACATTAAGTGTTCTATGACTTGCAGCTCAAGCATCCCCAGCAAAAACACCAACATTACATCTTGAACTTGATTCTCAAAAAAAATAAATCAAAATAAATTTTTTTCTAGTCTAAAATATCAGGGCTTCTGTGTCATTATAAAACCCAGAAATGCTTATTATAGAAAATTTGGAACACACAGAAATAAAGAAGAAAATAGCAATCTTCTATAATCCTGCCACGCAGTGCTAACCATCTTGCTCCATTTCTTTCTGAATAAGTTACTATTGTGACTACAATTTTGCATCCTGCAGTTTGCTTAATATTACATTGTTCCTATTTTCCCCTGACATTAAACATTTGTCATAATCATCATTTTTAATGACGGCGTAGTACAATCCATTCTACAGATTTAGAATAATTAACCATTGCTGGGTGTGTAAATTGCTGAAAATTTCTCTGTATTAAAAACAAACATATTTAATCAATATTTTTATATATAAATCTTTATTTACATCTGTGATTATTTCCTTGGGCTAGATTCTATAAGTGAACTTACCAGGTCAAAGAGAAGCAACATTTTTTAAGGTTCTTAATACATAATGACAATCCACTTTCCAAAGAGATTGTACTACTGTACCCTCCCAGAGTATACTCATTGCACTCTTACTACATTTGTAGCCATCATTGCCTACTAAATTTTAAAAAAAAAAGTTCTTGGCTAATTTGATAGGTAAAATGATATCTACTATTTTTTTTTTCTTGAGACTGAGTCTCGCTCTGTTGCCCAGGCTAGAGTGCCGTGGCATCAGCCTAGCTCACAGCAACCTCAGACTCCTGGGTTCAAGCAATCCTCCTGCCTCAGTCTCCTCAGTAGCTGGGACTACAGGCTTGCACCACAATGCCTGGCTAACTTTTTTATTTTTAGTAGAGACGGTGTCTTGCTCTTGCTCAGACTGGTCTCGAACTCCTGAACTCAAGTGATCCTCCTGCCTCAGCCTCCCAAAGTGCTAGGATTACAGGCATGAGCCACCACACCCGGCCCAGATATCTGCTATTTTAATTTGTATTTCTTTGGTTACATGTAGGATGAACATGTTTTGACATATTTATCAGCTCTTTGAATTACTGTTTCTGTGAATTTTTATCTATGCCTTTTCTCCATGTTTCTATTGAAGGTCTTTGTGTTTATCTTCAATTTGTATGAACATCTTGCATGTTGTGTGTCAAATACGTGACTGAACATGATCCTGATCATAAACCTCACTCTAGAACTTACCCAAACATTTTAAACATGTGATTTAGATGCCTAGAACCTTGATTTCTGATCTACTGTTTAACATTATAAGGTTCTGACCAACTCAAAGGTTACCAGTGGATGCTTACAAACGAAAAGGAAAAACAAAACAGTTCTAATGATCTTTACTCAGGCCTCTTCTTGACTGTTCTGCCACATTTCATATTGCTTACTGGTAACTACTTGAAATATTTCCTTCTGACTTTGAAGACTTTGCATGTTCTTGTATTGACATAGGTTGACCGAGCATGGCTCCCACTTTGTATCTCAGCTTCAGTGGAACATAGTAGAAAAATCATGGATTTGAAATTAGAGGATTGTGTTTCAGTCTTGCTCTGCCAGATATTCACTGGGTACGGCTGCTCTGAGTGTCAGCCCTTATGTAATAAATAGAAGCAATAATTACCCTCAGAGTTGTGTGAGAATCAAATGAGGTGATGCCTGTTAAAATGCTTTGGGAACTATCGAGCCCTACATAGATGTTAATATTGTCTTCCTTTCTTCCTCCCACCCTTCCTCCTTCCCTCCTTCCCTCCTTCTCTCTTTCTCTCTTTCTCTTTCTCTTCCTTCTTTGCTTCTTACATCTGGCAGAAATTCAAGTACCGTTTGATTCAGCTCAAGTAAAAAATATGTGAAATTGCTTTTAAACTATAGGCCAGTATTATTAACACTCTCTTCTGTCATATACAGTGTCCCCAAGTCTATCGTTTCCACCTTCAAAATGCCTCTTGGAATCTCACACCTTGATGTTTTATACTGTTATTTAATTCTTAGTTTATCTATAATAACTTTCCATGCGTTTATGTCCTGTCCCCTCTGTTGGATTCCAAGTGTTTTTAGAGCAAGGATCATGTCTTATACTTTTATGTACCTTTGCACACGAGCTTTATAATGCTTTGCAGTCCATCAATGTTGATTGATTGATGACTTTGCTATGTCACTGCCTAATCCAGTGAAAGAACACAGAATGTTTGAGGAAGGGTAAGTGCTTCAGAGTGGCTGGTGTGTAGGGGTCAGAGGTGACAATCTAGAAAGGAGGCTGCGTGGTAGGCAAAAGCCAGGTTATTGAGGACCTTGTATTAGGAAATTTAGAATTTTGCCTTTAATAGATGAGAAGATGGCTAGGCATCGTGGCTCATACCTGTAATCCTAGCACTTTGGGAGGCCGAGGCAAGAGGATTGCTTATGGCCAGAAGTTTGAGACCAGCCTGGGCAACATAGCAAGACCCTATCTCTACAAAAACATGTAAAAATAAGCCAGGTGGGACCCTGTGCATGCAGATGACATCACCTGGAGCTCAAGAAGGTGCACGCGGATATCCAAGTTCTGACAATGGCCAAGAACAGATTAAGAGGGCAGAAGTCCGGGAATGTATTTCACATAGCTGGCCAAAAAAACTTTAAGGCTAAAAACAAAGCAAAACCAGTTACCACTAATCTTAAGAAGATAAACATTATGAATGATGAAAAAGTTAACAGAGTGAATAAAGCTTTTGTAAATATACAAAAGGAACTTGCACACTTCTCGAAGGGCCTTTCTCTTGAACCTGTGCAGAAAGAATTGATTCCTCAGCCATGTCATGAAAGCGAACCAGTTAATGTTGATGAAGCTACAAGATTAATGGCTCAGTTGTAATACAGTGGTGATATATCTAATTCCCCAAAGAGACCAATAAATTAAATGTTTTATACAAAAAAAAAAAAAATTAGCCACGCATGGTGGTGCATGCCTGTAGTCCAATCTATTCAAGAGGCTGAAGTGGGAGGATCACTTGAGTCCAGGAATTCAAGGTTATGGTGAGCTGTGATCACACCACTGCACTCCAGCCTGGGTGACAGAGCTAGAACTTGTCTCTAAAAAAACAAAAGAAGAAGTAAAAGGGAAGAATTTATTTGCTGGCTCACATCTCCCACTGGTCAAAGGATTCATGCCATGTTAGAGAACTATATTGCACAGGTATATGTCCTATTTCTCCAAGAGACCTGATTTGTCACAAGAGCAGGCCAATAGCTTCTACTGCCTTGTGCCTGTGCCATCCATGGAATGCTTAATAAATATTTGGCTGAACTGACTTTTCAAGTGTCATAAAATGCAGCATTCTGCTATTTGGTCATTTGCATCGCAATGTGCTTTTCCCAATATTTGCTGTTTTATTAACCTGTTAAGTTTTATTATTTGTGCAGTACTTACACAATCACCAGATGATTTCACATGCTCAGTGGCATTTGCATTCTAACGCCAAGTCATTGTTCTTCTATTCTCAATATGGCTAATGTGGAAAAATATTAAACAACATGTAGAATAGCTCTAAGAGATTTGATATTGACCAACACAGGAATGACAGAAATTACAAATGAAGAGAACAAGGGGAAGGAAATAACAGAAGAAATCAGAGAGAGAAAATTGATATACCAATTACTTAAAAATTAAAGAATTGACTAATATAATTAATAAGTTTGATTTAGTAGATATCTGTGTTCTTATAGGACCTTCCAAGAATAGACATTCTTTTGGACTATCCATGGACTGGTTTTAAATTGCCTATGTATTATGTCAGAAAATTTCCATGAATTCTCCAAAATGAAAGCTTTATGACCCAAACTGCCCACAGAACATTGACAATAGAAATTAACAACAAATATAGCAAAACATCTACTTACAATTTGAAAGAACTTTTTGAAATAGCTCTTATATTAAAGAGGAAATCGAAACTGAAATTATGTGTAATTTATAGTTAGGAAATCAAAACTAAAGCAACAGATTGTTTTAGAGTAAGACCAATGTGATTACTATATGCTAAATTCTACAGAATGCTGATAAAGTGATAATCAGAGGAAAATTTATTTCTTAAACACATTTATTAGAAAATGAGAAAATCTGAAACTAAGTTATCTAAGCATTTGACTCAGGATGCTAGAAAAAGAGAAGGACAATAGACCTAAATAAATAGAATACACAAATTAATAAAAATAAAGCAGAAATGGATGAAATGAAAAACAAAGATCAGATGCCTAAAATCAAAAGCTGATGATTGTCCAATAAAATAGATAAAAATTTTACAAGTCTGATCAAAGGAAAATGGACACAAATGGACAATTTTAGAAATAAAACAATAACATAATTATAGAAGCAAAGGTTATTAAATAATTAAGAGCATATTATATACAACTGGATTAAACTTATAATTCTCAGGGAAAAATATAAATCATCTCAACTGACTTAAGAAATAATATCAAATCTAAATAGACCACCAATAATAGAAAAAAATTGGAAAAAAAGTTTAAGATCTACCCACAGAAAAGACACAAGGCCAAGGTGGTTTTATGGCGAGCTCTGTCAAATTTCTGTGTTATTTGACTTTTCAGAGCTTAGGGAAGCATAAAGATCTTACAAACTCATTTTATGAAGTTGGTATAACACTAATATCAAAGCAGACAAGGATAGAGCAACAACAAAAGGAAACCAAAGTCTCTTTTCACTTGAACTGTTCATAAGTTTAAGTTTGCTTATGAACACAGATGAAAAAAATCCTAAATGAAATATTAGCAAATTGAATCAGTGTATTAAAAGTAATGCAAAGATGGTTCAATGTTAGGAAATCTATTAGTGCAATTCACTGCATTAATAAACCAAAGAGGGAGGAAGTGATCATTTCAACTGATTCAACAAAAAGAGCATTTGATAAAATCCAGTACCCTTTCATGATTAAAAACAAAACTCAGGCTGGGCGTGATGGCTCACGCTTATAATCTTAGCACTCTGGGAGGCCGAGGAGGGAGGATTGCGTAAGCTCAGGAGTTCCAGACCAGCCTGAACAAGAGCAAGACCATGTCTCTACCAAAAGTAGAAAAAAAATTAGCCGGGTGTGGTGCACACCTACATGGGAGGCTGAAGCAGAAGGATCGCTTGAGCCCAGGAGTTTGAGGTTGCAGTGAGCCATGCTCACACCATTGCACTCTACCCAGGGCAATAGAGTGAGACTCTGCCTCAACAAAATAAAATAAAATAAAAATAAAAATAAAACTCTTTTAAGTAAAGTAGAGAAGGAAACATCCTCAACTTGATAAAGTATCCATCAGAAAACTACAGCAAATGTTATACTTAATGGTGAAGCATTAGAAGCATTTTCTTTAAAGTCAGTATTGAGACAAACAGAGTTGGTACCATTGCTATTATTAAACAAGCCTGGAGTACCTAGCTATTGTAATAAGACAAGAAAAGGAAATAAAAGGTATACATCAGCATGAAAAGAGATAAAATGGAATTGTTTATAAATGACATGGTTATTTATCCAGAACTCCCAAGACCAATAGCTTATAAGACTCACTACTGCACTTGACTAGTCTTAAAAAAAAAAAAAAAAAGCTTATAAGAGACTTTAATAATATGGTATGTTAGGAAATTAAGCATACAAAAAATTAATAGCTTTTCTATACAACAGCAATAATAAATTAGAAAATGTAATAGAAAAAAGACACCATTTGCATTAATAATAAAAACTATATGGTACTTTGGAACAAAATGTCGAAAAACATACATGACTTATTATGAAGAAAACTATACAACTTTTCTGAAGGACACATGAATACTGAATATATAGAAAAACAGGTTATATTCCTGGATAAAAAGACTCAGTATTAAAAAGATATAATTTTCCTCTGAATTAATTCCTAATTACCTTCCAGTGGGATCTTTTATGGTTGTGCTGATTCTAAAATTCATCTGGAAGAGTAAATGTATAAGAATAACCAAGAACATTTTGAAATGGAAGAATCATGAGAGAAGCACTTCCTGTTATATGTCAAGATATACAACAAAGATATCAAAGATATAATAATAATGTGATATTGATGTAGGAATGGCCAAATGGGCAAGGAAACAAAAAAAAGGGTCCTGAAATACATCCTGTATAAATAGGAACTTATTTTATAATAATGATGGTAATTAAAACGTATGGGGGACAATGATGTTGGGACAACCGGCTATCAATTTTAGGGGAAAGAAGTTATATCCCATCATACACGAAAATTCCAGGTGGTTTAAAGATCAAAATATTTTTTAAAGCCCATACATAAGAAATAAATATGCAAACATTTAAAAAAAAATCTTGAGTTGGGGTAGGCCTTTTCAAGGAAGGCTCTAATCCTAAAAGCCAAAGAAAAGATTAAGATATTCTACAGATAAACAGATTTCTCTATTAATAATGGATTAGCAGATAAACATTTAAATCTTTAGTAATATTAAAGAAACATAATGTTAAAAGACAAATGGCCAACTGAGAGAAATTATTTGCAACTTAAGCAAAGAACAAAAGATTAAGATTCATAATATATAAAGAACTCCCACAAACCAACAACTGAAAAATATATAAACCTAATGGAAATAGACCAACTGTAAAATGGAATTGATTCAAAATTACAACTTGTTAATAAACACACAAAATGACAATTTCACTAAAAATGCAGGGAACACAAATAAAAACAATGAGATATTTTGTTTTGTCTTTTGGCTTGATAGAACTTGATAAAAACTGCTAATTGCTAGTGTTGACAAAAAAGAGTGGGGGAAAAGGGTCTCTCACAGGAATTCAAATTGTTTCAGAATGAGGGTCGGAGTGGAAATTGATATCGGTTTGTGGTGAGAACAGAACTGTCCACATCTGTGCAGAAAGGTATGTCTTTAAAGACACTTCAGAACCATTTAGAATTGCAAAGGGAATCGAAGCGACTTAAATGTTCATCAACAAAGGATGGTTGAATAATTTTGATACATTTTATACTTTGTAGGTGTTGACGAGATGGATCCTTACTGATGGAGGAAAATACCGTGTATCAGGCATTGTTCTTCCTGATTCGCATCTGTTTAATTCTCACAAAAACCCTGTAAGGAAGATACCATAACTAGTGCTATTTTATAGATGAGGGAACTGAGGCGTAGGGGTAGGTCATTCATCTGACAGTGCACAGCTCTCTAAGTGGCAGAGCTGGGATTTGAACCCCAGTCATTTTGCTCTAGAGCCTCTGGCTTACCTATCACTTTAAATCATGTTTGCATGACTATGATATCCTGGGAAGATAAGAAAGCCACAGAAAAAGATAGAATAATCTCGTCTTTATTAAAAGTGGAAAATATGTTCTGGTGCATACGAACAAGTGGTTATGTTTGACACGGGGTAGCTTTGGGGGTGGCTAAAAGGGTAGTTCACTTTTGGCTCTATTCTTTATACACTGCTTGAATTTTTCACAGTGAACAGTTACTTTTGTAATTAAAAGTAAAATATTAAATGTATTTTAACATTTATTATACTTATATATTAGATATAATTTTTATATAGTTTATAACTATAGATGTCTTCATATTTGGGGCTTCTTTGTTTATGTAGTATTGGTTTCCAAAAGCTTCCTTTAGTTCAAACTATTTTTTTTTTTTTTTTTGAGACAGAGTCTCACTGTGTTGCCCAGGCTAGAGTGCCGTGGCGTCATCCTAGCTCACAGCAACCTCAAACTCCTGGGCTCAAGCGATCCTCCTGCCTCAGCCTCCCGAGTAGCTGGGACTACAGGCATGCGCCACCATGCCCGGCTAGTTTTTTTCTATATATTTTTAGTTGTCCGATGAATTTCTTTCTATTTTTAGTAGAGGCGGGGTCTCGCTCTTGCTCAGGCTGGTTTCAAACTCCTGAGCTCAAACAATCCGCCCTCCTCGGCCTCCCAGAGTGCTAGGATTACAGGCATGAGCCACCGCGCCCAGCCCTAGTTCAAACTATTATCTCTTACAAAAATGAGAACAGAATTCTCACACACCACCAATCTGTCTACATTCCCAAACCATTACTTTATCGCTTTGGGAGAGAGCTGATTTTTTGTGCATTTTGAAATACCTATTTGTTACAAAAATTCTGTAAATGGTTTAGTTAAAATGGCTTTAGCTCAACACTAACA
This sequence comes from Propithecus coquereli, assembly GCF_000956105.1. Classification (NCBI taxonomy): domain Eukaryota; kingdom Metazoa; phylum Chordata; class Mammalia; order Primates; family Indriidae; genus Propithecus; species Propithecus coquereli. The sequence continues at coordinate 8,168,231 of NW_012135969.1, forward strand.
TACTCCTTAACACAGAATTTGCCCGTTTTTGGGTCCGGATTTCCCTCCCACCAGCACTGTTCACAGGAGGGCTCCTTGTAAGATGCTCTGCAGGGTGAGGCGGGGGTGGGGACAGGAGACTAAGGAAGCCCCAGTCTAGTGGGAGAGACAGACACTTTCCAAGCCAGAAACCTAGCAGTCCTCTGGGACACCGCTTTGTGCTCATTCCGTCCCTAATTCCAACCTGCCACGGGGCCCATCAGCCTGACCTCCTGCCTGTTGTTCCAGTGTGCGCACCACTGTCCAGGCTGCGGGCACCTCCTCCCTGGACCACTGCGCCAGCCGCCCACTGGCTTTCGTGCCTCCACTCCTGCCCCCTTTGCTAACCCATTCTCCACCTGACGGCTGAGGGATGGATCTTCTAAACAACGCAAATCGGACATGTGCCCATCGCCCTGCCGCCACTGGGGTGAGCCCATCGTTGTTTCCGTTACTCTTAGGGCAGGGTCAAAGGCCCTCACTGTGGTCTACAGACCCTGGAGGATCTGGTCCCTGCCTGCCCATCCAGCTGCAGCCCAGAGCTTGCACAACTCCCTCGGCCCCTTACTTCCTCAATACGCCCCGCTCCCTCCCACTTCGGGGCCTTTCACTTGTCCTTCTGCCCCAGCCTCTCACGCCACCCCTCATCTCATCAACCCCTACCTAGCTTTCTGCTATCATCCCACTTCTTCCAGGGAAGCGGCCCCACCCTCACTGTTAGAGCAAAACGCCTGCCATTTGCTGCCATCACTCCCGAGCAGGTATTTACTCAATGGCTGTCTCCACCCCTGGGCTGTAAAGTCTGTAAGGGTAGGGTCTGTGTCTCCTTTGTTCCCTGGGATCCCTGGAACCAAACACAGAGCTGTGCTCCTACGGTGCTTTATAAGTACTCGTTCAATGAATGAATGAATGGTCCGGGTGTATTACCAGACAGATTGTGGTGGGAGCAAAAGTTGCAGTGGTGTGTGGCGAGGCTGCATTTGCCTGGGATTGGGGGTAGGCAGGGCGGGGCCAAAGGGAGGGCGTCTCTTCATGGGCAGGGAAGGGAAAAGACATTCCGGACTCAGAACCTGCACGCATGTGAGGCAGGCGGACTCCCGTGGTTGCCGGGTCAGAGCGGGGAGAGGCAGAGATAAGGCTGCCATCGTGGGTGAGCCCCGCCTGGGAAGGGCTCTGCATACCAAAAAGAGATTGAACTTTATTCTGCTGTTAATGCGGGAACGTGGCACGGTGTTAGGCAATCTGTCCTACTCCCTGCCTCTTTCCATCCCTCCTTCTCTGCTTTCTTCCTTCTGGAGATAGTGCCAGACAGTGTGCTTTTGATTGGAAAGGGAGTGACAGAGGTTATTGGGTCATTTGTGCCTCAGTGGACCCCTTTTCTTGGCCCTGTCCCCAGATGTATAAAGCAGAGCTGGAGTATAGAGCGTGACACTGCACAGAGCCACCGCACTCACCCAGAGAGGTGCCTGGGAGGCCCCGAAGCACCCGGGACCTCAGCCTCAAGGGTGGATGCCAGAGGGAGGAGTTGAGGGGACAGGTGCCCATCAGTGAGAATGACAAATTGACAGAGATGCTGACAAGCATCTGGGGGTGTGCCACCTGCCAGGGTTTCTTCTGTACTGTTTGCTTTGCCTTGAACAATTGAGCAGTTGAAAGTCCTCAGCCTCCAGAACCAAGTCTAGGGCACAAACAGGTTCCACTTTGCCCAAAGCCAGGCAAAGTCGCCTCTGTCTGAGGTTGGTGGGTAGCGGAAGCTCAAGGTGGCACCGCACTCTGAGGATCTGAAGCCTCACCTTGAAGTTACCAGTGTCCCAGGTGGAGGCACTAACTCCTGGCTGGAGGTGGGGTTAAGGGAGACAAGTGCCCGCTGGGCCAGGCCAGCAGTTTCCATGGGCTTAGACACCTGCTGTCCTGGCTCCTCCACTGGTATTTCAAACCTTTCCACGTTTCAGAACCATAGGACCTATTGACTTCTAAGTTTCCCACTCTGCTCTTTGGGCTTGAATTTGTGCTTCAATTCAACATCACTCATTGGCGCTGGCTCTGTGCAAAGCCCTGTGCTAGGCTCTTGAATCATAAAGGTGAATAACTTATGATCCCTGCTCTCAAGAGACTTACAGTCCAGTGAGACAAACGGATACAAACAGAAACTTTCGGAGCAATGTAAAGACCTCAGAAGAGGTCAAATTCTAGTGGAATCCATCTGACTTTTTACTATCTTTATGTAACTGCCGTATACAACGCATGACCTATAGCTATAGCACATGGCCCAATATTCTGTCATCTTTGGAATCCTTGTTTATTTTTTTCCTAGTAATATTTTGGGGTTTGGGATTATTTTGTTTGGCTACAAGAAGGGAGGATATGCCTCAGTCTCTTCAAAATTTCCTCTGCATTATCAATCAGCTCAGTCTCTTCTGAATTTGATCTGCCCCATGCCCTCACCTGGGCAAGGCAGACCTGTAACAGGTGAGCTGCAAGCTGCCAGAGGAAGCAGCCACATTGTTGCTTCTCAAGAGCAGGCAGGAGGGGCCCTGACCATACATATGTCCTTGATAAGGGCCTGAAATCCCACTGGTAGAACTTTATTCCTTTGAAGCTTCATAAGAAATGACACCTTAAATCCTGACCGCTTATCAACTCTAGAAGAGATTTGTTTATAGCCAAGGGGTCCCAGGATGGGCCCAGGAAGAGCAGGGAGGTGCAGCCAGCTTTCCTGGCAGGCCCTGACTTTTCTCCAGATTTTGAGGTGGTTTCAGTTACCTACTGTGTAACAAACCACAGCCAAACGTCGGGGGCTTAAAACAATGGTTTATTTTTCCCCACTATGCTGTGTGTTGGCTATTTGGGTGGTTCTGCTGAGCTCACCTGGGATCACTCGACAGCTGCAGCCATTGGACTTGGGCTGGGGTCGGGGGTCTAACACAGCCTCATTCACGTGTGGCAGTTGGTGCTGGTCGCCGGCTCTCCAAGTGGCCTCTCGTCCTCCAATAGACTGACCTTCATCAGCATACGGTGGTCTCAAGGTTATGAGAGGGTGATTGTAGAAGCTGGAAGACCCCTTTAGGCATAAGCTCCAGAATTTGCACATTTTTATTAATATTTCCACCACATTCTATTGGTCAAAAAAGGTCATGAGGCCAGTCCAGATTGAAGGAGGTAACAAAATAGCCTTGACCTCTGGATGGGGGGGCAACAACATCGTATTGCAAAGGTGCAGGGACAAAACGAGGCATGATGCGCTGAGGCCATTATTTTAACAATCTACCATGGAGGTGAAGGGATGTGACTATGAAGTGTTAGCTTCAGCACAGCAGAGGAGAGCGGGTGTAAGCCCCCTATTATGCTGCCAGCTTCTGTTTCCATGGTCTCGCCCAGGGGTCTGTTAACTTTTTCCAGCAAGGACGTAGCCTACAAATCAGTCTCCTCTTGACTCCACAGGGCCCATCAAACCACAGAGCTGCTGTTTCGTTGGCCCTCGTGACTTGTCAAAGCATGTTCTGCACCAGGCCCAGTGGTGGGCTGGCAAACTGGGCGGGGACGGGCCGGGGAGACCCTGGTTTGTAGCATTTGCCAATTTCTATGGTGTAAACACTCCTACCATGGCCGATTTCAAACTACAAAGGTAACATCCCTAAATAAGGAGGTCGGAATACTTAAGAAGCATAATTGGCTCTTGGGTTTATTTATATAAGCCGACTTCACGCCTTTTCCTTATCTCTGGAATTTTCTAGGAAAAGGGACTATATTTTTTTAAAAAACATAAACCTTTCTTGGTGCCAAGAGAATAAAATGGGTTAAGAAGACGGAGTCTTATCTCGGAAGGCTGGGAATTCCATAGCTATTATGTAGACTTGGAAACTAGGTGGGATCTAAACACACCTAGTGATGTGTTTGTGTGGGCACAGATAATTTTCTGGAAGGGTGTTCACCTAACTAATAGTGGTTATTCCTGAAGACGGTAGGTGGAAATGAGAGGCCTTTCTTGATACATTTCTGTACCATGTTCACTTTTTTTAAATAGTGAACATATATTAGATTTATAATTAAATAATTAAGACTAAATAAGCACACATGGACTCATTGAACTTTACAGACTGACTCAGGAAAACATAATCCCAGATAAATTGGGGAATTTGTCCCGGTCAGGAGTGCAATCGACACTGGGACTCAGGTCTCTGGACTTCTGGTTCAGAATTCTTTCCCCCAGTTTCCAGGCTGCCCCATTTCAAATCGAATCAGGAAGAAAGTGATGGTTCTACCACCAAAAGCTTGTGGAAGTTTGGAAAACCTCACCTTGGGAGTCTGGGCACAGGTCAGAAGGGTGCCACTGGGAGTTGCATGGGCGTGGCCGGCCACCAAAGGGCAGCAACCCAGAAGCCCTTGGGGACATACCTCTGGCCCCAGAGGAAGTCTGACCACAGCTGGTGTCATTTAGCCTGAAGTAAAGCAGGTGATGGAAATCTCAGATCTGTATTGTTGGTTGGTCTGAAACATCCTCCCCACCAACTTCTTTCTTTCTTTTTTTTCTTTTTTAAAGTAGTCACGGGGGTCTCACTCTTGCTCGGGCTGGTCTCGAACTCCTGAGCTCAGGCCATGCTCCACCTCAACCTCCCAGAGTGCTAGGATTACAGGCATGAGCCACCACACCTGGCCGCCCACCCACTTATTTTTGGACTCTCTTCTTGGGAAATGTCATCGCTGATACTGAATCAATTCATTAAAAATTCTTTTCTGCAGAGTTTAGTGTTTCTTTGATTGGTTTCCCTCTTTCTTGTGCCCTGCTGCTTAAACAACCTTCGGGCTTCGGCACAGTAAGTACAAGGCCAATCAAATGCAGCACAAAAACAAGCATCAATAAATCAATGAAAATAGCACACAAAGGGCAGCCTTATCTCGCAATGGGAGGAGAAGGCACTTGTTTTTAAGGAAAGCTCTTGCCTTGTTTGGGATGAACGTGGGAGGAGGGTCACCGAGGCTAGCACCAGGAGACCAAGACAAATGGGAAACTGAACGGAAAAAAAAACTCTGAAAACAAAAAGTGCTTGAGGTGCTGACACCTCCCTTAGCTCAGAGGTCTGTTCAAGGCTGAAGGGACTAGCTAGAGCCCCAGAGGGGAGATTTCTTTTCCGGGCAGGGCTGACCCCAGGGGACCACAGCACCCAAGCACTCAGAGGTGAAACCAGTTCAGCCCAGTCTTCATACTTTTTTTGAAGCATTCTGTATTTTCTACTTTATTTCTGTGTGTCCCCTTCCTTGTCAGACTGCAGTCCCCATGAGGGCGGCGTCCATATCTCAGTGGCCGTAGTATCTCTCAAAGTGCTTATCATAGTCGCTCATTCCTGGCAAGTGATCAAGAATATGTGTGTTGAATGAAGGAATCCAATCAAAAGCAACAAAAATACTGCACATGGACTTTACTAGTTGGTTTTTTGGGGGAGGGGTAAGCATGGAGGTTTAGGGGTGGGTAGGAAATAAAGATTAAAAAAATATGATCAGGCTATGTCCCTGCCTTGGCTTACAGACAAATCCAAGAGACAGACTTCAACACAGATCTGGGTTAATTGCCCATTTAGCTCCTTGCCCTGGGGCCTGTTATTTTCTATAGATTGTGTCCCAACTTGAGACCCAGGCTTCTCCTTCTCTCCCTCACCCCGGTAGGGCCGCTGCAGCCCAACTGTAGTCCAGTGGCAGGACGGGAGTGGAAGGAAGTGCCGGGTCCGTGTCGCAGTGGCTGTGAAGGCTGGTCTAAGCTCTGACATTCTGGGCAGGTTCTGGGCAATTGAGGACAAGGGCCAACGCTGGAGCCGGGGTGGAGATGGGGCAGGGTATCCACTCAAAGGTGGCTGGAGCTGGAGCCGGAAGGCAGGATCCAGCCAAAGCCCCTGAAGAGTGCCAAGGGGCAAACTGGAGAAAGCAAGTTCAGGGGTCAGGTCCCAAAGGCAAGAGGAGGGCTGAACGTGGGAGAGGGCCCAGGTGGCCCTGGAATGGAGTGGGAGCAGGTTGGGCCGGAAGTGAGAAGGTCCTTGCCTGGGCGAGCGACCTGGCGTATCTGCAGCAGGACGTCAGAGGTGCCAGCTGTGAAGGCTTGAATGCGCCAGGTCAGCACAAACGCTCGGGACGGGACAGACACCTTGTCCCTGGCTACCAAGCCTCTGCCACGTCTCCCACAACCCAGCTCCCATGGCAGCCCCAGCCCAGCCAGAGGAGCATCCTAAACTCTGCCCTGCCCATCAGCCCTGCTCCGTGACAAAGCTGCAAACTGAGAAAAAGAGTGTCAATGAGATTTTGTAAAGTTAGGTTTCATTTCCAATTTAAATGGCTACCTAGTCTGAGATCACGATTGTTTCTCTTTTGGTAATAAGATGGCTTTTTCTGTTACAAAATCATGGTGATAGTAAGGGATAGGTTTTTCGTTTTGTTCTGTTTTGTGTTGGTTGTTAGAATTGCCCCACTGGGCTAAATTTAAAAATTGTCATTATTGGTTCCAATATTTCTGAGGGAAAATGTGGGATCATCAGATCTCGGTCTGGTCAGCTCTGCTCTAAGAAACCGAACTCCTGTCCCTGAAACTCAGATCCTGGCTGCCAAAACAATATCATCATCCTCACCTTCAGCAACAGGGCGGCGTGCACTTTGTGCCAACCGGATTCCAAACCTTTAAATATGCTGATTATCTCCTCCCCAGCTTCGGCCTCCTGCCCACTTACGTCTGCCAAATATCCTGCTCTGACCTATCCCGCTGTCAACTGAATGCCGGTTCTGATGGCTCCCTCGCTGCAGGTCATATCACGAGATTAGCTGCTGTCTCCAATGGGAGCGCATGAAAATGCTCCCTCGCTAAGGTAGAAGGAGCCTCGGTTTCCAACTCTCTTTGTCCTTGCTGTGAAACGTCCCCTTCAACTACTGCTAGGAGACTGACCCTTTGATTTCGGCAAAAATGTGCTCCCTGGACTCTGGCTGCTTACCCGGCAGCTGATTTTGCCTGAAATTTTGCAGGCACCCCTCACTCCACACCAGCCAGGACCTGATTGCGTATTTCATTCTTTCCTGGCTCCAGCCAAAAAACCAGCCTGCCTGGGGCTAAGGAGAGTGCGCTCTAGGTTCTGCATATAGTGGGATGTGAGACTTTAAGAAGATATGATTTGAGGTCTGCCCTTGCCTTGATGTCTAAAAAGCCCAAGAGAGAGCTGGGTGTGGTGGTGCACGTCGATAGTCCCAGCTACCCAGGAGGCTGAGATGGGAGGCTCACTTGAGCCCAGGAGTTTGAGGCTGTAGTGAGCTATGATTTCGCCTGTGAATGGCCACTGCACTCCAGCCTGGGCAACATAGAGAGATCCTGTCTCAAAATAAAAAATAAAAAGACAAAAAGCCCACGATAAGAGTCGCCAAAAGGCGTGTGTTTGAGGCACTGTCTCCAGTGCCTGAGTCTATAGAAGCCTGAGGAAAAAGGAAAAATCAGTAATACAGGTCCTGTTTTCATTGAAAAATTTAATATTTTTAGATCCTAAGATAAATGCAGTTTTATTTTTTTTTTAAAGAAAGAAAAATCTGATATTTTGTTTATCATGGATTTTTTTTTTTTGCATTACTTTGGATAATTAAAAATATTACAGGGGCCAGGTGTGGTAGCTCACACCTGTAATCCTAGCACTCTGGGAAGCCAAGAAGGGAGGATTGCTTGAACTCAGGACTTTAAGACCAACCTGAGCAACAGTGAGACCCTGTCTCTACTAAAAATAGAAAAATTAGCTGGACGCAGTGGTGCACTTCTGTAGTCCCAGCTAATTGGGAGGCTGAGGCAGGAGGATCACTTAAGCCCAGGAGTTTGAGGTTGCAGTGAGCTATGAGGATACCACTGCACTATAGCCAGGTGACAGAGTGAGACTCTGTCTCAAAAAAAAATTAAAAATTAAAAATTAAAAAAAATATTACAGGGTTTATGTCTGTAATCCCAGCACTTTGGGATGCCAAGGCTGGAGGATCACTTGAGGCCAGGAGTTCCAGACCAGCCTGGGCAACACAGCAAGATCCCATCTCTACAAAAAATAGAAAAATTAGCTGGTCATGGAGGCATGCACCTGTAGTCCCAGCTATTTGGGAGGCTGAGATAGGAGGATCACCTAAGCTTAGGAGTTTGAGGCTACAATTAGCTATGATTGCACCACTGCACTCCAGTCTAGGTAGCAGAGCAAAACTCTGCCTTAAAAAAAATTGCATTAAAATATTATTTATCTTGATTATTGAGTTTTATGGCACCCTCTTAAATTCTGTGCCTGAGGTGAGTGCCTCACTCTCCTCATCATAGTCTTGGCCCAATTATAGCTACAAAGACTTAATAAAATTTACCTGTTACCAAGCTCCTACTCTAACAAACATAGTTAGCACATTAGATTAGCTGCTTATACTAGCCCCATCAACTAACATAATCTCTTCTCTGACCCCTGTCCACCCAGAAAGTAAAACCCTGCCTCAAAATCCCTAGGCCAGTGGCTATGTTTCTATTCCCTGCTGCCCAAGTCTTAACAGACCCTTATAGTGACGGCCTGGTTGGGCCTCCTGCTGACACTGTCAGACCCTCTGAATATTGTGCATGACGGTAGGAAGGAGAGCCACCTGCTGCCCCACTCTGGGCCCCTGACACTAACTCCCTGGTCCAACTGGACTCTCCCATTTATCTGTGTCTGACTCTCCTGGGCCCCATTCTGCCCTCCCAGAAGTCTTCCTTTACTGCTTGCTTCCCGCTAAGATCTTCCCTGAACAAATAACCCACCACTGTGTGAGTCTCTCTGACTTATGGGTATCATGCCTCCCGTAGGCAATGCAACACTTGAATCAAATACTGTGCTCTTGTCCTAGACCTGGAGTCATTGCTGTAATAACCACGGAGAGTGTACCATGTGCCCCTGTACTGTGCTTTATTTGTGTTACCCCATATGCATCTCACCATGACCTTACAAGGTGGATGTTATTGTCATCTCCATTTTACAGATAAACAAATCAAAGCCCAGAAAGGCAAAGTTATTTGCCCAAGGTCACACAGCTAGGAAGTTGCAGAAATGGGCTTTGATCCCAGTTTCTAGAGCAAAGCTCTTAACTACCTCTTTACCTTTTCTCCTTAAAGTCTGAGAAGCCCTGCCCTGGAAAGTTTTGAATCAGATTCAAAACTCCAATTCATATCCCAGCTCTTCAGCTCATAAGCTCCATGACGTGGGGAGTCACGTTAGTTCTGCAAGTCTCAGCTCTCTTATCTTGCATGGTGGCGTAAGAATTGGCATCAGGCACTCAGTACACAGCAGACACAATTGTCACCCCCATCCTCTCCTGCATTAAAACCCTAGCAAGCACAAACGTGCCAGGAGCAGGGCCTAAGGTATTGAATTCTGCACTCTGGGGATGTCAGTAATAACTGGAAAGAATAAACCCAGTTCTATTTGGAAAGCACTGATGGAGGAGGGGAACTGAAGCATTTGGAGGTATGGCGCGTGGCCTCCAGAGGCTGACTGCCCAGATTGAAGGCCAGACTCCGCAATAATATGTGACTTTAAGCAAGTTTCTTAACTTCCCCATGCCTCTGTTATCTCACTTGTAAGAGGGGGTGGGGAAATAATAATAGCACCTACCTTGCGTAGGGATGTTACTGATGATAGAGTTAATATGCACATGTATGCACTTAGAACAGTGCCTAGAACATACAGTAAGCTCTTCAAAGTGTGAACTGTTCTTAGTCTCTGGGGTAAAGGGAACTGCTGTGTTATCACTGTTCTGCAGTCAAGGAAACAGAGGCTCCAAGGAGTTGAAGGATTTGCTCAATATCACGCAGCTTTTGCAGAAGCAGACCCAAAATTGAAACTCGGAGCCTCAGGTCAAAGGCTTGCCAGCTCCTCCATTTCTTCCACTAGTTACTTATTTCCATTTCTGACATGACTGCCGTTGGCTCTGATTCCCAGGCCACCAGTTTCCAACCTCATTAATGCACTTCTGCAAAAGTCAGGCTCCTCCTAACTGGCATTGCTGCTGTTCTGCGTCGGCAGCTGTCCACCCACGGCTCCTCGACGGAGCGCCGCAGGATGACGACCTTGGGTGGGGGAGACATTTACCTCCGTAACGTGCCTAATTATGCAAACCCCGAACATGAGAGCGAAGGGGAGATGGTGGCCTGCCCGAGGATGATTGATGAGGCTGGCTGGTTCTATCTTCCCCATTGTGCAGGCCAGAGGCTGTATCGTGGGAACAGCTCAGCGAGGTGTCTCGGTTGCTTTGTTGCAGGCGCTGGGGCAATGGAGGCTGAACTGGGTTAATATAATGTGCCGGTGACTCACTCCCAGGAGAAGACCTGTGATGGATCATTAAGCTGTCTCGGAACTTGTTTCGGGCCCACACCCCCAAGATGAATGCTTTCAATTTGTTTATCGGGTCTCCAACAATAGGCCACTATTCTTCCCCACAACTCAGTTACACAATCTTTCCCCACGTGTCTTTCAGCCACCTACTGAAAATCTGTCTGTGCGCGAGCACGAGCTCTACCAAATGCCTGGCTGGCGCGTCATCCCCGTCCTTGATGGGTACATTCGCTCCACCAGTGCTGGCTTCCCCTGAAATGGAGGGACTTATTCTCCTGCCTGAGCTCTCCTGCGGGCAGATTTTGTTCTTTCACCTCTCCACCTGCCCCAAATCTTCTCACCCTCACTGACCCCAAACTGGATCTAGACCCCTGAATTATCCATCTTTTAATGCCTGTCCTGGCTCTTCTCATTCCCCTTTGATCCGAAGTTCTCGGGTTGATTCTTTTTAAAAAAGAAATTGTTTCATTCTGACCAGGTGCAGTGGCTCACACCTCTAATCCTAGCACTCTGGGAGGCTGAGGCAGGAGGATGGCTGGAGGTCCGGAGTTTAAGACCAGCCTGAGCAAGAGCGAGACCCCGTCTCTAAATAGAAAAAATGAGCCGGGTGTGGTGGCATGCGCCTGTAGTCCCAGCTACTCAGGAGGCTGAGGCAGGAGGATCGCTTGAGTGCAGGAGTTTGAGGTTGCTGTGAGCTAGGCTGATGCCACGGCACTCTAGCCCAGGCGACAGAGCAAGACTCTGTCGCAAAAAAAAAAAATTATATATAAATAACTCATGTTTATTATAGAAAAAAGAATACAAATCACCCGGAAATAATCTGTTAACATTTTTGGAGTACCATCTCTTGGACCTGCCTCCCCATATTCCAAAGTTTGCCTGGGTGCCCTTCCTTGCTGGGGCTCCTCTGATATGTCCCCCCAGGCTGGTGTACTGGAACTATGCAGATGCCGCTTCTTAATGAGCCTCTCCCACAGGATAAGGTATATTGGTCAGCTTGCATGTGGATCTAGATTGTGGAATCACCTTCCTTATCGCCTCTGCATGGCTCCAGGTGAGAACATCTCGCCTGCATTCTTGGAATGGCCTCCTCCTGGTCTCCAGGCCCCCAGGCCGTGCTCCACACGTCTTCCAGAGTGAGCAGACCAAGACAGGAACACCATCGGACCACTCCTCCGCTTGCAACCTCCAGCAGCTTCCATCTTGACTTGGGATGGACTCAGGACCCCTGTGGGCCATCTGTGTCGCTTCATGACTGAAGGCTGGCTTGCTTTTCCAGTTTCTTCACTTGCCTTCCCACTAAGGGTATTCACTCTGTGCTGGTGAGTTTGCTCTTCCTAGAATGGGGCTGCTTTTTGTGCCCCAGGATCTTTGAACATGCTGCTCCCTCTGCCTGGAATGAGTTTCCCTCCCCGCTCCTGTGTCTGACTAATATTCCTACTCTTCCTTCAAGGGTTAGTTCAAGTTTCTGCTCCTCCAGAGGCCTTTCCTGACCACCCCACCCCCACTCTCATCCCATCTCACTTACGCGCTTCTCCTCGATGGGGATACAACATGCTACTGTTAGAATTTGATTCATTAATAATCTGTCATCTTATCTATCTTCCTCACTAAACTATAAGCTACTTAAGGGCAAAAATTGTGGTTTTTCCAGCAATTAACAAAAAGTCTGGCCCACAATACATATTCAGTTCAAAAAAAAATTTTTCCTTTTTTTGCTGGCTAGAATGTAAAAATAAGAAATATACCTTCAACGGCTCAGTGTTCCTCTTACTTAGAAGGTGAGCATTTTTATTAGATCCAGATACAGCATAAATTTCAAAATTGATTCAGATACTAAGTATGTACACGGCTATGATCATTTACATTATGTAAATGATCACATGTAAATTATTTAATTTAATATCTCAACCTCACAACAGCCGTGTGAGATTTCCATGTTACGGATCAGTGGGAGTCAGGGACATATCAGGACCTTACAAATAGTAAACAGCAGGACCAGAATTTGTACCAAGGTCAAAATAATGATTGTTCTCTAAAAAATGGTTGAGATTCAATTGTCTTTAAAGTACTTTGGATGCAGAAATTTCTTTCCATTTAAGGGATATCCCCAAACTGGGTTCCTTGGCCATCTGGTTCCTCATAATTTAGCAGCCGAATAATCATGGGCTCACATCCTTCCCAAAAGTAACTGAGGGGAGGTTATAAATAAGTCTTTTCCCTTCCTTCATGTCACGAGTATGATGAACTTTCCGCAGCCATCTTTCCTCAACCAAACATTTCCTGCCCAACTCAAAGAAGTGGTAGATTGTCACCCATGAACAAGATACTGCCCAGCCAGGTAACATACTTGGTGCATTGTCTTGTTTTGACGAGCTTAACAGAGGGGTCTGATACCCAATGTTCTTTATGGGTGGAAAAGTGCTTTGTCGGACTCTGTAGGCTCTCATTTGCTCGTTCATTCAAAAAACATTTACAGAGGACTTCATAATCACAGTTAATAACAGTAGCTAACATTTATTGAGAGCTTAATATATGAGAGGCACCGCTCTGCCTGCTTTACAAGCTGTAACTCATGTACTCCTCAACAATCCTCAGGCAGGAACTATTGTTATGACAGCTTTATAGATGAGCAGCCGACTGAGAGACAGAGAGGGTGAGTGACTTGCCCAAGGCCACAGAGCCTGTAGTATGCTGCCTCTCCCAGCATGCACGAGGCTCTCCACCAGCTTCGGGTAGATGGGGGTGAATGTGACCCGGGCCCTGCCCCCAAGGAGCTTATGTGCTCATGCAAGAGAGACAGGGAGCAGAGAACAGCAGGGCTCTGTGCTAGGGACACACGCAAGGTGATAAGAAGCCTAAGAAGGGAATGCTTGATGGCTAACTGATGACTTCCAAGGAGCCGTAGGGGAGATGACACGTTAGCTGGGTCTTAAAGGACGAGTAGGAGTTCGGCAGATTGACAAGAGTTGGGTTCGTTGCGGAATGCGACCTTTGCACGGGGGATAGAACATGCACACTGTGGAGGTGGAACAAGAACAACTTGCTAGAAGAACAGTGAGAGGTTCCAAGCGTTGGCTCACAGGGCCCGAGAGGGAAGCAGCAAGAAATGGGCTGGATTAGTAGGTTGGACGAAATCTTGAAGGGTCTAAAGGAATTGTACACTATTTTGTGAGAAATGGAGAGGAAATGGAGATGTTTAAACAGAGGAGCTGCGTTATTAGATTTGTGTTACACCTGCAGGCAATGGGGAAAATGGCAGGTGGAGGACAGTTTAAAAAGGAAGCCAGAAATCATCAAACGGCAGTTGCAATTAACCAGGAAAGAAACGCATAGTCGGAATTGGTTGGAGAACTATTTTAAGAAGTAGAATCAACAAGGCTCGATGACTCTAAAGCTTCTCACCGGGGCCTCTGTGGATGGGGAGGACATGAACCGTGGCAGGGAATAAAGGAGGAAGAGTCATTTGTTCATCTGTTTCTTTGTTGAGTAGACACTTGGTCAGAGAAGCAGAACCTGCACCGGGTACTAGGGACACAGCGGTGACTCAGACATAGACCTGCCCTCAACAGCCCACAGTCTACTGGGCGAGGCTGACAAGTAAACAGACAAGCAAAGGTGTGGGTGGGCCACCCACAGAGGCAGAGCCCTTGGAGTCTGATGTTGATGCCTTGACACCCACCCTCGCTGGCATGACCAGCTCTGGAGGCAGCACTGGTTTGCTCTGGTTGGTCACTCTGCCACCCCCTCACTGGGGTTGTCCAGCCTGGCTTCCCCAGGGCACAGGCCAAGAGCCTGATATAGACATTTGGAGTTGGCAGGGCTGGAGCCAGGACCTAGCTTAGGAAGGCACTGCAGAAAATGGGCATCCCCCTGGGTGAGCCACGTCACTGCCCATCTGAGAAACCCAAGAGACGAACACCAGTAGAACTGGATAGAAACCCCTAGTCCAGAGGGCCAGGGCTGGGGAAGCAAAGCCAAGAGTTTAGAGTTGGGCAGAAACAGGCAAAAACAAGCCAGAACCCTCAGGGATGACGGCCCCGAACCCTGGCGGGGCCGGTTTCTGTTTTCCCTGATGGGCTGGTACACACGAGATGCTGGGTTCTGGGGGCTGGCAAAAAGGGTCAGAGGTAGGACTCCCACCAGTGCACCTTTTCTACAGCTGCGGAGAAGTGGCCCAGTCCCCCCATCCTGCCCCCGGCCTCCCGGGTAACCCACACCAACTCATCCGGTGCGCCATGGGTTGCAAGGAACCAATGTGGACTCTCTGTAATTGTTTCCGCAGGCGGCGAGTTACAGGAGACAGAGGGAGGTAGAGAGGAGCTAAGTGCACAGCCAACAGGGCCTGCGAGGAGAGGACTGTCCCCCACTCTCCCTCTGCAGTTTCCTCTCTTTAAAAAGAGAAAGGAATGAACAAGGTCAGCAAAATCTGGAGGCTGTATTGAAGCTGCCCGAGCTGCTGAGCAAAGCGGGCAGTGCCTGCTGGGCCATTTGGGACACCCACGGGACTCAGGGCCCCTCTGGGAACATCCAGGGTCAGCCACGGGGCGAGGGAGGTGGGTGGAGAAAAAGGTGAAGGGAAGGGAGAGACACCGACCGACCGACAAAGAGAACAAGAGAAACAGAGGAGGTCGGGAGCGGGTAGAGGAGGGAAGGCCCTGTCTCGGGTCCCCGGATTTTCACAGCTCTGCTCACAGCAGCCTCGTTTGGTGGCACCCACAGCCGATGTGGCGCCTTGGGGAGGCAGTGGGAGAAGGCTGGTGGGCGCCGATGGGAGGTGGCATGAGTTCCTGAACCGGTAGAACTTATAGCTCACTGGCCCCTGATGGGAGATGACAGCAGGTCAACTGAGCCACCGAGGGAAGGAAGCCGATGCTGGCGGGGAGGGGGTGAGTGCCGCCGCCAGCGTCCTAGTGAGAGACAAGGAAACTAGGGCCCTGCGGTCACCGATCATCATCACAGGCTCCTCTGGGGCTGATCACAGCATTTGGCCACATTTGCATTGATCGTTCCTTGCTGTCTCTTCGTTTTATTAACTTTAATTTGTAACTGGGTTGATCAGCAATTGTTCTTCCTGGAGGGTGTAATTAGGATTATAAATAAAGCCAAGTGGAGAGTTTGGACAACCCACGGCTGTGCGTTCTGTGCTATAAAGAGCCCAGGGCCCCCCAGCACCCTCCCTGGAGGATGCCATATTCCAACGATAGGTCTGTTGCCTCATTGACTCAAACGGAAAGCTGAGAGGACCCTCAGAGAACGCTCACACTTCACTGTTCGGAAGGAATCGAGTTTGGCGACCTTCATCTAGAAACCCGTCAGCTTGGGTGTTTACCGTAGGATACTTTTGCATTTAGAGCCCACTGTCTATGGCCGTACCAGCCTGAAAGCCCCCGACCTCATCTAAATTTAGAGCCCGTAGCATTCAATCAATTCCAGAAGTCCCATCTCCTGTAAGAAACGTTCTGAGGCATAGGTTATGCTTGTCGTGCCCAGCTGGGCCTGAAGTCCCTTAGACCTGCCCCTTTCTCTCTCCCTGCTCCGTCCAGACTTAAGCTCAGGACCACTCAGCTTCCACCTCGATTATTCGGTGATCCTCCCGGCTGGTCTCCCCGTGTTATCCATCTCCTGTCTCCAAAGTGATCTTCCCGCAGCGCAAACATCGCCTGTTGTAGCAATCTGAGACAATCCCAAACACATCTCTGGGCCTTTGCACATGCAATACCTTTTCCTTGAATACCCTTCTGCCTCCTTCGTATGGAAAACTTCTACCCAGCTCCAAGGCGCAGTCCGAATACCTCCTTCTCCAGTGACTCCTGTGACGGCCACCCCCACTTCCCGCTCCCCAGGAGTCTGCACTCACTCCTCCCATTGCTCGCACGGTAGCCCTCACCTGCCTCTCTCGCCCTTACGTGTCCTTCATTCCTCGGTCTGACACTTGTCCTCTACTCTCTTAAATCCCGTGTGTCATTGTGCCATTCTGGATTTGCAGATACATTTTGAGCAGAGATCATATCTCTGAGATATTTTCTTTCTTTAAGACCCATCCCAGGTAAAGCTCATATGTAGATGGTGCCTAAAATGTCCCAGGTAACAGAGCTGCTGTGGCATCCATGGTAAGTGTTTAACCCCGCACTGCCCAATAGAACTTTCTGTGTGACGGAAATGTCCTAGATCTGCCACGTCCAACGTGGTAGCCACTAACCACATGTGACTATTGAGCACTTGAAATGTGACTATTACAATGAAGGAACTAAAAAATTAGATTTATTTCATTTTAACTTAAGTAATTTAAATTGAAATAGCCACATGTGGCTAGTGGCTACCACACAGGGCGGCACAGGTTTAGATGAAGCCAACTTGGTGTAAAGTTTAGCAACAAGACAGCCTACCTGTACCAAATTCAGCACCTCACAGCTATTTTGTAATCTTTGAATACAATCAATGGCAGTAGTAACAATGAGGGATTAAACGTTGTTTTGATAACTCAAACTGGGACGATATCACAGGCTCATCATCCCAGTCAAACGTTTGACAGTCCAGGGCCACTTCATCTGTTTAAAACATGCGAGGCCTAGTGGGAGGGTGCCAGCAGGTGCCTTCTAAAGAAGGCAGAGCATGAAAGAGCTAAGTGTACTATTCCAGGCACGAGTAGTGGTATTTTCCCAAGCCTGGGAGAATGATTTCTTAGCTATCCTGAGGTCTGAGAGAGATTATATCCAATGAGACTTACAGTGAAGATCTAAATTTATCCTACAGGTGGTAGAGTGTGGTGGCTCATGCCTGTAATCCCAGCACTTTGGGAGGCTGAGACAGGAGGATCCCTTGTGGCCAGGAGTTCAAGACCAGCCAGGGCAACATAGCAAGACCCCGTCTCTACAAAAAATATTTTTAAAAAATTAGCTGGGTGCGGTGGCACATGCCTGTAGTCCCAGCTACTCGGGAGGCTGAGGAAGGAGGATCACTTGAGCCCAGGAATTCAAGGTTACAATGAGCTATGATAGTGCCACTACACTCCAGCCTGGGAGACAGAGCAAGACTCCACCTCTAAAAAAAATTAAAATAAATAAAATAAAGTAAATTTGTCCTAAAGGGCCATTTGTTGACCCAGCCCTAAAAACTTTAAAACAAGAGGAAGAAATCACACTATTTCAGCAGATGTTCAGTGCCGGGCTGTTAGGTTTCCTTAACTCTTGCTCCAGTGGTAGATCCTTTCTTCTGCCTGTACTTTCTCACCTCTTGGCAACTAGCAAGGTGTCTGAACAGGAAAAGAAAGCTTCGTGCTTTCTCTCTGGGCAGCTGCATGGTTTTGAGTTAGGGAATCCCAAAGCTCTCTGGTGATTGATGGCAAGGCAGAACAATGGGTCAGTCAGGGAGGCGACAGCTGGGCTGGGACACAGACAGCAAAAAAGCAAAGTTCTCCAGCTGCATTGCTTACCCCAGGGATCCGCCTGTGCTGATGACAAGGGGGGAAAGTGCTTCAGGGAAAGAAGCACTCCGCTGCCCTGGCCTTCGGAAGAAATGGCTGTAATGTAGGGAGGTGGCAGGCAGAGGGGTAGGATGGGGCTGCCAGTATGGCAGTAGCTCTGTTTAAAAGTACTCTCATGGGATGGTAAGAACTACCAAAAGGAAAATAAGTGTAGCATTTTAGCCAACGCTGTATCTGCTTAAACTCAGGTATAAATAGATCCTTAAGCCCTTCTCTGCTCAGCATGGCTCGCAGAGCATGTTTAACTCACCCATGAACAGTGAGTTTGAAGAGGCAGAGGAATGTTTTCTGGTGAGGCAAAGAACCACCCTGCTAACCTGAAGCACATACAACCCTACAAAAAACAAAAAACAAAAACCCTGCTCAGTCCCTGGGGGAGGGAAAATGCCAGGATGTAGAACAGGGAAGGGCTACATTCAAAACCCCTTCCTACTCATCCGCTGTAAAATGGTACAACCACTTTGGGAAACAATTGGGCGGTTTCTTAAAAAGTGAGACATACACTTAGCATACAACCCAGCAATCTGATTCTGTTAATAGTTACTAATGCAAGAGAAGTGAAAACATACATCCACGTGAAGATTTATATACAAACGTCCATAGCCTCGCATTGGAAACAACCCAAATGTCCAAACCCAGGTGAGTGGAAAGACAGACTATGATATATCCCTGTAATAGAATAGATTACTCCGCAATAAAAAGAAAAGAACTACTGGTGGATTCAGCAATACAAATGCATCTTGAAATTAATGTGCTGAGAGCAAAAATCAGATACAAGAGTGCAGACTGTGTGGTTGGTAATGGATATGAGACAAGCAAATCTAATCTTTAGTGACAGAAAGCGGATCAGTGGCTGCCTGGGGCCAGGGGAGGGGAGTGACTGACTGAGAAGGGGACCCAGGGAGCCTTTCACGGTGGTGGAAATGTCCTCTAACGTGATTATTGCGGTAGGTGCACAAGCATATACGTTTATCAACTCATTGAACAGTACACCTAAAATGGGCACATTTTATTGTATGTAAGTTGGACCTCGATAAAGTTGATTTAAATAATAATTCCTTCCCAAGAGCCTGGATGAGGGGCTGGAGCCTCCACCTTGTCAGAGGTGGCCACAGGCCTGCTGGCTCCTCCTATGAGGCACAGGCTTTCCAGAAAGCCCAATCAAAGATCAGAGAAACCTCCCGCAAGACCCCGGTGACACTGCCAAGCTGGAAAAACAGCTCCCTGGCAGCGTGGAAAGGGCCCCTCTCTGGCCCTTGATCCTTAAAAGGCTGGAATTTCTGGCTGAACAAGAAGGCCTGGGCCCAGGCCCCAGGGGGCAGCTTCTCCCCAGCTCTGGGCGAGATGCCCAGCCACCCCGCACTCACTCGCACTCGGCGCTGGCTTGCTGCCCGAGCACAGGACCAGAGGGCCCGGGCAGGTCCCCACTGCCCCGTGGCCAGGCCCTCTGCAAAGCCCGAGCACCCGTGAGGCTCCCCCAGCCCAGAGAGTCACCAAGACCTTTACTCTGCATGGGGGTGGCGTTAACAGCCCCCAGAGAGGGTCAGGGAGTGGTGACAGGCCAGGGCCGAGCCTGGACTTTGAACTCTTAGCCCGACACGCTTTCCCCCACCCCAGTGCTTTGCTGGGGGAGGGATTTTTAGTGGGTCCGGTTCTGAAGAAGAGCTCTCCAGGCCAGGCCTGTGCTACAAAGGGACCGTGTGCCGCAGGGGCTGGGCAGCCTGCCTGGAGGGGAAAGGGCAGCAGGACCAAGAGCTGCTGCCGCTGCTGCTGCTGGTTTGTCCGAGGGCAACGTGGCCCTCAGGTGCGCGACTCAGGCCAGAGCCAGCTGAGGCCTAAGCGCTCCCTGCAGACGCCCTGGTTCTGCAGTTCGGGGCCTTTGGGCCCCAGTGAACCTTCTGTGGGATCATGGAGAAGCCTGCAGGGGTGGAGCTTGGGACTTGGCCCCGGAATTCCCGGGGTCTCAGGAGCCCCATCTCCTCTGCTGTCTGGCTCCCTCTGTCTCTCCTTGTCTCCGTCTCGGGCTCCCTGCCCCCCTTCCCTGTTGTCACCTGCACCTGTTTTTCCTGCCTTGCTCAATCTCTCCAGTCCACAGGCTGTTTGTTCCCAGGGGTCCCCTCCCCTTGTCTTTTTCCATGGCCTGCAGGTACAGCGAGTTAACTCTTCCGCTCCTGCAGCCACCCCACACCCAAAGGGCCCTCAGCGGCAAAGTCCGCTAGGGAGAGCCCAGGGCCGGGGCTGCAGAAGTCCGGAGTCTGGCCCTCCGGCTGTGTGACCCCTGCCTCATCGTGAGACCTTGAGCTGGTCACTTACCCCTACACCTCAGTTTTCTCATCTGTGAAATGAGAGCATTCTACCTTTTTATTATCCCAGCTCTGTGGCTCTCCCCAACACACACACATACTGTGTTTTAAAATTTGGGGCTATCAAATAACACTTATCCAATAATTATTAATTCAAGAACTGATTTCGTACGAAACAGAACCAATCAGAGCTTCTGAGCGCCATGTCCTGATTTCATTTCATATGAAACAGAATCCTGAATTAGCAATTACTGAATAAATGTAGATTTAGCATGTTCCTTGTTAAAATTCCAGCAAAGAATCTTGACATTTTAGTTAAGCCTGTGTAGCCTTCACACAGATAAATGTTCTATTTCTGTTAGGCTTTTAGAAAGATAAAAAAGCAACTCCAGGTCTCCTCTTTCCTCTCTTTTCTGGTCTGGGGTGGGGAGTAGGGAGCCAGGAACAGGTGATCGTCCAGACTCCTGCATTGCTGGGTTAGTAGGCCCATGTGCCTCCCATTGGCTGACATATCAGTCAATCATTTGGCCCCTGCATCATCAGTCCCGCCTACCAATGCCAGGCCTCCCAACAGAGGCCCAGAGGCCTGCAGACTGGACAGGTCCCCAGCACAAACCCCTCTGCTCTTGGGCCGCTGGCCTAGCCCACAATTAACACCAGAATTCAGAGCTACTGGCAGTGGAAGCAGGAAGGGGCACCTTAGGATTTCCCTAAGAGGTGGGAAAAACTGGTTGCGAGTCCAGGTGCCTTGGCAAGGAGGCGAGCACTTGGGACCAGAGGCGGTTCCCCAGACCAGCTCTTGGCGGTTAAAGCCAAGGTGCGGAGGAGAGCTGGTCCCCTCGGCCCCCCCGCCAAGACCTCCTTTCATTCCACAGGTGGGGAAACCGAGGCCCAGAGTGTCACTTCCTGGCCATTCTCTTTTCCTCTCTGTCTCTCTGTCCCCCACCTACCTCTGCACCCCAGATCCCCATGGAAAAGGTCAAAGCCGTGAGCTGGACAGGGCAATCGGGGTTTGTAGTCTTGGCCCCATCTAGTGACTTCCAGACCTGTAGCTCCTGCTCCTTGCTCCATTCCCTACTGGACACTCCACCCGATGCCTTGGAAGAGCCTCAGATTCCACCAGCTCAAACCAACCCATGATGTATTGTCCCTCTGGAGGTGGAGAGACGGCCCTCTGGCTGGCTCCCCAGCTTTGCATGAGGCCGCCAGTCACCCAGGCTCTGCCTTCTGACCCCTCAGGCCCCTGGCACATCTTCTAGGCCAGGGCTCCGGGTCCTAGGAGTGTTTTCTCCTCCCCCTCCCTGCAGCCTGCTCTGCCTTCTCCCACCTTCCTCAGCCCCGGCCTCTCCAGAGCCCTCCTGGACCACGTGGGGCCCTTCCGTCCTCCCATCCCCACCCACTGGAGCCAGACGGGGACTTTTCACGTCACCTGTGATTGATCATTCGCAGCCTTGGCCAAAACCTTCAGTGACTGCACAGAGACACAGCATGCGTGGCACAGAGAGTGGGGAGGGAGGGAGGGGTTCGCTGAAATCCTGGGGGGAAGGCAGGGAACATCCATCAGCCCAAACCCTTAATGTTACAGATGAGAAGTCTGAGGCTCAGAGACAGGGGGTGCCCAGCTTAAGGTCACCCAGCAAGGCAGACGGCATGTTGAGGGGACAGTGATGCTCTCCGTCACCTGGCAAGCTGTCCACTCCCCACGTCCCCACTGGACATGGCACTCCAGCCACAAGGAGCCTCCGTGTGCCCTAAACACACGCCCTTTCACACCTCTGCTTCCTTCTTCACGGGCACCCGCAGCTCCTCTCCTCCCCCTCCTTCACAGACGTAGCCACCTGCCCAGGCCCAGCTCAAATGCCGCCTCCCCCAGGAAGCCTTCCCTGAACGCCTGTGCTGACATCCCCTGCAGGCCGCTCTCCACAGCGCTCAGCACTCTCAGACCGAGGTCAGAATTACTCCTGTGCATGTCCCCCAGGAGGGGCGGGACTTGTCTCACTTATCTTCACATCTCTGAGAGCACCTTGCACAGTGGCTGGCCTGTCGCAGGTGCGCAACAGGTCTTTCTGGCAGGAAGTATCATCATATTTACAGTGTCATTATGAATGGCTGGCGTTGACAGTTGAGTCAGCCACTGTGCTCAGTATGCGAGTCAGAGCACAGGCGTCTTCTCAACAGGCCCCACGATTAGTCCCATTTCACAGATGAGGAAACCGGGGCTCGGAGAAAATGAATTGCTGCTCTGGGTCTCACTGCCGGAAGGAGGCAGAGTTGGAACTCTGCCTACAGTGCAGCTGATTCTAAAGCCTGTGTCTCTCTGTCTCTGTGCTCTCTCTGCAGCTGGGACGACCGCGCCCCTGGAGGCAGGCTGAGAAGCCTGTCAGGACCCTGGCACTCTGCCTGCTCCCCACGGCCCTTCTAGCCTCGGGGACCCCTGTGGTCTAGGGCCGGAGGATGGAGACCCCTCCAGGTCCCACACCAGGTTCCGCTCAGGCCCACTTTGTGGATGGCCCCTGCCACACACGCAGAAGCGGCCCTGGAACCCCAGCCAGGTGACAAGAGTTCCCCACTGGCCCCCAGCCACAGGAACACAAAGTACCTTTACACATAACCTCTCTTTGTGCCCCACTGGTGACAACAGGCAGGACAGGCCCAGGGCAACGTGGTAAGGTGGCAGAAGTTTGTCTTGGACTGTGTTTGCAGCCTCTCTGTCCTGTTCCCTTTCCACCGGGGGCTTCCTGCTGGCTGCCCCCTTCCCATGGTGCGGGCTCGGCTATAGGGTTTAACCCTTTTATCACCCAGAGGCACGTGAAAGGGGGAAACTTCAGGCTTTACAGTGGATTCATTTTTAGAATGAAGGTGGAGGTTCTCCTTGCTCATAAAACCTGGACCACCCTGCAGTCAGTCCCAAAGAGAACTCGTGGCAGTTTTGCCCCTTGGGTGCCCCCCTAATCAAAGCTCAGTGGGAAACCATGCTCTGTGCTCCCTTCGCCTCCCCGATCCCGGGCCCTGCACCCAGGTCTCCCAGATACTGTGGCTGCAAAGCCGCCCGTCCCTGCCACCGCTCCTGTGCCCTCCTGGGAACGGGTCTGAGGCCTGGGGAACTCACCCCTGCCTGTGCGCCAGGCCCTGCGCTAGGCCTGCGCAGACACCAGCTCCCTTGATCATTACGAAAACCCTGACCTTTTCTCCCCATTTCGTAGATGAGGACACCGAGGCTGAGAGGGGTTCCTGAATGAATGCTCAAGATCACGTGGCCAGAGCATGCGTTGCTGGGATCTGAACTTTGTTCCTGTGGCTGCAAAGCCTGTGCTGCCCCCATCGTCCCTTGCCACCTGCTGCGCCTGCGTCCCTCTGGGCAAGTGACGTTCCTGATGCCCTCAACCGTCCGGCACTGGGGTGTCACCCAGAGAGTGGGGAGAGTATGGGACCAGGCACAGAGGCCAGCCAGAGATGAGGCAAGAAGACTGTCGCTCCAGAGGTGGTTCTGCTCCGGCAGTGAGGTCACTGCCTGGGGTGGCTCATGCCTGGTTCTGTCCCTGTGGGCAGCATAACCAGCCTGAACCTCAGTTTTCTCTTTTTTGAACTGTGTGCCAAAAACACCTATTTCTGCAGACCCTTGCGAGCATTAAATGAGATCATCTGAGCCAGGTGCTTCACATACTGGCACATGGTAGGTGCTCAAGGACTTCGTTGTCTGCCTGCGGTCTGGGTGGGGGCGGGCTGGGGTGGAGCCCGTGAAGAAATGACACGGAAACCCACAGGAAACTTCATCACCCAAACTGATGGCATATTCAAGGGAAGTAACAAAACGAGAAGAAAAAGACTTCTCAATTTTGGCTGAGTAAAGGCAACAATATAATCACCATCATTTATAAAAACTGCTTCCATTAATGTCTAATTCCCACGAAGCGCAACAATGATTATCTCATTAACTATGTGTCAGATTAACTTTGTTGCAGGTTTTATTTGATTAAAGCAGCGAACTCGCAACACGTATGCTCAGTCTTCATGGTCTGCGGTTTCTGGAGCAGAATCTTCTGTCGGCAACTTTTTCTGAATTAGAAAGCATATTTCCAGGGTAGTGTTTTGTGACATTCAGTTGTCTTGAACCCCAAAGCAAGGTGGACCAGGCAGGAGGGGGTCTCAGAGCTTCCCGTCAGCTCTCACCTTTGGATTTGCAAAGGCCAGTGATGAAAGGTGAATTGTGCGTCAATCTTTTAAAAGGTTTTGTGTTTCGTATTATTCAAGTATTTTACTATGCGCATTTGCATTCTTTTTGTGACATGTATATAGATGTCCGATGGAGGGGGATACTGTGTTTATTGCTTTTTATTTTTTTTCCTGAACACATTGAAAACCTCCAAAGTTTCTATATCCTGGGTTCTGTTCCCCCACGGGGAGAAAAGGTTGCTATCTGTAACATGCACTTACGCGCCTGACATTTTTCTCATTTTCTGATAGACAGTGGAGTCCCCCCTCCTCACCCCAACCTTAAAAGAGAAAAGCTGCCAACAGACAGCTTCCAGCTGCCCAGGGAGATAGCCGAGGATTTCCAATAGGGAAGCGTCATGCTTTGCCAACTCCGGGGAAGACAGAACTGGCCGGGATCGCAGACCTGGGCAGTCATGCCAGGGAAGGCAGAGTGGGTGGGCGGGGCATCTCCCCCCATGCCAGGCCAGGGACATTGTGTCCTAAGGCCCTTCAGTGGCCCCTTCTTGCCATCAGGAGCTCTGCTGGCTGCCAGCTGCCCTGTAGGAGAGTCCCTGCACCCACACTGAGCCCAAGGAGGACCCTCGCCCCGAGATCAAATGATGTGGGGTGTTCGGGAGGAAGAGTCCAGCCCCAGCACTCAACTTGGATGTAGAGGGGCAGAAAGGGCCGGGCAACAGAGACCCCTGTCATCGTGAAAGGGGGGCCAGAGATGTCTGGGAGAGGGAGCTCCCCCTGTCCTGACTCCCCACATCTGTGCAGGCCGAGGGCCTGCAGGTGGAAATACCAGCTGGAGATGGCAGACTCTCGTTCAGACTTAGCTCTCTGGGGGCGAGACATGAGCAAGCCTGGGTCGTTGAGGACCAGAGAGAGGAACCCCTGACCACGAAGTGGGAGGAGGAAGGCGCTGGCTTGTTCCGTTCCCTCCTGATCAGAACGCAGCACCCACAGGTGGCCTGTGGGAACAGCCCCCAGCTCTGGGCTCCCGGGGGCTGTCCTTCTCCTCCAGCCCCTGCTCCCAGGGCCTGGCTGCCTTGCCCTGGCTGCTGGGCATAAGGTCTAGGGCTGCACCATCCAGTAGAAATATAATGCCAACTGCATGGAGAACATTTTCTAGTAGCCACATTTTTTAGAAGTAAAAAAGAAGCAGGATGCCAAGTTGTACAGTTTCTAAATTTAATTCTTAAATCTTGTCACTATATTACAAAAGTTAAATTAAAAATCAGACAGTTACATTTCCTGTTATGCATCTAATCCTCTATGAAGTCCAAACGGAATGGTCAATTGATGACATTAACACATTATTAAGAAATATTTAATAATCGTTCATATTAAAAAAAGAAACAGGTAAAATTAATTTTAGGAATATATTTTGCTTAACCCAGTATATCCAGAGTATTATCATTTCAACTAAAATCAAATATAAACATTTATGGCATCTTTTTCATGCTTTTTTTGTAGTAAGTGTTCAAAATCTGGTGTGTTTACTCTAGCTTACTCTCGCAGGACTTTTCAGTTTGGACTAACTCCATCCCCAGTGTCAGCGGCCACATGGCTCATGACTACCACATTGGACAGCGCAGGTCTAGAGCTTTCTTTGTGCCCTGTCACTCCCCAAAGGGGAGGTCATGTGGCTTTCTCAGAGGCCCCAGTCCAGAGCCCCTTGACCCAAGAGCAAGTCATGCTTTGGGTCCGGGTACCCATCTATCTTTCGTTATAGGCCGGTGGCGGGGAGGGAAGGCGAGAGCCCTGAACTGGGCATCAGAAGGTTCTGCCACTCAGCTTGCTGTGTGACCTAAAGCAAGTCACCTCCCTTCTCTGGGCACCAGTCTCACTCTCTGTCAGGTGAGGGGTTTCCACTAGATTTGCAACTTTCAGACACTGGATCTTGTTTTTCAAAAGCAGGTTCATGAAGACCCCCAACGTATGAATCACAGGTCAGAGGGGCTGCTCTGTTTCCAGAGGGTGACGGGCTTGAGCTCTGCCTCCTCCTGCTCTCAGCCTGGAGATCACTCCTTGGCCAGGCCCCTGGGCGCAGAGGGTGAGAATCCTGCACCCCAAATTAGTCTGCAACTCGCTTTTTTTTTTTTTTTTGAGACAGAGTCTCACTGTGTTGCCCGGGCTAGAGTGCCATGGCATCATCCTAGCTCACAGCAACCTCAAACTCATGGGCTCAAGCGATCCTCCTGCCTCAGCCTCCCGAGTAGCTGGGACTACAGGCGTAGCTGGGACTACAGGCATGTGCCACCATGCCCGGCTAATTTTTTCTATATATTTTTAGTTGTCCAGCTAATTTCTTTCTATTTTTAGTAGAGACGGGGGTCTCGCTCTTGCTCAGGCTGGTCTCGAACTCCTGACCTTGAGCGATCCACCCACCTTGGCCTCCCAGAGTGCTAGGATTATAGGCGTGAGCCACGACGCCCGGCCAAAAACTAAGACCACTTTCTAGCAGATTTCCCAAAGGCCTCATGTTGTGATATTCTCCCCCAGGAGACTTTCTGGCTCTTGTGGCGAATGGAATTTCTTGCCCTTAGTAAATTTTATTTTTCAATCATCACACAAACTCCATGTTAATACCCATGACAAGAACCCCAAAAGACCAAAAGGTAACCCAAAACTCGTGCACATCATTTGTTGTATTTTCACATGCTTGCTTCCAGTCGTCGTTCATAGGAAAGTCCTATTTCCTTGCCTCTGAGATACACATTTTTCACATTTCTAAAACACAAATGCACTTTATAGTTGTTGTCTATACATACTGTGCCTGCATTTTTTCCCCACCAAAAGAGAAAAAGAAAAATCTCTTGGGAAATCAATGACGTGTCATAGAATCAAGGGAATAGGATAGGTCATTTGGGGGAGATGTCATAAAATCATCAATGTAATGTGCTTCCCGCTCCATTCATTTCCCTTTATATCCCTCGGCGTTGGCAAAGGTTTTAACATAAGGACAACTAGCTCCAGCTGGACGAGACCCAGTATGTCCTAATCCCAGGCCAGCTGGTCACCCAGCCACCCCCACAC
Source organism: Propithecus coquereli (assembly GCF_000956105.1). Taxonomy (NCBI): domain Eukaryota; kingdom Metazoa; phylum Chordata; class Mammalia; order Primates; family Indriidae; genus Propithecus; species Propithecus coquereli. Next base: position 8,195,617 of record NW_012135969.1, read on the forward strand.
AATGCACTTGGGCACTGCGGCTAGCTTTAGTACAAATCAAAACAGCAGTAGGCTGTATGTAAGCCACTGCTCTAGAAATTCCCAGGGGAAATGGGAAGGCGAGACACTGACATTTAGTGAGCACCTACTATGTGCCAGCCTTGTGCCGTGGAATGGGAGGCGTGGTAAGGGACTCTCGCTCCAGCGTGTACAGGAGAGGACGTTTCACAATTCCAAACTCAGAGCAGGGAATATTTCCAATTGAATAAGGGAGAATAACCCAACTTGAAGAGTTCCCTGGCCCTTGGTAATGAATTAATTAGAGTCAGTTTTTTTCTTTTCCCAAAAAGTGTCTTTCAATGGAAAGTCTCTTATGAAGCAGGTTATTTGCAGATGTGTTGAGTTCCTGGTGGGCACCACCTGTGCCTCCCCGCCCCAGGCTGAGAGGGCGCCCCTCCCATTTTTTCCGAATCGGAATCTCCTGGGGGGCTTGTTAAACTGCGGGGCCGCACCCCAGAGATTCTGATTCAGCCAGTCTAGGGTGGGGCTCGAGAATTTGCATTTCTAACAAGCTACCTGTGGATGATGGTGATACAGGTGCACTGTAGGATTCCCCAGGAGCTTTGTTAGCGAGGCTGGGCTCCCACCCGCAGGATTCTGATTTAACTGGCCTGGGCGTCAGGATGGGCAAAGCTGCCCTGGTGGTTCTAATGTGCTGCCGAGCTTGACAAACACCCGGGTTTATGGAAAAGCCAGCAGACGTGATTAGGGTTCCTTGGGTTTCACGGAACGTCCATCCGAGGTCTTCCCGGATCGGGGCCTGCCAGGCAGTGAGTCTCTGAGGGATGGAGCAAAGCTGTCCTGTACGAGCCATCCTGCCACACCTGTGTCTTTGAAACCAAGCACACTGTTTGCTAATGTCAGGGGGAAAACTGCGTACACCTGTTACCAAGGTTTCTGGTTTCTCTGAACGAGCTTCTGGACCACTTGGCTGTGATCGACTGGAGCCACCCCCTTAGAAGGGGACACACCTGCCAGCTGGAGTCCCCTCACTTCCTGCTGTGTTACCCCCACTTGGCCCGAGACTCACTGATTTTAGCTGCTTGGTGCTGTATGCTGCCCAGCCCCTGCTAGTGGCCAGGTGTGGAGGGACAGGTGATGAGCTCAGGCCCTGCCCTGAGCCTCGAGGGGGAGGAGGGTATTAGACTGAAACTCACAAGACCTGTAATTGAATCCCAGCTGTTACTAATTTGCAGGGTGACTTTGGGTAACGAACACTGTCTCTGTATGCCTCAGTTTCCTAATCTGGAAGGTGAGAGAGGGTAAGACATGCTGATCTCCTCAGTCCTTCCTATTCTAGGGGTTGGACAGAAAAAGGTCCATATCCTGCCGTTAAGAATTGGGAGGAGGAGACCCCTGAAGCCTGGGGAAGGAGAGAGCTGGGCCCCAGGAGGTGAGCCAGGAGAGAGGCATGGCTATGCCTGGTCGAACCACAGGCCTGCGCCACCCCCAGTTCCCCAAAGCTGGGCTCTGAGCCCCCACCTGTGAGCCAGGCCCAGCCCAGGTCCTGTACCAACTCCTATGTGAGTGGGTAGGGGCTGTACCCTGAGCTCTGGAACCCGATGGGCCCAGGCCTGTGGCTTTGCCACTTTTCTGGCCATGTAGTCGCAGGCAGGGTGTGGGTGCCCCTGGCAGTCCCAGTATCCTCAGGTGTAAAATGGACTAGCGATGGGTTGCTCTGAGGGTCAAATGAGATAGTGCCTGGAAAGCAATTCCCATGGGCCCTGTGTGTAGTACAGGCTTAGGGGTCGCCATCGTCATCATTATTAAGAGGAGACATTCAGGTTGTACCCTGGGGCCTTGTCCGTTCCCCTAAAATCTCAGCCCCAGCCCCAAGATGTGTCTCTTGATGATAGGAATTGCGCTGCCCTCTTAAGTTCCTCTGATTGAGCCCAAGCTCCCTGAAATAGGGGTCTGGCCCTGCCTAAGTTCACTGGATGTTTCTCAGACTCCCTATAGACCTGAGCCCCTGGAATCAGGTTGCCCCCTGCCCCAGCCCTGCTGTTCTCTCTGCCAGCTGCCATGCTCACTTGCCCTGAAGCATCCTGGACGTGGAGTCAGACAGCACAACCCTCTCCAGCTGTGTGACCTTGGGCAGGTTACTTAACCTCTCTGAGCTTCTGCAATACGGAATAATAACCTCCACTAGAGCCTAAGCTCCATGAGGGGAGGGATGGTGTTTGCTTTGCCCACCAGTGGATACCCAGCATCTAGTCCAGTGCCTGGCACATAGTAGGTGCTCAAAAAATATCTGTCAAATCAATGAATGGGTTGGCCTAAGGATTAAATAATATATGTGATGCGCAGTGCCAAGCATACAGTTGCCACTAAATTAATGTTTCTTGGATCTGAACCTGACTCCCTAGACTTCTGTAGTTTCCTCTTTGTGCTTTCTTGTGGCCTACTTGTGGACGTACATCCCAGGAACTTTGATTGTGGATCACCAGGCTCTTGGTCATCACACTTGGCTTCCGCCTACACCTCCCAATCTCAGCAGCAGAGCCAGCCCCCAGGGCCTGTCCCGCATCCCCAGGCCACCTCATCTATCCTAATGACCTCAACAACCACCTGGGTGTACCTTCACTCATCATTCATTCATTCGACACATTGTAAGGATGTCTACTATGGCCACATGTCTGCCCCAGACTCCTCCCCAAGCTTCAGATTCTTACATTTGTCTGTGGTCATACCACCCCGAACATGCCCGATCTCATCTGATCTCGGAAGCTAAGCAGGGTCAGACCTGGTTAGTACTTGGGTGGCAGATTCCTACACCTAATGGGCTACTGAATGTCCCACCTGGACCTGCCTGGATGCTGCAAAAGGCCAAATCAGACCCTCCTTTTCTCACACCCACTTTTCCTCCAGGGCTCTCTAAGCTGACGGTGCCACTGTTGGCCCAGTCACTCAAGAGAGAAACCCAAGAGCTGCCCATGACACCCCCCGGAGGGTCCCAGGCCTGACAATTTATTTCCTAAGTTCTTCTCACCTCTTGTCCCTTCCAGCCTTTTCTGCCCCAGGAGCTCTGGGATCCCCAAGTTCTTTCCTGGGTCTCTCCCTCCTCACTGCTCTATCCACTCCTTTTCTCCCTCCTTCCCACCCTCCCCGTGCTGCTCCCAGGAGGCTCCGTCTCCTGTCCCCACCTTCGATGCCTCCTAACTGCTCTCAGTCCAAGCTCTTGGCCTGTCCTCAAGGCTCCCACAGTCTGGGGTCCCTGCCACCTGCTCAGCCTCATCTTCTGCTCTCTCTGTCTCCTACTTCATAAAGAGTCCCCTGCCTGACATCTTGCTGTAGCTCACCTCCAGGGCTTACTCCTTCTGCCTGGAATGCCTTTCCTTCCTAACCTCACCCCTTTACCTGGTCAGCCCTTACTCACCTTCCAAATCCAGTTCAATGTCACCTGCTCCAGGAAAACGTTTCAGACCCCACCCAGCCTAGATTACAGACTCTTCAGCCCTGCTCCCCGATTACCCACACATGACTCCATCCTGTGCACGCACCACGTTATTTTATAATTATCTGCGTGTGTGTCTGGCTTCTCCGGGCTTATTCATTGTCCTACCCCTCTGTGCCCAATGCCTGGCACAGAGTAACCTGCTTTTCAGATACTATTACGTTGTAACAAATCACCCCATAATTTAGTGGCTATTTTATTTTGCTCATGGTTTTGTGGGTCTGGAATTTGAGACCGTCTGAGCCAGGCAGTTCTCACTTGGGATCTGCCAGGGGCTGCATTCACCCAAACGCTCAACCGGGCTGGATGCTCAAGATGGTGCATGCGCACCGCTGCGGCTGATGCTGGCCACTGGCTGGGAGCCAGCTGCGCTTGCCACAGAAATGCCACAGGTGGCTTCTCCAGCACCGAAATCTCAGGGTAGTCAGATACCCCCAGAGCCAGCATCCGAGAGAGCCAGGAGGAAGCTGCGCAGCCTCGTCTGATCTAGCCTTGCGAATCAGGCAGTATCACTTCCACCGCATTCTGTTGGCAGCCCAAAGTAGGAGACTGAGGCAAAGATGGCAGACCAAAGTTTGAGGACCCATGTGGGAAACACAAGCCACAGATGCCACTGTGACTGTTTTTTCCCTCTGAAGAGGAATTTGGGGACTTCAGTATTTAAGGGGAGAGGGCACACGGAAAGAAAATGGAGGGGAGGAGTGGGCAATGAGGCCAATGGCTACATTCTCGTGAGGCCCAGGACAGCTACATTTTACATAAGGTAAGGTGAATATTTGAAGAGAGAAAGGGAGTGAAGGAAGAATCAATTACGTCAATGTCCCCAGGTAGGTGGAAGAATGATTGATCTTGTCTCTGGTCCGCACCTGGGAAGATAAACTTATAAACCAACATTAATGTGGAATCCAACAGACCTTAGTTTTAGGATCTAGACTTATAAAGTTACAATTTGCATGTGCTTGTTTATGGGAAGCCAGCAAGGAATTCCCTTATAAATGATCTGTGGGCAGTCCTTTGAAATGCCTGAGGCCTTTATCTTCTTGGGGATCTGGCTAGTGAATAATGTTAGTAACAGCTGTTCATTTGGACGGGGGTGTTGCCCACTCAGCCTCCGGGCTTGACCTTCTCTTTTGCATAAGGAGTTGGGGGTTGGTCCTGAGATTTTTATTTTCCTTTACACTGTGTATAACAAGTGAGCCACTAAGATCAACCCAGACTCAAGGAGAGGGGACAGAGGCCCCACCTTTCAATGGGAAAAGAATCAAAGAATTTGTAGACATGCTTTAAAACCACCAGAACCCTCAACCCCTTTTCTGTTGGCTGGATGGTTGAAGAGAGAGATGCCAAATTGCTCCCACCTATGCTGCCACACGAACAGCTGGTTCTTTTCTTCCTGCCTCTTTCTCTTGCACCACCGTGACCCCAGCAGGTTTGGGATTGGCAGGGCAGAGTGGCCTGGTGGTGGAGGAACCACAGGCTAACAGCCCACAGCTTCTGCCTCCGCCTGCCTAATGCCCGCTGGCAGGAAATGCTGGGACCAGTCCCTGTCCCAGCCTGGGCCAGATGTTCTCTAAGATCCTCCCTGCCTCCCACTTTCTGCTCTAAGTTTAGGCACCTCCATAATTCCTACTTGCTTTCTGGAAAGGCGGCTGAAGTACAGGCCGGCCCCCGTCTGCGAGGCTGCACCAACCTTCATGTCTTCGGGGGTTTGCTTCTCAGCGACCCAAGCACATTCTGGAGCGAGGCACTCCAATACTGCAGAGTGTGCATTACAAAATGCGAAACTCCCCACCACCTTCCTTCACAACCCGCCACCTCCAGAAGTCACTGCCCCATCAGTTCGGGGACTGCCCTGGCAGTCCTTTTACATGCATCTACCTTTGCGCACACCTTGCAGATTTCCAAGAAAAAGAAAGCTTTGCTGGTGATATGTGGTTTGCTTTTTCCTTTTGACATTAAGATCATACCGTTCATGTTTCTGCAACTTGCTCTTTTTCGCTTAATTCTATGTCTAGGACATCTTTCCATCACCTAAGCCCCTTTCAAAAAAAAAACAAACCGCTCTATAGTATGCTATAGGATGAACGAGCCATAATTTATTCGACCATGCTCCCCGTTGTCAAACATTTTGATAGCTTCCAATTTTCAGTATTTCAGACAATCTTGCAAGGGACATCTTCAGGAGGTTTGCAGCACTCCGCGGAATTGCAGGGCTGAGGAACACTCTCTCCCTGCACCATGAAGCGGAGAGCCTGTCTCCAGCAAGCCAAGTTCAAATCCTGCTGCCTGCACAGCTGTGCGTCCTGGGCCAGCACACCGAGCTCTCTGGGACCTGCTGTGCCGAGCGGAGCTAACAATAGCCCTGCCTGACAGCCTGGGGCTGCCGACGGTGTGGCCTGGGCAGGGGGTGCGACCGCAGAAGGGCCAGGCCTGCTTGCTGCTTATCAGAGCCCGGCTCTGGCGCCGGTTACATAATGGGCCGCTAATGCTGTTTTACTTGTCGATGGAATCCAAATTAAAAGAGGAAATTATTCTCCTGATGCTCAACTCGCCTAATCCCCATCTGTCTCTCCCCTGGTCCCCCCCGCGCTGCCGAGCGCTTGCATCTAAAGGTCTTGAACGCGTTCCAGATTTCTAATTTCGTTTGCTTATGCAACCAAAAATATATGGCCGCGTTTCCTGGGGGTGATGAAGTCTATATTCTGGGCGCCAGGCACACTAAAAACGGCAGTGCTAGGGCCCAGCGCCGTTCGCGCGCGCACCACGCGCCGGCTTTTTTTGGTTCCTCCGAGGCGCGGGCAGCTCTGCAGCCGCGGGGGCCGCAGGCGGGGGGCATGGGGCGCGGGTTGGTGCCGCCCAGGGCCGGGCAGGGCTTGGGATGGCCCCGGGGAGAGCAGACCTCAGAGCCCGGAGGCAGAAGGGGAGCCAGGGGCCGGCCTGGGGCGCCGGAGATGCTGGAGACGTTCTGGTCGCAGCCGCCTGGGTGTCCTCTCAGAACCTCAGTCTCCTCCTTGGTCTTTTCTTCTCCGACTCTGACTCCTGCCTATGCAGCGGGCGCAGGAATCCATCTTTCCTGCATGTCCTCCCCCTCCCCCGAGATCTGTTGAAAGATGTTTATTGCACTGTTGTGTATTCTGAAATACTGAAAAATTGTCTACCAAGAGGGGGTAAATGATGGAAAAAATGAGAGAACATCAACACTCTGGAATACTGTGTAGCTAATTAGAAAAAAGAATGAGGTAGATCAAGATGTATTAATATGTATTAGATTATTAAATTTCTTTTTTTAAAAAGCAAGTCACAGAAGAATACAGAGTATGGTTCTACTTGTGTTTTTAAAAATTCACGAACGTGGACGTGGAAGGACACATGGAATTGTTAACACAGTAACCTCTGGGATGGGAACCGAGGGTGAAGAGACTTACTTTTCATTTTATTTTATTTTTTTGAGATAGGGGTCTCACTCTGTCACCTGGGCTAGAATGCCGTGGCGTCATCTTAGCTCACAGCAACCTCAAACTCCTGGGCTCAAGCGATCCTCCTGCCTCAGCCTCCCTAGTAGCTGGGACTACAGGGACGCGCCACCACGCCCCGCTAATTTTTCTATTTTTAGTAGAGACGAGGTCTGTTCTTGCTCAGGGTGGTCTCAAATGCCTGATCTCAAGCCATCCTCCCACCTCGGCCTCCCAGCGTGCTGGGATTACAGGCATGAGCCACCACCCCCGGCCCGAGACTTGCTTTTTAACTCTACTTCTGCATTATTTGAATTGTACAAAGAGACGCTATTCATTTATTACTTGCATAATTTTAAATATTTGCTTTTAATGTTATAGGGGAGGGGGGAGCAGGGAGCCTCCCTGACTCTATCTTATTCTTTGGAAACAGTGGTCAGATCAGGAGTGGAACTGGCTAGAAGGCATCTGTTCTCCCATCCACCTCAGGCTGGGGCTTCAAGCTGTCAGACCACTGTGTTTTGAGGTCTTCTGACCATCAGGAGGCTACTGGAAGTCTGGGGGCTGAGGCAGGGGTGGGCATCTGGCCTGGCAGGGCAAATACTGAGGGGAGAGCACTGGACCTGGAGTCAGAATCTTGGCTTCCAGTCGCCTCCCTTATACCTGCCGCTGCTCTAGGTCTTGGAGCGGGGGAGCCAATGATATCCCCTCCTCGAGCCCCGTGGCATCCTCTGCCCTGATGGTCGCACCAGGGCTGGTGGGAGGAGGTGCCAAGGCCACCGGGCCAGCCCGGGGCTGCGGCTGAGTGAGGCCTCATCTCAGCCGGACCTGGAGAAGTGGCCCCCGCCTTGGCTTCTCAGGGCACGGCCAGGGCTCCCTGCGGGCCCCAGACGCAGAGGGCCGGGACGCGTTTCCCAAGCCACGGGGGACCCCGCTCCTGAGACGGGCCCAGCCTGTCTGCGCCGCACGGATCAACCGGACACTGGAAGTGGCAAGGAGGCTGCCGGCACACAGGGAGCCATCCCCACGGCACCGCGGAGCCCCCCAAGTGCTTCCCCATGGGGGACACTGGTTCCTCAAGGTGTTACCACTTCACATCAGGCTCTGGTATCGGATAATTCCAGGAAACCGTGTGTTTCTTTACTTCAGCCCCTGCCATGACCTGTCACATGCCGTGCCCCACGGCGACGCCACACGAAGGGGTGTCCAGTGCAGCTTTTACCAACAACGTGTTGACTGAGGAGCCCTCTCCTTCCAGAGCGTGTGTGGGACAGGGAGCTGCGAACCGGTGCCGAGCGCAGGAGGGAGGCAGGCGCCGAGGGCAGGGGACGCTCACAGGCACCGCGGGGAAGACGTCAGCCGAGGCCGAGTACCGACTTACCGCCACGCGCCACGTAACGACGGGGACACATCTTGAGAAATGTGATTCCATCACTGTGCGGACATCGCGGAGTGCACTCACGCAAACCTCGGCGGTCCAGCCTCGAGCTGTCAGAGCCCTGTAGCCTACACACCTAGGCGACGTGGCAGGGCTGTCGCTCCCAGCCTACGAACCTGCGCGGCGCGCTACTGGACCGAGCCCTGCGGGCGGTGGCGACACCAGCGCGAGTATTTGCATATCTAAGCATAGAAAGGGTATAGGGAAAATACAGTATGATAATAATGCACGTATACGCCGCATAATTATGACACCACTGTCATACATGTGGTCCATCATTGACTGAAACATCATTATGTGACACATGACTGTATAAGATAGTGAGCACCAAGTAGAGGCCACCTGACCTGTGAGAGATTTTTAAACTATCGGTGCTGTCGAGAGGATGCCTGTGGGCTGGGGTGGGTGGAGGAGGCGTGTCGGCCAGAGCAGGCGTGGGGCCAACGTTAGTCTCTCTTCTCAGAGCTTGACTCCTGGGCACACGTGCGTGTGTGTGCACACACTTGGCACAGCCCCGAGGATACACAGGCGCGTGCTCACACGGAACGCACACAGGCACGCCGTAAGAGCACGCACACATCTCCCCCGGGAGCAGTCCCGTACAGAGGAGCACACATCCACGCAAAGCCAGCCGCCCACGCAAACCCTTGGGAGCTTGCTGACAAGAAGGCAAGCACACAGGACACACCGAAGCACAGATGGAGGCCCACATGTCCACACACATGAGCCTGAGCAAGCACAGACACACACGCGGCACGCCACACGCCACCACGCACTGACGGACACGCGCAGGTGAGCGCAGATGCAGGGCGTGCCCAGGGTACTCACCTGCATCCACGCACCGCGTGCCTAAGCATGACGGCTTCCCTGCCTCTCCATGGAAGCGGGCCCAGTGGGGGTGGGAGTGACGTCGTGTTCTAGGGGGAAGCCGAAGGAGTCCAAAGCAGTTCACAGAAGGCATATGTCCTGCGAGTATTTTTATCTTTAGCACTCCTATGTCTAGCAGAGTCTGGATGGCTCCGTACTGCTATCAGGAAGGAGGACAGGTGGCTGGATTTTAAAGCAGATGGCCTCTGGGTGCAGAGGAAGGAGACCCCGGTTCCCTCCACCACCATGGTGTTCCCGCCCCCAACATCTTAGGTCCCCCAGACGCCTGCCCAGGCCACTCACTTCCCACCAGGAAAATAGCTGGCAGGGCAGATTCCCCAGTTCCTACTCAGGTGCCTGGAGAGAGGGTCTGACAGCCCCCAGCCCCCAACACATCGCCCCAGGGGCTCAACTCTCCAGGGCACTTTGGGCCACGACCGACCGTGAGTCTCGGGCCTGGGCTGTGGCCCACTGTGGGAAGCCCCTGCAGCTGCCCCAGATGTGCACGGATGGTGTTTTCCACTACCCCGGAGCTGGCAGGAGGTCTGGGCACATGCCCTGGCCCTCTGTCTGGTCAAGGACAAGCTGGTGCATTTCCAAAGCTATTTAATCCCCGGGTTCTGACGCACCCAGTTCACCACCAAGCAGGATCTAGTGCCTACGGATCTGATGTCAGAGGGCGGGAGCGGCCTTGGCCAGGCCCTGGCACGACTCCCTGCCTCCTGCCCACATGGCAGCGTGGCGGAGCCGGCAGAGAGAAAGAGGCGCCCCAGAGCCTTTGCCTCTTAAATCACAACTATTCGCGAGGCCTGCAAACATCAGCACGGCCAAGGAAATGATGGTGTAAGAGAATAACAAGGAAAAATAATCAGGAGCTATTACGTGCAAAGAGCAGATAAGCAAAACATTAGAATCTCATGTTTATTTTAAAACAATAATGTATTTAGGCAGAGGGAAAAGAAACTGGAAAAACTAACAGGGACTATCTTTAGAAATTTATCCTTCAACAAATATTTACTGAGCACCCTCTGTCAGACTGTTCTAGGTGCTGGGCACAGAGCAGTGAAGACACAAGAACCTTTAGGGAGCTCCCGTCCTACAGAACTCACAGATAGTAAAACACACGAGTTCAACGTACAGTAAGTTAAGCAGTGACAGAGTGACAGGTGCCATAGGAAAAGGCTGGGAGGGGGATACGGTGGGTCAGGGGGTTGCAATTTTTAATAGATTCTATTTTTTTAGAGCAGTTTCGTATTTACAGAAAAATTAAATTTGCAGTACAAAGAGTTCCCCCAAACTTCTCTCCTTGCACCCGGTTTCTCCTGTTTTTGACATCTTCCATTAGTATGGTATTAATACATTTTTGCAATGAATGAACCGATATCGATCCATTATTATTAATTAAAGTCTACAGTTGCTGCAGATCTCCCTGGTTTGCCTAATGTCCTCATTCTTTCCCAGCATTCCACGTTCCGCTTCATCGTCTCGTCTCCTGAGGCTCCTCTGGGCTGTGACAATTCCTCAGGCTTTCTTTGTTTTTGATGACCTCGACAGTCCGGTAGGTACATTGTAGGGCGCTGCTGTGCTGGAATCTGCCTCATGTTTTTCTCACAATTACACTGGGGTCAGGGGTTTTGGGGAGCTGGATCACATTTTTATTATTAATATATCTCGTGTCAAAGGTCCATACCATCAACGTGACTTATACTGATGTCTACCTTGGTCACCTGCGGACGTGGCATTCACCGTATTTCTCCACTGCAGAGCTGGTCTCCCCTGCCCCTCCCCACACTGTCCCCTTGCGGGAGAAGTGCTGTGTGCACCCACACTTAAGGGGCGGGAGTCACTTCACCCATTTAGGGGTACAGCATCCACGTAAACTATCTGAAATTCTTCTGCATAGGATATTTCTGTCGTCTCCCCCACTTATTAATTCATTCAATTGCTTCTTTATAATGGACTCACGGATATTTATTTTATGTTTGGGTTATAATCCAGTAACACTTCCTTTTGTGGCTCAAGTGTTCCAGCTTTTGGCTGTTGGGAGCTCTTTCCACGGGCTCCTCTGTCCCTTTGACACACCTCCCTCAATGTGGTTCTTTTTGCCCAGCCCATCTTTACTTTCTGGAACTGCAAGATGCTTCCTGCCCCGGTCCCAGATTCAGCCATTTGTCCGAGGAGCCCTCGATCCTTCCGCTGGAGAATGGTGTTAGAAACCAAGACCTGGGTGCTGGGTGTGATCTTTAATTGTTAATGTGGTGGTTAATGGAGGCTTCCCTGAGAAGGTGGAATGTGAGTGAGACCTGAAGAATGTGAGGAGCAAACCATGGGGATGTTGGGGAAAGGGGCTTCCAGAAAGCAGAAACAGCAAGTGCAAAGGCCCTGAGGCAGGCATGTGCATTGCATAATAAAGGAGCAAGGAGGCCAGTGTGGCTGGAGCCAAATAAGCAGTGGGAGGAGATGATGTCGGAGAGGTGGTGTAGGGGCCCACTATAAAGGACTATGGCTTTTGCTCAGACTGACCGAGGAAGCATACAAGTGAGACCATCTGACTCACTTTTTAATAAAATCACTCTGGCTGCTGTGCTGGGAACAGAACAAAGGGGCAACAGCAGACGCTACTGTGAGAATCCCAGAAGCGCTGATGCTGGCCTGGACCAGTGATGGCAGTGGAGGTGGGGCGAGGGGCTCAGGTTCTGAATGTGTTCTAAAGGCAGAGCTGACTGCATTTTCCGACAGACTGTCAGGTGAGAGAACGAAGGATGATGCTAAGGCTTCACCTGGTCGTCTGGAAGCAGGCAGTGATCAGCCACGCTGGGAGAAGACGAGAGGAACATCACATCCTGGACACATTACGTCTGAGACGCGCATTGTCCACGCGGGCGGAGTTGTTGAGTAGGCGGCTCTGTGCGTCTGGGGTCCAGGGGAGAGGGCGAGCTGGAGGTGAGCAGTGACAGCCACCTCCCAGCCCAGCCCCGTCCCTGGGCACAGGCCCTCTCAAGGCCGTGGGCTTAGGCTGCTGTGGCTCGGCCAGAATGTACTGCAGGAACAAGGGCCAGCCCGAGACCATGAGGGGAGGGAAGAGGCTTCGTGAAAACCTGGCCCTGAGGCCCACGCGGTGCCCGGTCAGCTTCAGAACACTTGGCTTTGCTTTGTGCCAGGATGTACCATGGACATCCAGGTCTCAGGGCATGGACAGGCCCCCGCGTGAGGACTAGGCTTTCGCTCCACCTGGGGTGCTCCCAGGGTGGGCGTCGGCGGCCACATCTACTTTTTCTGCAGCTCCCAGCCTCTGGGCCCCAGCCACAGTCGTCCGAACTGCTGAGTGAATGAAGGAATAAGGCCATATTCCAGAGGGCAGCCTCTCTGGACTGTGGGAGGTGACAGCATGAGGTCACTGGCTCCTGAAGCAAAAGGAATAGAGAGGAAGGTGGGGGGGGGGCAGGAAGAGAAGAGGAGAAGGGATGAGGGCGGGCAAGAGGAGGCCACACGACCCAGGGCCGTCTCCTGATCCCACAGCTTGGGGGAGGGGCCAGCCACCAGCGGGGGGGCCCCTCGTGCCGCCTCTCTGTCTCTCCCAGGCCACATCCCATCCCTCCGCCAGTGCCGTGGGCTCGACCTTCACATCTGTATGGAATCAGACTGTGGCTGACCACACTGACGGCCTCGTCCTTGATCCAGGCCACCACGTTCTCTGACTGTGCCTCTATAAGAGCCTCCTCCCATTTTGCCCTCTACAGTCTGTTGTCAGGGCAGCCAGGGTGACGCTGCTTAAACAAAGACAAGATCAGCCCATCCCTTCATGAACCCTCATCTCCCAGAGCAAAAGGCCTCTCCTTGGGCTGCTGAATCTTCCCTCCACTCTCTAGTCCTCCCTGTGGTCCTCCCTGCTGCTCCTTCTCCAGCACACCAAACATGCATCTGCCCCAGGACCTTTGCACTTGCTGTGCCTTCTCCCTGGCCTGCTCTCCCCAGCCTAGTGCCTCCTTCCTACACCTCCTTCCCATCTCAACTCATCAGTCCCCTCCTCAGAGGCCACCCTTGCCCACCCTGTCTGAAAGACTCCCCTCCTCACCATCGCCCACCACCCCCTTACCCAGCTTCCTTTTAAGACTTATCACTGCTTTATTTATTTAAGTCCTCCCCACTGGACTATAAGCTCCATGAGGACCAGGCCTTTGTTTTGTCCCCCAGAGTATCCTCAGCACCTGGAACAACCCTCAGGTGCTCCATTAATACTTGCCGAGTGTCGAATGAATGAATGACCATGTCTCACCTGCTGGAGTTCCCTGGGACTAGCTCAGGCCATCCTCAGGCCAAAGTGGAACCTATCGTGCTAAAGGTGGGAAGGAAATTCACCAAAACCTCAGGGAGCCCATCACGCCCTCCTCTCAGATTGGCAGTCCCACCGAGAGTCCCGGCACTGCTGCCTCCCCCACGCCCAGGAGCCAGCTTCGCCCCAGGTCTTTCCAGGAAGCCGCTTAAGCATCTTTGTCCTTCCTCTTCTCCCTGGCTCACCGCCCTCCTGCTGTCAGCTCAGGACCTCCAGAGGCGTCTGGATTTCGCTCTGGTCACCGCGAGCCAGTTTCCACAGGGATCCAGAATGATCTTGCTAAAAGCACGTCTGAACTGCTCACTCCCAGGCTTAAATCCCTTGGTGGCCCCCAGGAGAAGGTGCGCAGCGCAGATGCGGCTGCCTCTGGCTCACGCTCCGGCGCCCCCTTCCCCCTGCTGCGGTGTCTGGGGGCTCCGGCCTGACACCTGCCGCCTCCCCGTGTGCGGAAGCACCTGCTCCTCCGCTCACGGGCTTGGTTGTGATGAATTGTGTCATCGCCATCCGGACTCCGATTTCAGGTTCTGGGGGTGCGGTCGGGCCGGGCAGAGGCAAGTCCGCTGGTCGCAATGTGGTGCTCCTGAGGAGCGGGCACGGTGGGCGAGGGGCAGCGGACGGAGACCACGGAGCTCACCAAGGCCCGTCCCTCAGGGACGCCACCGCTGACTCGGCCCCAGACCCCAGACCACACGAGGCAGGAAACGGCGCTCTCCCCGCCAGGGCCTGACACGGCGGAGGCTCTTAGGAAACATCTGTTGACTGCTTGGTTGACTGGTTGACTGCTTGACTCTAAATAGTAGCTTTGGGTGATTTTTTCTTTCTTCATTTCTTTATTTCCCTTTTGTAAAACAATAATGTACAGCTGTCATTTTTAACAATTAAGAAACTTACCTCGAAAAATCATTCCTGTGGAAATGCTGACTAACAAGTGACACTTTCTGTAGCTCCCAAAGCTGAACAGACACATACCTGGGCCCCGCCATCCTTTCCTAGGTCCACACCCCACAGAAATGCGTCCCTGTGTTCACAATACCCGGGAACCGGAATGTTCACAGTGGCACTGGTCACGACACCCAGGAACTAGAACCTGCCTGCACGTCCATCAGCAGGAACATGGGAGAAAGAAGCCACCCACTGGCACTGGGGACAAGCGGCCCCTGGCTGCCCATGCCAGGGTGGGCGAGCCTCGCAGGCCGGGTGTTGAGCAAAAGACAGCACAAAAGAGCAGTGCTGTGTGGCTCGGTTGACGCGCAGTTCAGAAGCAGGCCGCAGTAGCCCCTGGGCTTAGGGCTCGGGGAGAGGTTCCGTGGGGGGTAGTAGGAGGAAAGGGTGCTTCTGGGTGCTGGAGAGGTCGGCGTTTCGGTTCGGGAGCCGGTTACATGGGTAAGCGCAGCTCGTGCAGATTCATCCAACTACACGCGTGTACAATGTCCTCTGTGTGTGCTTAACTCCAATAAAAATGTTTAAAAAAACACACAAAAGGCGTGCCTCCTGGAGCAGGTTAAATCCCTCCCTGTCTTGTGCAAGGGGAGGGGGAGAGCAGATGCCTGGCCTTCCTGGCGCACAACCAGGTGCCCCCTTGCCGGTGTCAGGAGTCCCTCTCCAGCCTCTGAGACTCCTGAAGCTCCAGACTCAGGGATTTTGTCTGCATCGAGCTCTGGGGTAAATCCCACCATTGCAGGTCACGCCTCCGTTTAGGGCCCAGAAGCAGGGCAGGGGTGGAGCTGCAGCCTGGCCCTCCCTGGCTAGGGGCCTTGGGGCCTCCCTGCCATCAGCCATGGGCACGGCTGGGGCTGGGGTCAGGCTTGGGTGGAGGGGACGGTGCAGGGACGCAGGCTGCCTGGGTCCCTGGCTTATGTCCTGTGGCCTCCCTCTGCCTTCTGGCCCCTGGGGGGCTGGTGACAGTGAAGGTGGGGCTGCCTGCACCTCAGGCCCCCCACGCCCAGCCCCTGCCCCCAGCAGAGGGCCGGGAGCCACACACTCGTGAGACACGGGAGGCCCAGGGCCTGGTCTGACCTTGTGCGCCAGCCCCAAAGGTCACCACGCTCCAGCTCTCAGGGTTCAGGTTCCCGCAGTTGGGCCGGGAGGGTGGCAATCAATCCGTGCCCAGCCCCGGCGAGGGGCGCGGGTCCAGCGCTGCCCTCAGCCGCAGCCGGCCTGGTTATTTATAACCTCCTGACCTTCAGCTGGGGCCCGGCGATCCGCAGCAATTAGCATCTCCTCCCAGCCGCCCACGGCGAACAAACACCCCTCTGTGTGCCCTCCCTGGCCCGGGCCTCACAGGAGGCCCTGCAGGAAGCAGGGTGTTGACCGGAGTCTGCTCCCCGTGGCTCCTTCAGGCAGACCGGCCACGTGTGAGTTGTGGGAGGTGGAGTGAGGTTGGGGGAAGGTGCAAGAACTACTCGTGTTTTCTCCTTTCCCAGGCTGCAAATGTTCTGGTCTATTCCGGGTGGCAGTTTTATTTATAAAATAGGGCTCCCCGGCCTGGGTCTGCTCAAAGGGGTGCCCTCTGCCAAGCCAGGGGCAAGGAGCAGCCCTGGCCACCGGAGCACCTGCCACCAGCACCTGGTCCCCGGAATCGCACGTCGCAAACTGTATTCTCCCTTCCTGGATGGCAGCTGAATCCTGGAGGGGCAGTGACGGCAATAAGGTCCCACGGCCATCCACGGCAGACCCCCGGCTCTGGCTGATGGCCTTTCCCACTGGCTTCCAGAACTCCAGACTGGGGTCTGGAGAAGGCTTGCCGAAGGATGCCAGGGTGGGGAGATTGGCCCATTCATTCATTCAGCACGTTTGTGTAGGGTACCCGCTAGGTGCCAGGCATAGCTAAAGCCCTTGCCCTTGCGAGGCTGACAGTGCCAGGGAAAGAGGCCATCCCTGGAGCTGGGGTCCCCTGATGGAGCCACATTCCAGGCGGTTGCTGAGGGTCTTCATGTGAGTCCCAGGGAGGGAGACTGAGGCAGCGAGCGAGAGGGCCAGGCTGAGGGCACACAGGGACTGCGGCCTGGGCTGAGTACTTGCTGAGGAAGGCCAAGGCCAAGGGTGTTACCATCCCAAGGCCACGAAGGCTCAGGCTTGACGGCAGGTGCCCCGCCCCCCCGCACAGCTACAAGTGGCCTTGCCCCAGGGCAGGTGGTGAGCCTCTCACGCAACACCGGTCTGCAAGGTCGTCCTGGAGGAAGACACGGGAGGGGAGCAGCTGAGCTGGGAGGTTTGGGGAGGGCGGTGAGGGTGGAAGCCTCCCTTTCCGCCACACTCTCAGGCACTCGGGGGACTTTGGCTGCGTGACTTGGCCATGCCCTTTCCGTCTCTGGGCCTCGGTTTCCCAACATGAGCAATGAGCAGGTTGGCTGAGATGAGCCCTTTCAACCTTGGCTGCTGGTGGTTCTGGACCCTCCAGACCAGAGACCCTCCCACCCCAGTCTGGCGCAGCCAAGGGGATGGGCCAGTGGAGTCAGGAGTAGCCATGGCCATGAGGTCACTAGTGTGGCCACCAACTTGCACCTGTGTGTGAGGGGACAGCATGTGCACATACGTGTGCCCGAGTGAGCATGTGGAAGTCTATGTGTCGAGTGTGCCTTGCTGGGTGGGTGGCTGCATGTGGAGTGTGTGTCTCGGGGTGCGTATGGGACTCTCCATGTGGGGGGTTAAGGAGGGGCGTGCGGCAGGTGTGCAGTGGGCGTGTATCTGTAGGGGGGTGTGGGGGGTGTTGGAGCAGCATCTCAGTGGCGGTGGCGGGGCTCGAGGCAGGGGAGGAAGGCCCGGAGGCACCTCCCCCACTCCGCAAACCCCTCTGCCCACACAGTCAGCTCACGGCTGGCGGGCCCTGACCAGTCAATGAACTCAGGGTCTGGAAGAGTCAGCGGCTTTTCCGACCTCTTTGCCAAATGGGATGTCAGCATGGGGGCGGGGCGGGGGTGCGGGCTGGGGAAGGCGGCAATGACTTCATGACAACTGGCTGCTGAGCAGCTAGGGGGACGGGCAGGGAACGGAGCCCGGCTGGGCCAGGAGGCCTGTCCCCTGGCCCACGTCCAGGGCAGAGGCTGGGGACCCACTCCGGGTGGGGGAGGCAGCCAGGCCACAGGCTCGTGCTTCCTCGGGACCCCTCGGCTCCCTCTCTGGGGACCTCCCTCCTGGGGTGGGGCACTCTCGGGGGCTTTCCTGCCGGATCCCATCTGAGCTCACGGCAACCCTCTGGGGCAAAGACTCTCGTCCCCGTTCAACAGGTGAGGACGCGGAGGCGCGGCGAGGGTGAGCGGCAGAGCTGGGCCGGGCGCACGGCGCGTTTCCCGCTCTGCCCCACGCTGACGGCGTCCGGCCAGGGTTGCCCTCGATCACTGCTCCTCTGTGAACACTTCGAAGTGCAAGCATCGGCCTTCCCTGAATCCTCCGACCTGATGCCTCCTGGCACGCCCCAAGGGGCTCTTTCCTGGGGAGGCCCTCGCCCGCATGTGTACAACTCGGGGGCAGTCAGCACGGTGGCCACGTGGCGGGGCCACTGCAGGGAAGCAGAAGCCTTTCCGGTAAACGTCGGCCCTCTCTGCAACGCGAGCCACGGCTGGCTCCCGTTCCCCTCAGAGCGCCAAGGTCCTGGGCTCCTGAGGAGAAGGCAGGTGTCGCTCCTTTGTGGGGTTGGAGGGACCTCGGATCACAGAGCCGGATGTGGGCGTGAGACTGTCTCTGTCTCTGTCTCTGGGGCTGCTCCTTCTTCAGCCGTTTACTAGTTTCCCATAACACTAATAACTACCGGGTGCGAGCTTTATAGTTCACAAAGTACTTTCACAAACATTCTCCCATTTAATCTTCACACTGGCCCTGTGATGGGGGGTTAATATACCCATTTTACAGAACAAGGAACTGAAGCTCAAGGCGGGGAGGCTCTGGGGCCGGGAAGTGGCAGCCACCCTGCGGGTCTGAGCCCCGTCCAGACCCGGCGCCTTGCATAGCAGCCGCCTCCTCCAGGCAGCGGGCGACTGCGACTTCCCCAGGGTGGACTCCCGGCCTCTGCTCTCTTTGGTCTGGGCGCTGTGGGGAGCCCACTCCCCACCTCCCCTCCTGCAGACACTGGGGGAGGCACGTGGTAGAGAGAGGGGAGACACGGAGAAGTGGGAATGCCCGGAGCATGAGCGAGCTGCGGCTGCAGTGCCGGGCGGCCCCCCAGAGCAGAGCCGGCCGCCCTTGGCATTGGCCCCGGCAGAGGAGTGGGGTGCCCAGTGCCAGCCGCTGCCCTGTTCTCACCTGCCCACAGCAAAACGAGAAAAATAAGGACAATGAGGTGAGGTTTTCCTGCAGGTAGACCTACTCAATCCGAAAGATCGCCCTGTCGGCGGAGCTATGTATGTTAGATTGTGCGTGCGTGTGTGCGTGCGTGCGTGCGTGTGTGCATGCATACGTTTAAAAGGACCTTTCCTTTGACATTTCCTTTTCATGTCCTTAACTCAGCAAAATAAAAAACCAGTGACCGTGTCAGCCCCTAAACTGTGTTTTTGGAAATGTTGGTGACCCGAGAGATCCGAGAGACTGAGGACCACGGAGTGAGCTCCCATGATGGGCTGCGGCGAAACCCGGCCTGGAGGGAGCTATTTGCTGAGGGATGATGTCTGAAGAGCTGGAAAACCCCAGGGTGAGAAGGGACAGGGGTTGGTGTCCAGACTCAGCCCCCACGGCCCAGACTAGACATCCCCAGGAAACCTGAGCAGAAGGAACATTCGAGTAACTGAGTAACTGTACTGGGAATTCTGAGAACGGCCTCAGGGCCAATCCTCCAGGCCACACACCCTCAGCTCCTCTCTGACCGGGAGCCAGGAGGAAATGTTCCCTTAAATCCCACCTCTGCCTCCCGCAACGCCCCCAGGGCTGGTTCCAGAATAGGCCAGTCCCTTGGAGGACACATCATGGGTCTGGCTGGCTGCCTGCCCCTCTGAGAGGGCATGTCAGTAATGCAGCGGCCAAATACAGAGGGACACCGGACACCGACTGGGGACCCGGGGCCCGGGGAGCCCCGCAGGTAGGCTGCCTGCCCTACCCTCTCCCTTCGAGCCCCGCACCCCTATCCTGGGCAGCCGGGAGGCTGGTGCCCCTCACCTGGCCTGGCTCACCTGGGGACATGTCCCAGCAAGCCCAAGCGGACCGGGAGGGCTGGGCATGAGCGTGGGGACACCTCTCTCTGGAGAGCACGAAGCACTTTTATAAGCGTATGTTCCCACAGGGCACTGCGAGATCAGGAGGCCGAGAGGGACCGGGTGTCTCCGGCAGAGCCGCTCCTGCTCTCTGTTCTTCCCGGCTTCCGAAGGAGACCACGCCATAAAGCCCGGGTGTGGGAGGCTGAGAGGAGGGCAGGAAGCCAGGCCAAACCCCAATAAACTGCTGGTTGAATCGACTTGCAAATAATTAATCCTGATGGCCAAGGTTGCCTCCACCCTCCTCTCCTAGGAATTAAAAGTCAAAGGGCAGAGCTGCTGACGCAAATGTCAGGGGAGACACGCGGTTTGGAACAGCTGGGATCCGGCTCCGGGCTCCGCTGCCCGAGGTCGCAGGCCCCAGATGCCTGGACACGATGTGCCCCGGGCCTGGCCCTGAGAGACACTGTTCCCAACGCGCACGCAGGGCAGGGGCTCCATTCCCTTGCCCCCCTCCCGGCTCTAAGGTCTTGAATCTCAGAACTCGATTCGAGGCTCATCGGAGACGCCCCTGAGAAGTGTCGCCAGGGGCCGGGGAGAGGCAGCAGCTCCGCGTCTGGCCAGTCCCCTTCCCCACCCCTGCAAGAGAGGAAGGGACCTCTGCCTCCCTGCCAGGGGGGCCCGGCTCCCGGAACCCCGCGTGCCCCTTCCCCAAGGGCAACCCTGCCACAGGCACACCCTGGGCGGCTGCGCCAGGTCTGTGCACCAGCGGTGACACCCAGTGGTCAGGGCCGGACTTGAACTGGAGCTTGGGCTCCGCTGCTGAGGCCCCGTCACGGCAGCCTGAGCCCAGGGCCAGTGACCTGGGGACCCTGACGCACAAGTGGTTTGGGGACCTGAGTTTGGTAACGGGGCCATTGGAGTTTGGAGTATTTCGCAGGTGCCGATTTTTCCTAATTGAACTGGGGCTGGATCTCGGCCCGAAGGTCCCACTATCAGCGTCAACATGTCTGAGAATGAACTCATCGTGTTCAAGCCCTAAACCTGCTCCTCCTCCTGACTTCCCCATTTCTATTAATAGCACCGCCACCCTCCTGGTCCCCCGGGCTCCAACCCTCTGACTCATCTTCTAGCCTTCCCCACAGTGGGCAGGGTGCCTGGCTCTGCCCTTCCTCATGCTGCAGGTCACTGTTCCACCCTCTCCTGAGCTCACTGCCACTGCTCAGTCAGCCAGCCTCTCACCTGAGCTGCTGCCATCCTCAACAATGCCACCCAGTCAGACCTGAGCATGTGACCCGCCTCTGCCATTTGCTGGCTGTGTGACCTCGGGCAAGTTGCTTAACCTCTCTGAGTCTCATCTTCCTCAGCTCCTCAGCTGTGAGGATAATAATCACAGTCCCTTTCTCATAAGACATTGCATGAATTAAATGGCAGAATGTACAGAATGGAAACTATAACACATGGGAAATTGCCAACAGGTGTGAATTATTAGGGATCGTCCAGTCCAACTCCTCCATTTTACAAACAGGGAAACTGAGGCCCAGAGAGCTAGAAGGAAAGCTCATATCTGGCGTTGAGTTCCATGCTACAAAGCCAGGGACTTGAAGTTCCTCCAGTCCCCCTGTACCCATCTTCACATTCTAGAACCCAGAACAAAAGGCCACACCTGGGTTCACTGGGCCCATCCCCCTGCCTTCAGGGGCAGGTGTGCCTGGGTAAGCGTGGGGGTGGCTCAGCCACAGGAAATGTTTTGTGGGATGGGACAGCCACAGGTCGTGTCCAGCCGGCTGAGTCAGGGCGACCCACCTGCAAGGTGAAGACTGAAGCTCCTCACAGCAGTTGCCTGGCACAGCTGGCTGCCTCAGGGCACGCAGGGGCGTGTGCACACGGCAGGTGTCCCAGCAGGACAGACAGCCCTGCCCTCCCATCCCTCTCCCCACACACACCCCACCCCGGTCCCCACTGCCCACCGGGTGGGAGGGAGGAGGGCAGGCCCACTCGGCTTGCTACACGTCCAGGCAGCCGCTGTAACAGGCACTCCGTGAACCGGCACGCGGGGTCCATACGCCCCTTGGGACGGAAGGTGGGAGCCCTGCTCCTGGCGGAGGGTCACAGCCGCCATTAGATTTGCGAAGGGGACTTTTACTTCCAAATAAATGGCAGCGAGAAAAGCAGGTGGACAGGCTTTAGAATCAGATGACCCAGGTTAAACGTGGGCCCATCCTAGAGTCCTTGGGCACCTATTGTCTAAGACAATTGTTCTCACATGGGGACGATTTTGCCCCCCGGGGACATTTAGCAATGTCTGGAGACGTGTTCAGTTGTCTCCACTGGGGAGGGGTGTGACCTACTGGCACTTGGCAGGCGGAGGCCAAGGACGCTGCTAAATGCCCGTAGTGCGCAGAACAGACCACACAAGGAAACGTGCAGCCCGTGTCAGTAGTGCCAAGGTCGGGGCTGAGAACCCTGGTCTCTGCGCCATCTGTCACGGGGAAACATCTGCCCACAGCTGCCCTGCAGACCGAGGACGCAATGTCTGTGGAGAACGCAGGCTGGGCCCGGCACACGCCCCGGCGCTGCCCAGGACCCTCCTTTGCTAAGGTCGCTTGGCCTGGGACATGGTAGCTGGTGGGCAGAGGTGGGTGGGCGCAGACTCTGACCTTCATGTGAGAATCTTCTGAAATGACCCTGATGTTCCTGCCCCACTGGCCTTGGGCAGAGTCTCCAGAACAGTCTTGTGCCCACTTACCAACCCTTCCACAAGGCGAAACCAGACCCTGGGAGGAGTCGCACACCCTCTGGGCGCTCCGGCCCTCCACCAGGGCTCCATGCGACCCACCCCACTGGCACTCAGAAGGGACGGGAGAGAGGAAGAGGACGGGAGGTGCCCCACTGGCACTCAGAAGGGACGGGAGAGAGGAAGAGGACGGGAGGCAAAACGCCCCCTCCGTGTCCCCGGGGTTGGGGGGGCGGATTTGTTCAGGAGCCGCCCTGCACGGGGGCGGGGGGTGGACAAGAAACCTCTGGAGGTGGCGTGAAGCTGAGCCCAGGAGCCACGAGCCCTCCCTGCCACTCAGCTCCACAGTCCCTTGGGTCCCTTCGGCCTCAACAGTGTGGGGTCAAGTGTCTCCCCTACAAAGATCGTTCCCAAATAAGTCACCGCCTTCTCCCAGGACTGGCTGGTGTGCCCAAGTTGGAATGCCGGCCTGGCCCCTCGAGCTTTGCCCTGCTGGCTTGCCCAGCTCAAGTGTGATATTTAATAGATCATGATGTTGCCCTGCAAGGAAGTCGCTGCCCTGAGGCCAGATGACAGAGATGGGACCCTGAGATCCCTTTCTGGCACTGCTCGCTTGTTGGGTCTCAGAGATTAAAACACACTCCCTGTCCCTGGGTCTCAGTTTAATAGGACGGACTCCTCTGCCTTCCAAACCTCCGTGATGGATGGTGTCAGGCTGTGGGGGGAGGGGACCCAGCTGACTCCCTGACAAGCCCGGACATGCAGCTGTTTCTGTAAAGGAAGCGGCAGCAAGGGGGGAAGGGCAGAGCGCTGAGCGCTGAGGGGTGGGGGAGGGGACCAAAGGACACCGGGATGATTGAGGACAGTGAGAAGGCTCTCAGCACTGAGGCCCAGTGTCCAGGTAGGAGCTGCCACCTGCCGCAGAAGTCTCTGCCCTGGGAACATTTTTGTCTTTTTTTTTTTTTTTTGCGACAGGGTCTAGCCCTGTTGCCCAGGCGGTGGTGCAGTTGCACAATCACAGCTCACTGCAGCTTCCAAGCCTTGGGCTCAAGTGATCCTCCTGCCTCAGCCTCTCGAGTAGCTGGGACTACAGGCGTGTGCCACCACACCTGGCTAATTTTTTTTTATTTGATTATTTGTAGAGACAAGGTCTTGCTGTGTTAACAGCCCAGACTGGTCTCAAACTCCTGGCCTCAAGTGATCCTCCTGCCTCAGCCTCCCAAAGTGCTGGGATTACAGGCCTGAGTCATCACACCCAGCCCAGTTTTGTCTTTTTTGGAAATTTCTTCCTGGTATTTGACATCTGACCTTTACCTCTTCTCCCACAGCAGCTCTGCTGCCAATCTCAGTGGGCTGGGACACTGTAACTGCCCCTCGCCCCCCAGCGCCGCCTCTCCACAGCCCGGCTCTTCCCGGGGACGTGCAGAGGCTGCAGGCCACCCTTGCCTTCTGCCAGTCTTCTCTTGCAGGGGCTCCAAAGCTGAGGAGGGGCAGCCTGGGCCTCGTGCAAGTTCTGGGCCAGGCCCCTAGGGAAAGGGGCCAGGGAGCCCGGCCACTGCTCCCCAAACGTTCCTCCCAAGGACTCTAATCTCTCTGGCCGCCCCAACTCTCATCCAGCTTTGCTGTCATTTCCTGATGCCACACACTTCTGACATCCTCCTCTTCCCCACCAGGCTTCTTCCCCGGGCCCTTCCCTTCCTCGACCAGCTTTAGCCGGGACACCCCCAGCTGCTGGGATCTGGCCTCTGGCTCTACACAGGAGGCCAAGCAAGGGTGGAGAAGCCTGGGGGGAGCTGTCTCCCCAACCCCAGGGGGACGAGAGACAGAAACTATGTCTGGGACCTGCTGGCTGGAGTTTTGGGCATTCATACCCACCTGAGCATCCTGGAGCAGCCCTGAACCCTATGAGGCATCCAACTCCCCAGGCTAGAGAGTGGCGAAGGAGGCTGTGAGGTGCCCTCCCTCTGGGCCTGTGCCCCTCCCCCTGTGCCTCTTCCGCCATGCAGCCCACCTGGCTCTGGCTCCTCTGTGTCCTGACCACAGGGAGGCCTCAGGGAGGCAGCAAGGGCCTTTTACCCTGCACTCTCCCCAGCTCCCCACCCCAGCCAGGACAGCCTCCACCCTCCTCCCTGCCCCTCCTCCCTGCATTGTGCCAGTGTCAGGTGGCTAGGAGTGGGGCCACCAATCCCCGTCCACGTGGTGATGCCACACTCTTCCCCCTTTCCCACCAAGAGGCTCCGACAGCTTCTTGCAACTAACTTTGAGGGTGGGAGTGAGGACAACAAACCTAATCCTCACTCTTCTGCTCCCAATATTTAGAATCCGGGGGCAGAAAGGGATCCTAGAACTCATCCAGCCCAACCCCGTCATTTTACGGAATAGAACACTGAGGCCCAGAGAGAAAATGACCAGCCCACAGCTCGGGCCCACTCAGGGCAGCTTGGGACGGGGGCTGGGTTTCCCGCCGGGAGCCCGCTGTGGACGTGGTGGGTGGGCTGCAACTGGCGGCGCCTCTGCGTTGGCTGCAGCAGGGCGTGGCGCGGAGGCTGGAGTGTAGTCCAGGCACACACGCTTTCTCCCCCAGTCCTCAGCCCTTCCTCGTCTCCTTTTCAGCAGCAGTTATAAAATCCAGGAAATAAATGTGGATTGATGGCCTATAAAGGGCTTAGTTAGTGCTGTGACCTGCTGAGTTACGTAACTGCTATTTATTATCGGCCTTGGATGAAGTTCCCATTGAAGCAACTCGCTAAGCTGATTCCGTGACATTTCCTTTAGCCTGTTCAGAGGCAGCGGCAGCAGAAATTCCTTTGCAACTTCAAAAACCAGAAATTGATGGTGTGGATGGTTTCAAAAATTTCCTTCTTTAATCCCGAGGGCCAATGTTTCTCTCATCTGCATCACCTGCTCGCCCTGGCAATGGTCCCCGGCTCGGGGCCCTTCGGGTCCCTGGGCCACAGGCTGCCTGGCAGGGGCTGGAAGGCTGTGTTTTCCCTGCCCTGGGGAAGGACAGGGGTGAGACTCTGGAGCGGCCTAGTGGAAAAAGCTCTGAACTAAGAGTCAAGATTCTAGTCCAACTTCCGCTGCCACCGTCAGCCTCAGCGTGCTTGTTAGCAACGTGAGCTGGTTACTTATCTACACAATTTGACCCTCATAGTGGGACACCCTCCCTGGGGTTGACTGCCCCGTGGGGATGGGGGGGAGGGGCCGGCAGGCTCTGGGCGCCAGCGCGAGGACGGTTAATACCAACATGGCGCCACCATGTGTTCGAAAGGGAGCAGAGCCTGGGCTCTCGCAAGGCAGCTCTCCTGTCCCACTCCTTTCCTGCTCTGGGAGGGGTGCTATTGAGAAGCCAAAGGTCCCTCCTAATTAAGCTTCACCTCTCAGACATTCACCTCAGTTGCCAAAGGGGCCTTAGGGAGACGCTCTCTTGACTTTTGGAGACCCCTTCCCAGGTCCAAGGAGGAAAAGACCCAAGGCAAGTGCAGGACCCAGAGCTCATTTGAGCCAAGCCCCTGCTTTTGCAGATGCGGAAAACTGAGGGCCCAGAGAGAAGAGATGACTTTTGATGAACCAGTGACGGGGAGTGGGGGTGGGGGGTGGTGGCAACCTACAGTTCTTTATCATGATTTGGTTTTCGAGACCCTGACTTCTGGCTCACATCATACCACACCAGAGGGGTCTTTGGAAGACAGGGCTGTCGCCTTAGGGCCCCTGAAACACAGCTTTAATAGTGAGTGGGATGGTCTGATAAACCCTCAACTGGGTGAAGCCCAGGACTGAGTCTCTAAATCAGCCAGGGCCGGCCTCGGGCGTCTGAATTTCTGCTCATCTCCAGCCAGGCGCCCCTAGGAAGGACAAGAGCTTGAGATACCTCCAAGAATCAACATGGGACTCTCTCTTGGTGAAGAACGGGACACACTTCTGCTCCTAGCACCTATTAACAGCCCCAGGTAAACGCTCCGAGATAAAAATGCAGATGACCTGCACCTGCAGTCCCCAAGCCCTGGGCCATAGACCAGTACTGGTCCGTGGCCTGTTGGGAATTGGGCCACACAGCAGGAGGTGAGCGGAGGGCTAGTGAAGCTTCATCTGTATTTACTGCTGCTCCCCACCACCCGCATCACCGCCTGAGCTCCACCGCTTGTTAGATCAGCAGTAGCACTAGATCCTCAAAGGAGCATGAACCCTGCTGTAAACTGCGCATGCCAGGGATCCGGGTTGCACGCTCCTTATGAGAGTCTAATGCCTGATGATCTGAGGTGGAGCTGAGGCAGTGATGCTAGCGCTGGGGAGCGGCTGCAAATAGATTATCATCAGCAGAGAGGCTTGACTGCACAATAAACATAATACACTTTAATCATCCGAAACCATCCTCCCACCCCTGGTCTGTGGAAAAATTGTCTTCCATGAAACCCGTCCCTGGTGCCAAAAGGGACCACTGGCCTACACTATAAAAAAGCCTGCGTGTATAGCAGCACACCAGGCCAAAATGCAGCAAAAGGCAAACAGCTGAAAATTCACTCCTGGATTTGGAACTCATAAAAACCACTGTCACTTGTCTGGGGCTAGCCAAAGGTAGGGGAAAGTAAGCTTGATGAGAAATAACGAGAAAAGCAACTGAGGCCTCAGCGGGGGAAGGATAGAACTATTTGTTAACTGTTGCATAATATTTCTTTATATGATCCCATTTGTTCTTTCCAACAATCCTGGCAATAAGATACCATCATTACAATACTACTGATGAGGAAATTCAAGTTTTTGAAAGACTACTCCACTCTCTTTAGGTGTCTTTGCACCTGAGATGTCCTACAAAAATCTTAACAGATGGAATTTTGCATCCTTGCTTGGGAGGAGTAATGCTAAGCTTTTTAATCACGTAGAAAGGCATACAACCGTCCCTGCCACCATTCCACACCCTGTTGTACATCTGATGTTAATATTTTATTTGGTTCTTTATATCTGCTCTCTACCCATTTATACACAGCAACCGAGTTTAATTTTTGTCATAAAGCATTATGAGCAAGATACTGAATAAATGTTTTCATGACATCTAAAAATGTCACCTTTACCACTCCTCTCATGCTTCAACATGCTCCTCAATGTGCCTGCACAGGAATGAAATTAACTCTTAGATGCGAAAGAGAATATGGGTTCTCCCGTGTTTAATTTTCATGGAATGCCCCTTTTCCCGAAACTGGGGAGGACAGGGCCAGAGAAAGGTATTCCCTGAAAGGTCCAGTAGGCCCGAGGTCCCTCTGCTTCCTAACACAGTTCTGTTAGGACAGACACAGCCTGGAACACTGATAAATAGAGTGGAGGCAAGAATATTCTGCATTAAATAGGTATTGCAGGCAGCTTTTCTCTTGTTTTTATTAAAAGTAGATACCATACCAATATCATTTGTTCAACTACTGCTTCCAGCGTACCGCCACGATTCTTGATCACACGTCCCCATTCGCACATCTGCTTCCCCTACTAGCCCAGTCTCCTTGGGGGTGTCTTACTCATCATCACACACCTGACGTCTAGGAACCTCAAAA
Organism: Propithecus coquereli; assembly: GCF_000956105.1. NCBI lineage: Eukaryota > Metazoa > Chordata > Mammalia > Primates > Indriidae > Propithecus > Propithecus coquereli. The sequence continues at coordinate 8,223,596 of NW_012135969.1, forward strand.
GCCTGCTGCTGAGTGCCTAGTGGGCCAGGTGGTGTGCTGGCTGCCATGACATGCATTGTTTCATTTGGCCAAGAAGGCTTTGGGGTGTTACTCTCTTTTTACCGTAAGGAAACTGACTAGTGAAGGGTCACGACATTAGAAAGCAGTAGACCCAGGATTCAAACCTAGGTCTCCTGGCTCGATATCTAGTACTTTCCCCAACACACCTGCAGTAGCTTCTAGTGTGCAGTTAATCTGGCTATACCACCCAATGAGGCACGTGAGCCTTTGTTTGTTTCGCTTGGACCTGTTTACCAGTGGGCAAGGCCTCCTGTGGTCAGGCTTCTGGATCACCTGAGGACAATAATACTCTCCAAAGGGTTTCTCTGCGGATCATTTGTGAACTTATGGGCTAAACACTTTGAAAAAACTATTAAATGTTACGTAAATGCAAGCTAGGCATGACAACTAAAAGGTCATAGCTTTTTTCTATGAAAAACCTTGGAAAAACTGCCTTGCCAAGTGGATACACAGACTAATGGGACATGAAATATTCCCTGTGAGCTTTTAATGTAGCAGTAAGTTCAAAATACCCTAACCTTCAATTGTCCATGAATCAAAGTGGAAAGACCATTGGGGTGAGCCTGCCTGTAGGTTTATCACGTGCAGGTTCTAACCGGCTGAGAAGGAATGAAATGAACACAGCTTTGGGCTCCTGGAAAACATGTTCCCAGCGAAGGGATCAGAATCACCAGGTACCTGATTTTCCGAGTACACCAGTAGAATCTGATATTCCTGAAATGAGAGAAGGAAGAAAAAATATTTATTCCCCAAGTAAGTAGTGCCGGGGTCACTCTGGCCACACTTTCCTGGCCTGGCTGAGAACCGCAGCTTGTAAGGGAGGTTGCTGTCCCCACCGAGCTGGGGCTCATTTGTCCATCTCTCCTTTGGGGCCTCAACTCAAATCCTAATTCCTTTTTGTCTGTGGGTGGGATCCAATGTTCTGCTTGTACAAGGCTAAAAGCAAGGAGCTAAACTATCTGGCTTCTTTTGTATAATGTTGTTCTGATAAATTGGAAATTCTAAGACATCAAATCCCACCCACCAGCTAACTGGGCTTCATGGGGATTGGGCAACCCTGGACCTGCAAGCAGGCATGGTTCTTCTGTGTATAGACAACACACTCAGGCGAATCAGAGCCAAGGTCACAGACGCAGAGAACATTAGAGCCAGGTGTTTTTGTTTTTTTTTTTTTTAGATTACTTGGCTGAACTATCCTCCCTTCTAACACATGACAGAACTAAGTCCAAAGAGCAGTATCCCTGAACCTAAGCTACACGTCACACTTACCTATGACACTTTACAGATGGCTGGGTCCAGACCCCAACAGAGAGTCTGATTCACCGCCTGGGGCAGAGATTTATGCCCTAGTGGGTGATTCTGGGTGCTATGTTAAAGTGACTTGCCTAGGGTCACTGTAGGGGCAGAGCCTGGACAGCACCCGGTCTACAGCCTTCTTTCCCACTATACCACTGTGTCTCTCTAAAGAAAATGAGTTTAACATGGAATTGTATTAATTACTCAATATTTAAGGCCTTCTGAGAAGTCCCCTAACTACAAAACCTTCCCTAACAAATCGGCTGCAACCGAATATTTACATCCATGCCTCCTGTGATGGCAGGGCTTTCCTGCCTGTACTGAACTCGACAGGCCCGGGGGCGTAAGCAGCGTCTCTCCACCTTGGTCTGAAAGACAGTGCTTCCACTTGGAGGTGAGCTGGGACTGCAGGCTACAGTTCCAGTTATGAGGCCGGTGCTCTTGCTCTGTCCCCCAACAAAATTAAAATGAATATTCTCTGTCCCCTGCTGCCACTCTAGCCTCTCACTAGGGTCTGGCAGGATCAGGAAGATAACTGAATGAGGCTCAAAATAATTAATCAGTTTCCAAAACAATGTGACTTAGCAGACCCTAGAGGACTAAGGGTCAGGTGGGGTAAGGTCCTATAAAATTTAGGAATGAACCAGCCTATTAATTATATTCTAGAGCATCCAGTCTTACTGAACAGATGACTGTGCCTTCATCTAGCGAACTGTTCTATTAATCTGTCGATCGGGGTGACTTTTACTATCACGTTAGAACCCCACATTTCTTGAAGACATAAACAAAACACACTGGATTACACTAAATACCATTGTGCTGAATGTGGATTCACATTGTGCAGACACATGATCAGGTTTATAATCATCCTTCCTTTTAGAGGCTCTCCCAGGCAAGTGGGTCACATGTAAGCACACGGTATTATTAAAATCTACATTACAACCTGCCCCGTATTACCGAGCAATCTGGCAAATGGTACGCCTTAGTATCACGTGTGCTGTTACTCAGCGCTCCCCACATTGCTAGAAAACCCTCTTGCCTATTACTCATATCTCATCTGAACATGTGAGCCAAGCAGACCAGCATGAGTATTTCCCACTTCAGCCAGACAGTACCAAATGGCAACAGTCCTGACCCTCAGAAATGACATGTTTGCTGGGGGAGATTATTGGACTTTCAAATAAAAACCAAGTCCAGATACCCAGGAAAGGAAAAAACAAAACAGAATACACTGGACTTCATACATGTTTCATATACATATTTATATATATTTCATGTACAAAGTTACATTCTGAACCCCAGAGATTCCATAATAGAAATAAATACTGAAATAACTACATTGCTAAATGAGCTTTTTGCTCACAGAAATGAAGCCTCAGCCTCTAAGAGATAGCAAGTGGGACATTCTAGAACCCATTTTTCAGATTATAGAGGCAAGTAAAATTCTGATAAAATGTCTTGGACAAAAAACAAATTTAGAACATAAAATGGTTAAAATATATTCAAATATCGAGAAATGTATGACAAAATTAATGATAAAACAATTTTTAAGAGAAAGAAAAAAAGACATTTAGTGTTACAGAACAGCATAACCCTGTTAGAAAAGCATTTACGATTTCCACATTTAATTTTGTCTCCTACTCTTCCCCATGTTACAAAGGGAGACCAAATGAGTCCCCTTCTCAACATGATCAATTAAGAAGAGTGAGCCCTAAATCTGGTCGAGTCCTTTGGTAATGGTCATAAAACGCACAAGGAAATAAATATTCAGTTCCATAGCATTTGCAAGACACATGGTCTTTAGGACAGTTAATATTGTGAAACATTTTGTTTTGCTTTATTCTTTTACTAAGGCAGCCTTTGTTAAAGGGTCTAGTCTCAAATGTAGGAAGACCTTTGCAAGAAATGAACAATACAGCAACTGAGAGAAGTGTATTTTAACCTTTTCTATGCGAACACATTTACTCTGAAAAGTTATGTGCTGCATATTTTGTGCTCAAATGTTTTACACTCTCAACAAGCTGTAGCTATTAAGAGATTCATTCCTATTTTAAAAATTTAGATCCACACAAGTTAGAGAAGAACACTCTCAAAACTGAGTTCCTGGGGAATATTCTCCCTTTGCCTCACAGAAGATTTTAACCTGCATTTAATTGTAAGTATTAGGTTGAGGCATTTTTGTAGACCAGCAATGGTTGAACACTGGCTATTTCTTAATGTTCGACCTCATACATAACCCAAATATAACAAAATGAAAATTCTCAAATATCCCTTATTTCTTCCAACAGGGGCAATTTTTTTTTTTAAAAACATGGAGAGATCAACCTGAGGTACTCAAGCCTCTTCTCTGCCCTTGACATGGTAGCTACAGGCAGTTTACACCCCTTTGCTGCCTGGAAGCAGCTTACATTTTGGCATTTTCTTCCAAAAGTTACCACTTTGACCAAAGTGAACATTACAAGAATATCAATCTGTTATGTGGGGAACGGTAAGTGAGGCAATCTGTAGAAAATATTGAACTGAAATTACAAACATAAGAACAAGCCTTTAAAACAAATTATACAGGCATTTTTGTCCCTGAAGTTAATCAACAGGGCCACAGATAATCTGACATTTTTAGATAAAATAACTATATATCTATATTCCTTTAGTTAAAGCCAGTAAGTTCAAAAACAGCAATTACAACCATTGTGACATGTTTGCACTTTCCATCTTTAACTCCTGATTTCCTAAATTACGTTCAGCCATACCAACATGGCTGAACAACAGCAAATGGGGTCTGACTCTGGGATGTTTACTTCTCGGGATTAAATTTCCCAAACACGCTGCTGTCTCTTTCTTGTGAATTTATACATTTCCAATAAATGTTTAATAATGCTTTTTTAAGGTATTGTCAAAAATGGCTCATTTAATATAAGATAAAAACATGGCAAATAAGCTATGGAAAAGTGGGCTAAGTTTTGGTGCCTTGAAGAAAAGTGACTAAGTAGCTCAAGCAAAAAATTATCCTTTTAATACAGCTTTTACCAAAACAGTTCTTTTCTTTTAATACATACAGTGGCCACGATTTTATTGTGTACACAATGTGCTTGTAGACACATGTGATCAAATGTATCTAACGGCCTCCTCTGGCTCATTAAACCCCGTGTACTTGATAATCTAGTGCCTAATCATGTATATGCATAAAAGTCACTGGTGTACTTTTTACAGACATCTTTGCATAATGGTTCAGAAAAAAAATCCCTGGTACTTAACACATTAACTGCCACGTGAGTTGTATTTAACTCAAGCTAGTTTTAACCCCGGGGCCTCATGAAGCAAAATCTGGGCAAAACCTGCAGTTGGTTCGTGAAAATCTTACTTGTTGATGTTCTTATTGTTACAATTAATATTGACAATGTAATTCTAAAAACGTGGATTAAATGAAAAGAAGTCAAAAAATTTTGTTTTTCTATTCGTGTTTACCTTTAAATTACATTTAAGCCTGACAAGTCAAGAAAAACACTTTACTCTTACGAACTATTTTTCAAGTTTTCACATTACTTTTTACATTACTAATTTTCAAGTTTTTATATTACTTTTTTATTGAAAAGCACAGAAAAAAATAAAAAATAACAATTTTTTCATTAAATTTATTCTATTTGTGTAATGAAACACTGCGGCCCCAAGGAAAAAAATTTTTTTTCTAGTGTGGCAGTCAATGTGTTAAGAATGCTTAGGCAGTTTCAGACCTGTGTCTGCCCTCTTTTCTTCAAAGTTGTCCTTCCGATGATTGGGGGGGGCCTTTATCCTACAGGTTTGTATTGTTAAAATAGTACATAAAATTATATTTAGCTTTGTTTAGGAGTAATGGATAAGAAAGGGTAAATCACACATTTTCAAGAAGCTTGAGAGGGAGAAAATTGCAGCATCATGGTTTTTAAAAACTTATTAAACAAGAAAATCAGTTAAACCCAGACTCCAATCTATTTTTTTAAATGGGCATTGTGAGTGAAAAAAACATAATGTCAACCTTTGCTTCACGGTATCTTGGCTTTGTTTTTTTGTCCTTTATAGTTTTCCCCTTTGAAGACAGCATTTTAAACTCAAAAGGGTACAAAACCTCGTGTTATTTACATACAAAATACCAAGTATATAGCTGTTCTGTAGTTTTATACAGAACAAAAGAAAATAGGTTTTCTAATTAAATCCCTCATTCAGTAGGTTAGGACGGCGTCCATCACCGCTACCGTTTTACTCTTATTAACAGCTAAGAGCAGTCTAGGAACATTTGGCAAACAGGTGAATTTTTCACATGGACAAAACTCAATCAACCACCACCATCCTCTGGTACAAGGAATACAAAACACAATTTCCTTTTAAAAAAATCCTCCCAGTGCTGAAGTATCTTTTAAGCTTCCCCGAGTATTTTCTAAGCTTTATAAATAATAAGCCTTTCAGACATGTCAGTATGAAAATGAGTGAGACTAGTCTCAAAAAGAAAAAAATCAAAATATTCTGAAAAGCAGGCCTCATAAACTTTAGAGCTCTAATAAGTCAGAAACAGGAAACGTTTATTTAAATAGTGTAGTCTTAATTTCTTTAATATAAAACCCCCCCAAATCTGATGAAAACAAAGTTTTATATACCATATAAACAAGATTTGTCAGATTTGAAAGTGAAAGTTAAAGTAATTTACAGTTAGCTTTTAGCCCTCTCGGGACATTTAGATAAATCCTGATAATCCACTTGATATTAGTGCGTGTCAATTTTATGATACATTGGGCAAAACTCTGCTATTGTACTTAACGGTACAGTTTCATTCATTAAGTGTTTTCCATTAATTCCATTATTAGTGACAGCTAAAAAGTGATCCCACCAAATGAAGTGAGTGACATTAGATGGTGGCAGAGTAAACCACATCTGGATTGCTTTCTATAATTTACCAGTTTGAAGAAAGTAAACATTCTTTGATTTGTTCATAATATACTGAAATTGCCTATAACACTGGTGCAGGAAAATGGCTAGTTCCTCTGTATTGTTATGGTAGAACAGATTTTGTAATATAAGGTTAACAGGAAAAAAATGCTCACACATTATGTGGTGAAACTTATTTCACAAAAAGAGCATTAAATAAAGGGGAAAAGGGAAAATAAACCATGCAGAAGAGACGGCTTCCCCATCTCCGCCTGTTTCCTATGGGCTCACTCACTGCCATACATCACTTGCCACACTATCAAGTGACTCCTTTCTGCTTTGGTGACAGAAGGTTCAAGTGGAAGATCCTCTCCAAGAAGTTCTGATTCTCCACCTTCATCACCTAGTGGATGACAAGAAGACTCAGGTTAGGTTAAACACAGAAAATATAGAAGGATGTGAATCAGACATAGTGCTCATGGTTCCATGAATAGATGCACAAAGCTTGTCTGACTTCCATTGCAGAGAAAACAGTAAAAAAATACCATGAGTCAGAATCTTCTCTCATATTCACCCAAGCCACTGCCTGACTTTCAAAAACGAATTCATTTTTCAGACTACATTTATACAATCAAGTTCACTATACCCTGTTGTAAAGTCATCCTGCTGTATCTGCATATTGATGTCAACAGAAATGGGAAGCTAAGAAGGCAAAGCTGTCCAATTCTATGTTCATCCAAAATAAACAGAGCCTACTCTCATTTATTTAAATCTAAGAATTGAGATTAAATAGTGCTCTAAAATGTGTAAGCATGGGTATAGAGCACACAAACTCAACCCAAATAACTCATGCTTATTTTCAGTGATAGGTGTAACATTCTCCAATTGTAGATAACTGATACAAGCACATGGAAATTAAAATCGTCTCCCTGCAGCACTACAAGATGGCAGATTCATCACCTACTATACTGGGTTTCTCTTTCAATGATTTTCGAGTTTAGGATAGGTTATGAATTAACAGTACATGGTGGAAATGAAGAAACTAAGAGGCTGGAGTAGCAACTAGGCTACAGGTTCTTCTGCAAGGCAGCTGAGTGAATGTGACAATTGAGGTCCTGATCAAAGGCACTGGCTTCCAAGGCCCAGTGGGGGCACACCGCACTGCTCTGCACAAGCTTGCATCCATTACATTTGGTGTTAAAGAGCAAGGTTACTTTGGCACAATCCAGTGACAACTTGTCTAGTACAGTGGATTCTTCAGCAGAATCCTAGACACGTGTATACCAAGGTACAAAGACAGTCCACTGATTTACTAGAATTTTGTAATGTGCCTTATGTGAATTTCAGCTGGACAAAGAAAATATTGATACCATTGACTACAAACAGTGGGAGAGAAAAAATCCTAAACATCAACATTTTTCTCTGCAAGCTAAACTCTCTTACTCCACCCTCTAGTGGCCTTTTTTTTTTTTGGAGACAGAGTCTCACTTTTTTGCCCGGGCTAGAGTGCCGTAGCGTCAGCCTAGCTCACAGCAACCTCAAACTCCTCGGCTCAAGCAATCCTACTGCCTCAGCCTCCCGAGTAGCTGGGACTACAGGCATGCGCCACCATGCCTGGCTAATTTTTTCTATATATTTTTAGCTGTCCAATTAATTTCTTTCTATTTTTGGTAGAGACGGGGTCTCGCTCTTGCTCAGGCTGGTCTCGAACTCCTGAGCTCAAATGATCCTCCCACCCCAGCCTTAATTCTTCTCTTATAAAGGAATTCTACAACAATAGTCAATTATTTAAAAACAATCGAAATGACTCCATTGCTGCTACATTGTTGGATGAAATCAATTTCTAAACACAATACCCCTCCCCCCCTTAAAAGTGTAAGTCTTTTCCATCAGATAGTCTGATTTACGCTAATCACATATGGCACACTGTCATTTATATGACCCTAAATTTTTAACTTTATTATTACAGAATTCATATCTAAAACAAGTATTTGTCACTGATCCACAGCATTATTATATTCCCTAAAACCATTTAGTGTCTTACATTTGGGAACTTTTTGAATCACTGAGATTTTAGGTTAGTAGTACAAGGGATGTTTATTTATAGCAAATAAATAAATTTATATTTGCACAGTGCTTTACAGTTTACAAAGCACTACTCTTTCGTAAGCATCAATTCTCTTTTTGATTTCTCTTTTCTTTGTACCTCTCTGGCCATTCCTTCTTAGATTCCTCAAAAAACTCTGATGATCTTTAAATGGAGTATTAATTCGGGGTTATAACCTCTTCTTTTAGCCCCTACATACTTTTCTTTGGTGAACTCACCAAGCCTCATGGCTTTTAGTACCACTGCATGCCAAAAGCCCCCCAATCCCTCTTTCCTAAGATATAAGACCTGTATACCTAGAAGCCCAGTGGGACTCTCCCACTTAAATCACCACTGTGCTCTTCAAGGTCAGCGTGTCCAACACTGGACTCTTCCTTACCTCCCTGCAGATCTGCTCCTGCTGTTCTACAGGAGCTCTAAGTGAACAGATCACTCCCTCTCTCCCCACACCCTGGTGATTACCAATTCCCCATCATGCTTCTTATCTATTCCCACTGTTACTACCTTACTAATGTATTCATTTTTCCCTAACTTGTTTCCCTATCTCTAGCCTTGAACCTCCAATCCATTTTTCACACAAATCTAATCACACTGCTCCTAGAGTCCTCCTTTGCTTGAAAGATAAAGTACAAATTCTTTAATTTGGTATACAAAGGCCTCCCATACTCCAGCCCCTCCCTCCCTTTCTAGACCAGAAATTTGTACTTTCTTCTACTCCATGCTCTCATCATTTTAAAACTATTTTTCTTCAATTAAGATGGTTTCACATCTTTACACCTTTGGTCAAGCTATTCTCCTACCTTGGAATGCCAATCCTGAGCCCTCCCCAGCCCCTTCGTAACTCAATCCTTTAGACTAATACTATTCAGTGCTGATTCACCTCAAGTGTCGTGTCTTGACTTCCTTCTCTCCCCAACCCTGGAAAGAACTGACTACTTATCAACAGCACATCTACAACAGTTTGATTTATTAATATTAATACATCTCTATCTCTGCACTATTCTATAATCTATTGGACGAAGGTTTTGATTTGTTTCCATATCTCAAGTTTAAGGTTCACAGACACATAGCAGATGCTCAATAAATGTTTGCGAGAAAAAGAACAAATGAAGTATTTTTACTTCTTCATTTTGCAGGTGAGGAAACTAAGCTCTTAGAGGGTGAATGATTTGCGCAAGGCCTTCTGACTGAAAATCTTATGCTCTTCACATCAAACTGAACATATGACCACACCTTGCTATTTGTAATATTCTTTGAAACAAATATACTTTGGTATGAAAAGAAATACCAAAAAAAAAAAAAAAAGGAAAGAAATGAAAATAAGAAGAAGAAGGAAAAAAGGAAATACAAAATCCTTTCCCAAGTAAAGAATTCAAAGAGAACCTCTTAGAAATCATTAGAAATCAGAGTGGTTTTTTATTTATTGTGGGTAAAAACACAAGTCACAGAGCACAATGGAAACTGAGATCCCAGAACAGAAGATGACTCACCCATTCGGAAGTCAATGTAGCCCTCTCCTCCACTGATGACAAGCATAGACTTTGAGGGCGTCTGGCTACCAGGCTCCTGTGCAGATGGCCCTGCTTTGTCGGCTGTTAGATCTGTGCCACTGTTGCCACTTGGTGGGCTGATGACTTGACCTATTTTATATAGGAACAGAAGTGAATATTACTTATCAGAGATAGGGGTGAGGGAAATTGTTGTTTTTTTCTGAATATTTTCAGAGTTAAACAAAAAGGTAAGAATATTCTCAAATACAACCTTAGTACTGGGGAAGCTAGAAGGCTCTGCATGATCAGAAAACATCTATAACAAGGTTACAAGACCCCAATTTGAACGTCTAAGTAAAGCAATTTTGTACCAAAGCAGGAAGAGGTCCAAAATCCAGTATGAGATATATGTATGGCAAGGTGGGTCTCAGCTACCTGCTTCAAACTATTAATATCTTTTGATCTGAGAGATAGTGGAAGGTCTATTCCCTGAAAAGGAGTGTGCTTATTTGTGTAAGAGACCAAGAAAAGTCTTCAACTTAAGGCTTATGAGTTTGTGTATCTATAATTAACATTTAAATTTATTCCAAATCCATGGCTTTCCTCTCATATTTCAGGAAAGTACATCTTATCTTAAATTTAGATTATGCAAATAAAATTACCAGAAAATGTGCCATTTGTTTTAAAGCTTAAGTTCTAAGGTACCTTGAGCATGAAATGGTAGAAAGAGGGAAATCTTTAAATATTATTCACACTATGAACAAATGAACAATCTTTAAGGCATTCGTCTTAGAAAGCTTTGACTGTGGGATATTTTCTTCCTTGCCAGAATCTACTGTCTTTTGGTCAAATTATACAGACCATGCCTTCAGGAGCTAGCAGGACAGTCATATGATGCAATATACCATAAAAAATTAAATTAGTATCTGTTGAAAGTGGATAGGATAGTTTGATGTATTCCCACAGGGCTTCATTCATGCATTACTCAATTATACTTTGAAAGAAATCAAGCCAGCTAGAGATAACTTCTGTCAGTAGAATAGTTAGTTCTGCCAGGGAAGCAAGAGCACAGGGGTATAAAAATACGGCCAACCAGGACTTAGGGCCAACTGGCTTCACAACAAACAATGCTGCCAATTCCACTTTTAGGTTTATTCCCAACAGAAAAGTTCTGCATATATGCACAAGGTCCACTGCAATATTGTTTTTAATAGTGGAAGAAAAAAAAAAGGGGGGGGGAAGAAACCTAGAGACCTATCAATAGGAAAATGAATAAAATATTGCACATTTATTCAGACATGAGAATACCAGATTTCTATGTATGAACATTAATAAATCTTAAAAAAGTGAGAAGCAAGCTGAAGAATGCATATAAAACATAACATTTAAGTTGAAAACCACAAAAAAATACTGTATTTTGTTTATAAATATATTTTAAGCATAGTAAAAACACAAAAACATAGGCAGGAGGATACCTGTCAACTTCCACATAGTGGTTACAGATGGAGAAGAAAGGGAGAGGGAATGAGATTAGATAAGGATATAATCAAGACTCAAGGGGGACTCTGTGACATTTTATTTCTTTGTTTTAAAAAGCAAAAAAACCCTGCTATTACCATAAATCTCCTTTCTAGGAATTCATCCTAAGGAAATGACTATACAAATATATAAATGACCTTGCTCTACTACATTTAATCATTTCATCTTTGGAATACCTTTGGAAAAATGAGTGTGTTGGTTAACTGTATGTGTCAGCTTGGCTTGGCTATGGTGCCCAGATATTTGGTCAAACACCAGTCTAGAGATTGCTGTGAAAGTATTTTTTAAACGTGATCAACATTTAAATCAGCAGTCTTTGAGTAAGGCAGATTACTCTCCTTAATGTGGGGGGGCCGCATCTTAATCACTTGAAAGCCTTAAGAGAAAAAGACTGAGGACCCCCGACGAACAAAAATGTTGCCTTCAGATTGCTTTCAGCCTTGAATTGCAACAGCAACTCTCCCCAGGGCTCCAGCCTGCCTGCCTGCCCTGCAGATTTCAGATTTGCCAGCCCTCACAATCATGTGAGCCAATTTCTTAAAATCTCTCTTATTCTCTCTCTCTCTCCACACCTACACACACACACACACTCTGTTGATTCTGTTTCTCTGGAGAACTCTAACACAGAGCAACACCACCATTTCTAGGTCACACAGTTGGTGTGACAAAGCCAGATCTGAACTTTGTCTAACTCCTAAATTCGTCTCTTGTGGGGAAAAAAATTAAAAATATGGGTCCTGCTTCTAGATGGTAACATCATTTTTGTATTGTTAATGGACAGAATGTTTTTCACTGGACATTACCACTATCACCTTTTGTCTGGATGGTGCTTTCTAATTCCCAATAGCATTTTCACAACAAATGAGGTAGGCAGAGCAGACATTAATCACGTCCACTCAGGAATGAGGAAATGAGTCTCTGAGGTTGAGATTTGCTCAAGGTTAGTGGCAGAGACAGGGGGCCCAGACCCCAGGGCTCCTAGTCCACACACTGCTAAGGTACCAGAGTACATTCCCCATCTCTTCCTGCACACAGTATTGGTGACACAGGCTTCTTTCTAGTGACTTCCTTCATTAGGTCAAGACCATTTTTGGCATCCTGCTGTGACAAAATAACACCATTGCTTTTCAAAAGTAAGCCAGTCTCTTAAAGAAAAATCAAGATATTTGTTTTTGGAGGTGGGGGAGATATTCCAAAATAACTTCATTCAAGTATCCATACAGCACTGTATTCGATCCTCTGTTACGACTTCCTTCATATAGTATATTGAAATTAAATGCAATTCCAGTCCTTAGCACTAGACCAGGTAGTGGAACCAAGGGATGACAAAAGAGAGACAATTACGCATCTCAACAGAATAATGTAACGCACCTGGCACTGCCACAAAGAATTTCACAGCATCCCGGTGCCCATGGAAGCAAAGCTGTGCGTGTGCCATTGAACAATAGGGTATAAATGTTCCTGGAGTCACTTTATCACTGTTTTCATCACCATATACGCGGATTACACTTCCAGGACGATTTCCTGGTGCTCCTGAGGTTTTATTTGCTGCAACAGAAAAACCAAATACCAAATATTTTCCCCTAGAAAACAGTAATGATGCAAGAGGTTACTGGTTAATCCTTATGACATTATCTAAAAGCTACAGCCAGTTGAGATAAAACAAGGGCAGCATTGCCAATTCAAGACAAAGCTGGGGGAAAAAAGATACAGCATGCTAGTTATTTTTAAGTACCTCAGTAAATGGAGTAGGGGATTTTGCCAGTCTAGCAATAACTAAGCTTGCTTTTTAAATACATTTATTCATTTTTTAAAAATCATTTTAGTTAACAAAAGAAAACAGATTTGACTCTTAGGTGTGTCTGTTTTGTTTTGGTTTCAATTCGCATTTTAGAAAACTACCCATTATATAAAGTAAATACACGTATTTTTAAATAAAATCTTTTTTATAGTTTATCTTATTTTGCTCCCTTGTAGTAAGAATATTTCCCTTGAAGGGGTGGTAAAAAGTTGTGCATTTAAGAATCCAGCCACTATAATTGAGTAGCTTTTGTTTACACAAGACTGATGGTTTGCCGCGTTATTGTAGAATGACCAGACTCACAAAACATCCCCATTCCATGGGCGAGTAAGTGAATGAAAGAAACAGGATCAGTAATACGAGTGAACAATGTAAATTAATGACAGTTTAGGAGATGTTCCATGTTTATATTGGAAAGAAAACAAAGTCTGAAAGAAAGTTCAGCTGCAACAAAAGATGATAAATAGATTAAGCTGCTGAGCAGTTTGGTGGCCATGTAACAAACATTAAAAAAAAAAAAAAAAACACCTGCTGCAATGCAGTGACTGCAAGTGGATGACATTTAGGAACAGTCAAGAGGGTATTCTAGAGAAGTGGGAACAGCCTCCCAGTGGCTGTAGAAGCCAGGAGGAAGAGTTTGGTTCAGGATCTGCACTTACCCCTCAGCCCCAGTAAACGTCCCTGGTGGAGGATTACGGCTAAAGTGAGAAAGGAGGAAAGGGGACATGGAGAGGTGCACGACAGGGAGGAGAGAATTATTGTGAGCCACCACTCTCAGCGTCTTCTATCTGGTAACCTGCGCTCAAAGCTCCTAGTGAAATTAACAGGATCCCACTTGGCATAATACCAAGTAACACATAAAGCTCTGAACCAATGCCTCCATAGAATCTCTCTGCTCAAAAAAGACAATTTGACTTACTGTGACTTTTTTAAAAAAATTATAAAGCAATTTTAGTGAATCTGAATCAAAACACTGAGAACTTAATGAAGAGCATTTCCTAAATGCTAAAATTTCTCCTTTATTTTTCTGTTTGTGTGTGTGTGTGTGTGTGTGTTTTAAAGAAATTCTGTTCCGGTAAGTGCATTAAAATGAACTCTCTCTTAAACAGCTGGGATAAAGAATGTGGGTTTCTTTAAAGGCTCCAGATATACCTTCTAGTCCTTCTTCCTCCCTTTCCCCTGAAAAAAGGTAGGGTGATTCTGAGGTATGGGTTTATTGACTTATTTTATGGACTTAATGACATTTGTTTTCAAACTATTCCCTGCCCATGAATTTTGCAACACAAAAAACACTTACTTAATGGATGATCAATGAAATGGAACATCACATGAGAAACAATGTATATTTTGTTCACAAAAAAATAAATCACGTTCTTTTAAAACAGAATAGATGCATTTGTCTGCAGTATAAGGAAATGCTTGCTGACCTCCTGAGGAACTTCAACTTTTTTTAAACCTCAAACAATGCACATGGAATACCCTAAATTATCTGTCAAGGAGATAGGCAAAACTAGGACGAAAGCTAGGTAGTGTTTCTGGACACTGGTGTAATAAAGCTGAAGAAAAATGGACTTCAATTTTTATTTCGAAGATAAAATAGGACTGTGATTCCTGAATTGAGAAAAATAGCTTCTCACAATGAAACACTTTTAATCATGAGCACTGAAGAAGAGTAACAATAGTTAGATCCTTGCCATCAGTTTGATTTCTGAGCTACCACAGATTTGCCAATATATAAACAATTCCCTCTACCTAAATTCTAGACATAACTATTTCCTGCAACTCTCCTATTTGTCCTGTGGCAGTTATCTAAAAATATACTTACTTTCTGTCAATGGGATGGAGATAATGACACCATTTCCTGTCCCCACCCACAAACGATTGCAAGACACCATAAGAGCTGTGATCCTCACAAAAGAGAAGCCCAGTTTTCCAGTACCTGTAAGGGAGGGAGGGAACATTTTATTGAGAAACTAGAGCAGACAGTGTTTTAGATGCCAAGCCCCTTAAAGTAGCAGGATTAATACAACAGAGAAAAAATGTGACCAGAGCTAGATGGATGTTTCCTGAAGGTGCACATCAAAGCAAACTCTTACTTGGCCATATCATCTATCTGACAATTCAGAGTTAATGGGGGAAAAAAATTCTAAAAGTGGGTAGCATTACATCATTAGTCAGAAGAAAGGTACACAGGAAATAAGGCATATCAGGAAATATGACACAGGATTGAATTTGGGAGCTGCAAAACCAGACCAAAACACAAAACAAAACAAAAAATCCCAACAAAAAACAGAGTTTACTAGATTGGGAAATCAAATGTCCTTTGATTTTAAAAACTGAAAAAGTTCTAGTTTGCTGTAAATTTCTTTGTACAGATAAAAACAACCTTTGCTAACAAACCTACACTTTGTCCCTTGTTTATATATTTAGGTTCTAAAGCAGTTTAGAAATATTAGGATATAAATAATTTAGGGAAAATGGATGCATTTTTGTATAATATTTTAAGTGAATTTTTACAATTGATCTTATTTTCAGTGACATGAGAGGCAAATTATTAAACAGACAATATATTTAAGACAGACAGTATCAGTCTTTCGTAAGTTTTACTCACAGCAACTGAGGGCATGATCATAGAACCATAGGTTAGAAAGGAGCCTTTACTATCATTCAGTTTAAGCTAAAAACCTTGAACCTATAGTCCAAGTATAACCCTCAAATTAGTTTGTGTTTGTGTGTATATACATGCCTGTGTGTATATACATCCCTAGCCCGAGTCTAGGGAGAGAGTCATAGCTATAATTAGGTACTCTGAGGGCAGGAACCCTAAAAAAGTTAAAAAGTACTGATCCAGTTCAACCTTTCATCATTTAAGGAATAATTTATGACATCCCTAATAGTCTATAGCACTGAGTTAGGTGCTGAGGATACAGCAGAAAACAAGAGAGAGATGGTCCCTGCCTTCATGGGGCTTAGAGTCTGTGGGGAAGACAGTGAACACAAATCACATAATACCAGTACAATCACAGTAATGACAAGCCCACAAAGAAAAAGCATGAGAGGACTAAGTGAAGGTCTCTCCTGGAATGACACATAAGCCTATGATCTGAAAGCTACATAAAAAGAGACTAAGAGCTTCCCAGGAAGAGGATACAGCACATGCAAGAATCCTGAAATGGGAAGGAGCTTGTTGAGCTGTGGGTCAGTATGGGTAGAAGAGAGTGAGCAAGGAGAGTGGTCCAGCCCATGTCAGTTCTAGTCACAGGACAAAATATCACCTCACCTAAAGGCAAGAGTAGAAGTATGTCAAGGTAATACTTGCACATTGGTTACTAAGCAGAGAACAGACTGGAGTGGAAACAGGCAGCCCAGTTAGGAGGCTCATGGTCTTTCCAGGGGTAAAGGATGGTTGCTTGGCATAGGGGAAGAGTGGTCAAGATAAAGAAGTAATTGAGGCCAGGCGTGGTGGCTCACGCCTATAATCCTAGCACTCTGAGAGGCTGAGGTGGGAGGACTACTTGAGCTCAGGAGTTCGAGACCAGCCTGAGCAAGAGCTTTCTACTATAAATAGAAAGAAATTAGCCAAACAACTAAAAATAGAAAAAATTAGCCGAGCACGGTGGTGCGTGCCGGTAGTCTCAGCTACTCGGGAGGCTGAGGTAGGAGGATCGCTTGAGCCCAGGAGTTTGAGGTTGCTGTGAGCAAGGATGACGCCACGGC
>NW_012135969.1:8241024-8252302 GCF_000956105.1 Propithecus coquereli
ATTAAATAAATAAGATAAAACAAGAGCTGAACGTGGTGTTGCGCACCCGTAGTCCCAACTACTCTGGAGGTTGAGGCAGGAGGAACACTTGAACCCAGGAGTTCGAGTCCAACATGGGCAACATGGTGAGCCTGCATCTCTAAAAATACATAAGTAAATAAATAAAACATTCTCTTTGATTGCCAAAGATAAAATGTTCTGGAAGCTTACCTAACATTTTGCTGACATAAGGCTCAATGTCCACATCCTGCAGATGTTGGTAAGTGTGTGCATGATAGAGACGGAGTGTGGAATCCAAACGAATGGAGACCCACACACCATCACCCACCCACGCGAGCTGTCGCACTTGGCTCTCCTTCCTGGGGTGCGCATCAAATGATTTCTAGGAGAGATTGTCCAATCACAAAGTTACTTTTGTTACACAGGAGTTCATATTTTAAAACTGTTAATTTGCACAATTTAGCAGACTTATTTATTAAAAGAGAAGCCTAAATATTATATACTAAACATATGATTACTCTTATATACACAATTGCTTTCATCCTAGAATGCAAAACAAAATGAACCACAGGATGTTGGACCTCAGCACCACATAGAGTAACAATTTATGAAAGCAATATTGGCACAATACTGGCATACCCACGCTATGTAACAGTGTTCAACAGAAAGATTTTGCTCGCTGGATTTTGTGTTGATGTAGAGCAATACATGAAGATCCTATTTGTAATTTTAAAAAAAGGAACCCACATTGCTGTGTATGTGTGTGTGTGTATAGGCTGAGCGTCCCTAATCCAAAAATCTGAAATCCAAAATGCTCCAAAATCAGAAACTTTTTGAGTGCCAACATGACACCATAAATTATCTGGAACACATTATCTTTTTCACTGAATTAATGGTATGCCTTATTTTTTACTGTTAAGTTTTTATGCATGAAAAAGTATAAGAAAATGATTGCTTACTGGTAGCATATAAATTCAGAGTCAGGAATGACGGTTTTGCCAAACAACTAGAGATTACCCATATGTGTGGCTGAGACAGTGATACATTAGCTTTCTGATGGCTTAATGTACACTAACTTTGCTTCATTAACAAAACTATTAAGAATATTGTATAAAATTACCTTCAAGCTATGTGTATAAGGTATATATGAAGCATAGATAAATGTCATGTTTAGACTTGGGTCCCATCCCCAAGATATCTCATTATGTATATGCAAATATTTCAAAATCCTAAAAAATCTAAAATCCAAAACATTCTGGTCTCAAGAATTTCAAATAAGGGATACTCAACCTATATATATATCTGGACATAAAGAATAGATATGAAAAATAAACATCAAATGGTTAGCTTTAGGCCTTCCAAGAAAGGGAATTCGATTTGGGGCAGTGGAGAAGGAGAATTTCACCTGCTATAAATTTTTTAAACAGTTAGAATGAATTTGTGTATTGTGGCAAAAAAATTATAAGAAAACAATGCCTAGAGATTTTTGTCTTTACAACCAATTCCCACTGCAGTGTCATTTCTTGGTCTGAGACACGTATGTGGATGTGGCTGGATACACATGGTGGGGATGGGGACTCGGGAATCTTCTTCTCAAGCAATCCTGATATAATTAAACATATCAAGAACCATGTATTCAGACAAAACATGTATTAATCTATGGATACACACACAGACACACATTTAAATATTCATATGTGAATCCTCCTTCCTTTAAAAAAAAAAAAACTTCCTATTCTCACAATCAAAGGTGGCAAGAGCTGAAAGTAATACAAAAAGTTAAGATATCCAAATATATTGCTGAAGTGTCCTAAAACACAAAGATTCAGAAAACAATTTCTAAAGAAGCTGAAAATAGTTACAGTCGTATAGTCTTTGAGTAATACAAATTGAGTAAGTACAGAACACATAGGCTAACTTGCCTCTATTTTCATGGCCTTTGGCTGAACCACATAGATTTTGTTCCTATAGCCGCACCAGACTTTGTCATGTACCACAGTCATGCATCGGATAGAATGATGAGGCCGTCCGAGGTCTAAGAGGTGATAGTTTGACAAATCCCACTGCCCATCTTTAAAATAAGAAATAGATTATAGTTAACGCATACAGCCTTTTACTCAATTTCAACAAAAGAAACATTCTATTTGGTTCTGTAATTAAATTTATTGATGAAGCATCCAAAATATGTATTAGGTGAACTTTTTATTTGTAGAGACTGGGTTCTCTTATTCTATAATCTGCAAAGCTGGATGAGACTGAAAAGGTCATCGGATCCAACCCAGTACCCAGTACCTGGACCCCCTTTAAAAATGCTCTCAAGGCCGGGTGCAGTGGTTCACACCTGTAATCCTAGCACTCTGGGAGGCCGAGGTGGGAGGATTGCTTGAGGTCAGGAGTTTGAGACCAGCCTGAGCAAAAGTGAGACCTCATCTCTACTAAAAATAGAAAGAAATTAGCCAGGCAACTAAAAATAGAAAAAACTAGCTGGGCATGGTGGTGCACGCCTGTAGTCCCAGTTACTCAGGAGGCTGAGGCAGGAGGATTGCTTGAGCACAGGAGTTTGAGGTTGCTGTGAGCTAGGCTGATGACACAGCACTCTGGCCTGGGCAACACAGTGAGACTGTCTCAAAAAAAAAAAAAAGAAAAGCTCTCAAAAGCAGTGATATATCAGTTATAAGTTATCTGTTTAAATAATATTTTTAGAATTATAATGGACTTAAGTTTATTTGGGGGATATTATCTCGCTCACTTACATTTTGATGTATTTGAGGCAACTCATTACTAACACTTCAGGGGTTGTGCATACTATATTTTTAGTGATAATAGAAATACGAATGAGAACCAACCACCAGAAGCTTGCTTTGCTTTGTTAGCTTTGCTTGAACAATTTCAGTGAAAGAGCTACCTCACAAAGCAGCAGTTCTATTTTCAGACAGCTATAAATGTCTGAAAAATATTCCCCATACCTAGCTAAAGCCTGCCTCCTTATATGTAATCATCCATCGGTCTGCATTTTTGCCCAGGGGAAACCCAAGAATAAATTCAGTCCAAACTTCTTTACTACAGTCCTATGTCTTCTCCTTTCAAAACCAAGTATCTCTGGCATGTGCTTTGTACCTATCACAGTTTACAGATCCTGCATCCTAATCTATTTTGTTGAAGTCCATTGAATACGCTCTTATCTAGCGTGGAAGAGCAGGATTATCACCATGACTGTTTTGGACACTTTATTTCCACGATGCTTAAGGCATTAACTAACTCATATTGAGTTTAGAATCAACCTTTAGATAATTCTCACTCTTCAGACTTACCTCCCCCATCTTGCTCTTCTGAACCCAAATGCAGGGCTTTGCATTGATTCTTACTAAATATATTTTGTTTTTCTTGTTCTGTCAATATAATTTTGGCTTCACTTTACCTAACATTTATTATTGCATTTTTTCTAGGCTCTTCCACTTACTAGCTGAGTGACCATGAATAAGTGACTGAAATGCTCTGTGCCAGTTTCCTCATCTATAAAATAAGGATGACAACAGAACCTTCTTCATAAGTTGTTGTGAGGATTAGATACAGATAAAGTCTGTAAAGGGCCTAAACAAGGTAAAATAGAGCCCTCTCACTCTTTGATGATATGGAGTCATTAACCAGCAATCTCTAGGTACTAATCAATTACAAAGGCACCTAACTATCACTACCCCACATTTCTCCAAGCCCAAAAGGACATGAGACATTGGGAACAGTCTTTCTAAAATCCAAATTCAGTATATCATCTATGTTTCATAATATTTCCCTGATCTACCAATCTAGTGGGTAGGAAATGAAGTATCATTTTTGGTTGACAACATATACAAAGACGTTTAGAAGTTTAGTACTAAATGCCCTTAATTTAATTATTCAAGGTATGTTTTCCGGTACCACCACCCCTCCATCTATAGATAAAATGATGGTTAAAGGGGAAGAATATAAGTAATGTGATGTGAGAATGATTAAATCTTATGCAATTAAAAATTATTTTTAAAAACTCTCCAAATGTAAGTGGATGCAAACTATTTTTAAAACATGGGACTATGGCCAGGCCCGGTGGCTCACACCCATAATCCTGGTACTCTGGGGGCCAAGGCAGGAGGATCACTTGAGGTCAGGAGTTCGAGACCATCCTGAGCAAGAGCAAGACCCCATCTCTACAAAAAATAGAAAAATTAGCCAGGCATGGTCTTTTGTACCTGTAGTCCCGGCTACTCGGGAGGCTGAGGCAGGAGAATTGCTTAAGCCCAGGAGTTTGAGATTGCAGTGAGCTATCATGATGCCACTGTACTCTAGCCAGGGTGACAGAGTAAGACTATGTCTCAAAAAAAACCCAAAAAACGGGCCGGGCGCAGTGGCTCACGCCTGTAATCGCAGCTATCTGGGAGGCCGAGGTGGGTGGATTGTTTGAGCTCAGGAGTTCGAAACCAGCCTGAGCAAGAGCGAGACCCCATCTCTACTAAAAATAGAAAGAAATTAATTGGACAACTAAAAATACATAGCAAAAAATTAGCCGGGCACGGTGGCGCATGCCCGTAGTCCCAGCTACTCGGGAGGCTGAGGCAGAAGGATTGCTTGAGCCCAGGAGTTTGAGGTTGCTATGAGCTAGGCTGACGCCACGGCACTCTAGCCCGGGCAACACAGTGAGACTCTGTCTCAAAAAAAAAAAAAAAAACCCCAAAAAACAAAAAAAAGGACCAGGAAAAAATATCCTCACCAAATTTCTCCTAATTGAATAAGTGTATGAATGAAAAACAAATGCTTCTATATCACATTATATAAGAGTACCAGAACATGCTAAACTGCTTGTTCTTTATGGTAAATATATTTTCCCTGAGGTATGTTGTTTGTTTTATTTTTTTTCAAGACAGGGTCTCGCTGTGTCACCCAGGCTGGAATGCAATGGTGTCATCATAGCTCAGTGCAGCCTTGAACTCCTGGCCTCAAGCGATCCTTCTGTCTTGGCTTCCCAAAGTGCTAGGATTACAGGCATGAGCCACCTCACTCAGCCTTTCCCTGAGGTATACTGTTAATGTATACCTCCACATTGGCACTAATATACTTACTGATGTCACACCTTGTTTTGGGTCTTTTGGGTGGTTTTTTTTGTTTTGTTTTATTTTGTTTTAAGCCAGGGACTTGCTCTGTCACCTGAGCTAGAGTACAGTGGTACACTTGCGGCTCACTGCAACCTCAAATTCCTGGGCTCAAGCAATCTTCCTGGCTCAGCCTCTCAAATACCTAGGACTACAGGTACACGCTGCTACACCTGGACAGTGTTTATTTTTTGTAGAGACAGGGTCTCACTATGTTGTCAGGCTGGTCTCAAACTCCTGGCCTCAAGTGATTCTCCCACCGTGGCCTCCTAAAGTGCTATGATTACAGGTTTGAGCCACCACACCAGGCCTCACACATTGTTAGTAGTCAGTTTAAACCTTTATTCTTTCTTCTACTAAGTATTATTTCTTCAAACCATAAAGTTAACCTGCTGAAAATGCTTTGCAAAGCAACCAGTTATTCATAACCACTCACCAACTCCTCTGTGAAAGATCGCAAGGGTGCCATCAGCCAGGGCCACTAAAACAATTCCTTTCACGTGTCTGCAAACAGGAAAAGGGATTTCAGAACTCTCCATTCAGGAATATAGAAGGGACTACATGCCACTGAACTAGTTCAGAGCCTTGTAAAGAACCCATCTGTGATGAGATGAGGAGCTTACACCAGAACATAAATGAATACACTGCTTTCTTCATTGTGAATGTCCCGCTTGAAAAAATGTCAGCTGAACTAAATAAGTAGCATTGTGGAATCTCAGTTGTTTCATTTTCTGGCCTGAGTTCCTGTTCTCATTACAGACAACCAACAAACTCCACAGACTAGAGACACACACCTTTAGTGGAACTAACAGAGTCAGCCCTGTGGACTGTCTGATTTTTGCTAGTCACCATATAGAAAAAGACTAGATCAACTAGATCAACATATTCACAAACTATCAATAATATTTTAAAACAAATATAAATTAATAGGTATTGGCTCTCTCCCTGAAATACTAAAAAACTAGTATGGTTAAGGAACCAATCTGGCAAGTTTTCTCTTCTACTTAGTTTTCTGTTTTACTTTCTGTTACAGAATTTCATTCTCACTCAACTTCTCTAGTTCCACAAAAAGGGTTTAAAAAAAGCAAACAACCTTGATACTGATTTAGTCATGAAATACATCTTAGCTTCAAAAGTCTTAAAATCTAGTTTATACCAAAATACATAGTTTCAACAGGAAGAATTTCAAAAATAAAACTTACACAATACTGAGAATCGAATCTTTAAGTTTAATGGAATGGAGACATTTCCTCCACTGGGCTACAGATGAATGGACATACAAACTGCAAGAACAAAGTCAAGACTGGGGTAAGGCATAGAAAACATCAAGACACTGCTTAAACCCCACAATAACCTCAAAGTTCATTCAGGAGGAAAAAAGAACAACGTACAGATTTTGCTGCTGCTTTGGTAGAATGGTTGGAAAACAAAAAAGAGAGTAAAGGTAGGCCCGAGGCAGAGAAATAGGCTGCTTAAGCAAACAGAAACATAGCAAGAATGAAAAGCAAGAACTAGTGCAATGCACAGTCAGTTAGTTTTGGGGTACCCCACGCTTTAGAGTCCTTGGCTAAAGCCCTCATTT
This sequence comes from Propithecus coquereli, assembly GCF_000956105.1. Taxonomy (NCBI): domain Eukaryota; kingdom Metazoa; phylum Chordata; class Mammalia; order Primates; family Indriidae; genus Propithecus; species Propithecus coquereli. Next base: position 8,247,727 of record NW_012135969.1, read on the forward strand.
GGAATTACTTTACTTCTCCACTACACTATAACTTTTGGATGACAAAGTGGTCCACATGGGGAGTGACAAACTATGGCCTGTAGACCAAATCCAGCCTGCCACCTGTTTTCACACAGCCTGAAAACTAAGAATAGTTTTTACATTTTTAAATGGTTGAGGGGAAAAAAATCAAGAGTACTTCATGACAGGGGAGATTTATATGAAATTCAAATTTTAGGGCCCATAAATAAAGTTATATTGGAACATAGCCAACATTCAGTTTGCCAACCCCTCATTTTATAGTATTGGACCCATATGGAAAAGACATACTACAGGTTGAGTGTCCCACCCAAAATGCTTGGGACCAGAAGCGTTTTGGATTTCTGATTTTTTTGGATTATGGAATATCTGCATTATACATAACAGTTGAGTATCCTTAACCTGAAAAACCGAAATCTGAAATGCTCCAATGAATATTTCTTTTGAGCATGACCTGTGAGCATCAGCACTCAAAAACGTTTCAGATTTTGGATTTTTGGATTAGGGATGCTCAACCTGTAGTAACCTTGCTTATTTAACCTTTGGAAATGCACAATTTTGTAAAACTCCACATACTACTAGAAAGTGAACAAATCATGTAATGTTATTATCGTCTGAGCTTTCACACTGTGATTTGTTCTGCCTTTCCTAGTAACTCTACTAAATAGTTATGTTTGGGATTGGGCCTTCTTGCAGTAAAACACATTAGTTTAATCCCAGTTTCCCTGCCCACACTGTAGCCTTATACATCAAACATTCTCTGTCTCTGTGCTGTTCAGGCTCTTCTATTTCTGGATAACCCAGATTTAAAAATCTTATTTACCTCTTCTTCCAAGAATATTACATAAAGGGAACATTCTGTGACCAAAAAAAAAAAACATATGGTTTACCATTCAGAACCAACACAAGCCCAGTTTATGAGGTAATTGCAACATAATTTCAAATTTTGTGGGTATATAAAATTCTCTGCATTAATACTCACTTTTTTCTGTATTTGTGTTGGCCACATTTTACTTATCCTCTTATTCCAAAATCAAAAGTAAAAGAATAAAGATACTCTAATATTTAAAGTGTTGGCACTTACCAGCCATTTTGTGCTCCTAGCCACATAGTTGGTAACAGACTACTCATTTTCTGGGCTTCTTCTCTCACCAGGTCTTGTTCATTTGGCAATACTGGTATTTGATCTTTATATGCCTCTGAGTCATTACTGGGAAGGTGAGGCAAAAGGGAAAAAATGTGAGTATGCTTAGCTATAGTTTTCAGGGACTGAACATTTCTACATTTAAGTTTATAGTTTAAAAAAAAAAAATCAAACATTAAAATTCCAGAAAAGCCAAAGTTAAATGTTTACCTCAAATATATTTCAACAATCGCACCAGAAATATTAACTAGGAGGCCCAAGGTACAAATAAGGGAGTAAGACATAGTAATGAAATATGGCAGTTAATACTCAGACTATAATTGTGGCTCTCCCTTCGTTATTGTGAATTGTATCATAGTTTCTTCTTGGGGTGAGAGAGGAAGGAGGGATGGTTTGTTTTAAAGCCTCCCCCAACATACACACACAGGAGGGTGACATATAAAGAATTTCCTGGCCAGCATGGTGGCTCACACCTGTAATCCTAGCACTCTGGGAGGCCAGGGTGAGAGGATCACTTGAGTTCAGGAGTTCAAGATCAGTCTGAGCAAGAGCAAGACCCTGTCTCTACTAGAAATAGAAAAATTAGCCAGGTGGGGTGGCGTGCGCCTGTAGTCCCAGCTACTCAGGAGGCTGAGGAAGGAGGATTGCTTGAGACCAGGAGTTTGAGGTTACAGTGAGCTATGATCGTGCCACTGCACTCCAGCCTGGGCGATAGAGAGACTCTGTCTCAAAAAAAAAAATCCTAAAATAAATTAATAAACTGAAATGTGCTTGATATTCTATCACAAAACCTTTCTTTTGAATTGTCAGGGCACAATTAGTAAACGATATATAACTGGACTATAAACTTTAAAACATGACTTTATTTTTAAATTAATAAATGTTAATTGACTCTTGGATGCTCTATACACTAACAGTAAGAATATTAAAGTTTACAGTTTAAAGGACCCAGTTTAAAGAGACCCTCCCGCCCCCATCTAGAGGGAATCTAGCAAAGGCGGGGAAGAAAATAAAAGATTTCGCAAAATGGGCCTAGGTTAACCAATCCTTTAAAGGAAGAGCCTAAAACAAATTGTTTTCTAATAAAATATTTGAATGAAAACTAAATTCAAAAAGTTCATCCAAGCCCACGTGGGAAACTCAAACTTCATGGCCAATTTAATCAACAATGGTCAATTTTGCTGATAACTGGAGTGGAAGTTAGAGTAGGAGTGCGGATTAAAATGACAAAGTTACTAATAGAATGGAAGACAGCAAGCACAACAATTTTTTTAAAAAAATCATACCAAGAGAAAATGACCAAGAAAATTTTGACTCATATACAATCATAGGCTGAGAAACAACACTGTGGTCAATGATGTACTGCATACACAATGGTGGTTCCATAAGATTATATTAAATAATACCTTTTTTTTTTTTTTTGAGACAGAGTCTCACTCTGTTGCCCTGGCTAGAGTGCCGTGGCGTCATCCTAGCTCACAGCAACCTCAAACTCCTGGGCTCAAGCGATCCTCCTGCCTCAGCCTCGATCCTCCTGCTCAGCCTCCTGAGTAGCTGGGGCTACAGGCATGTGCCACCATGCCCGGCTAATTTTTTCTATATATTTTTAGTTGTCCAATTAATTTCTTTCTATTTTTAGTAGAGACGGGGTCTCGCTCTTACTCAGACTGGTTTCGAACTCCTAAGCTCAAACAATCCGCCCGCCTTGGCCTCCCAGAGTGCTAGGATTACAGGCGTGAGTCACTGCGCCCGGCCAATAATACCATATTTTTATTGAACCTTTTCTATGTTTAGATATACACATTCTTATTGTGTTACAAGTGCCTACAGTATACAGTACAGTAACATGCTGTACAGGTTTGTAGTCTAGGAGCAATAGGCTATACCATCTAGGTTTGTGTAAGTGTACACTGTGATGTTTGCACGGCCATGAAATCACCTAATGGTGCCTTTCTCAGAACGTATCCCCATCATAAAGCAACACATGACTGTACTTTTATACACAAGATTTTTTTTTTTAAAGTTGGAAGGAATAGAGAAGAAATGGGGGAAAATATCCAGTGAGAATGAAGGGAAGTGAATAAATGAAGAAAAAGCAGGAATAGGAAATAACCCTTTTCAGTCCACCACAATAATGCAAATTAGTGGGAATATTTTAGCTGTTTGAGATTATTTTGGTTTCTTTTATTTGTGCACTTTATCCAGTTTCCTAAGTTGTTGACCCATTATCATACCTTGACTGGTACACTGGGGAGAGGTCTTCTGGGATTTGAACTCCCAAAGGATCTGTAAAGACATGCTCTGTGTACACGCCAGTTTGGGAAACATCCACAGTGTCTTCAGCTGACCCTGCATTGCCTTCTGTGGCTTCAGTTGCTTCTTCTGCTGTTGGAACATTTTCATCAACCTCACTATTTTCTGGTTCCATTTCTACAAAGTAAATAAAACACTCTTAACTGTTCCTAGTTTGAGCTTTTCTCCTCCAATAATTTCTGCACACAGACCTCTGCTACAGAATCCCACTCCGCCCACCCACTCCTCCATGCTGTATCATGAAATTGAGAATTCCTGATGTCATTTAGAGGTCATTACAACTTCTTTCAAGCTCTTTCATCTTGTTACTTTAAGATCTAAATTCAGCCCACAATGAGGCATCTGGGGTAGCCTTAGTCTCTATACAGATGGCATGTAAGGGGCACAGATTTACCTGGTGGTTTTTCTATCACCGGGGAAGCACCGTTGGTACTAGGGGAAGTGGCAGCTCCTGTCACACCCTCTGCGGAACAACCAACCACTGTGATGCCTCCCAAAAGGCTGTCTGTCTCTGCCGAGCTGTTGCTTGTCACGCTTCCACATAAAGACGCTTTGTCTACCTGACCAGATTCTAAAAGATCTTCTCCTGCAGGGTAGTCTGTTTCTCGTGCACCTGAAAGGGAAAATAAACCTTCTTTTAACAGCTGAGTAAACTCCTATAAATAGCATTTTTTTCCACTAAAGCAACTATAGGTTTGAAATGACAGTGTGCCGGTGAGATATACAGCTACTTGAATACAGGTAGCATTAAATTTATTTAAACTTATCTTCACAAAATGGAAAGGTATTTTAAAAATATAACTCTTCTAGTAATACAAGTGCAAATAAACACCATGAAAATGTCAAAAATGACACTTCTGTTCATAAAGAGCTCCTCAGCAGCCAAAAGGTTAAAAATAATCTAAGTATATATATCTGAGAAGTCAGCAGGGAAAAAAAATGTTTAATTATCAAGATTACTATATACAGGCTTTTATCCACTACTGTTAAAAATTAAATACCCTAAGTGTATATAGTGACTTAGGTATGAGTAAAACATTTATAAACAAAGCATTTATGATATAAAGATAAACCTCCTCAGTTTTTTTTTTTTTTTTTTTT
>NW_012135969.1:8252833-8273801 GCF_000956105.1 Propithecus coquereli
ATCTATTGCTGTCTCTATGAATTTTCCTACTCTAGGTATTGCATATAAGTGAATCACACAATATTTATCCATTTGTGTCTGGCTTATTTCCTTTAGCACAATGTTCCCAGGGCTCATCCATGTTATAGCATGTACCAGAACATCTCCCTATAGTAAACAATAATGTATTGTCCACGTAAAAATTTGTTAAGAGGGTAGACCTCATATTAAGTGTTCTTACTGCAATAAAAAATAAAATATAAAAAAAAAAAAACCTTGGCCGAGTGCAGTGGCTCACGCCTGTAATCCTAGCAAAATGAATAAGCTAGAAATCTGCTGTACAACATTGTACCTGTGCTCAACAATGTTTGCTCACTTAAAAATTTAGAGGGTAGACCTCATATTAAGTGTTCTTACTGCAATAAAAAATAAAATATAAAAAAAAAAAAACCTTGGCCGAGCGCAGTGGCTCACGCCTGTAATCCTAGCACTCTGGGAGGCCGAGGCGGGAGGATTGTTTGAGCTCAGGAGTTCGAAACCAGCCTGAGCAAGAGCGAGACCCCGTCTCTACTAAAAATAGAAAGAAATTAATTGGACAACTAAAAATATATAGAAAAAATTAGCCGGGCATGGTGGCGCATGCCTGTAGTCCCAGCTACTCGGGAGGTTGAGGCAGAAGGATTGCTTGAGCCCAGGAGTTTGAGGTTGCTGTGAGCTAGGCTGACACCACGGCACTCACTCTAGCCTGGGCAAAAGAGTGAGACTCTGTCTCAAAAAAAAAAAAAAAAAAACCTTCAATCTTTTTTATGGTTGAGTAACATTCCATTGTATGGCTGTATCACAAACCTCTATAATTTTTAAATTAATGTTTTAATATCATATGTTGAATCCAGAACTTTAGAAGACCTTCCCTTATCAATCAATCTAAACAGCCCCTTGCCCCTGCCTCTCAGTTACCTTCTCACGTTACCATTGTTTTATTTTCTTCATGGCATTTTTCACTGTCTGAAAATATCTTATTTTTCAATGGTTCCAGTTTATTTCCAATCTTCCTCAACTAGAACATAAACTTCATGACAACAAGGTGCATAACTACATCTCCAGCAGCCAAATCAGTTCCTGTTGGGAAGGAGGTGTGCATGGAGGGAAGGGAAGGAAGGGCCAGAGAGAGCATGCCTCACTCTTACCTGGTACACTTGCAATGCACAGAATATGAGAGTTGCAAACAGAGAAACTGTCGAGGATGTTGCCTGGTTGAATAGCATCAATGATGATAACTTTTGTAGCTGAATGAGTACTGGTACAGATCCAGACTAGACTGGATAATTCTTCTTGATTTTTTAACTCCTTCTGCTGTTCCTGAGTAGACAAAGTAAGGAAAATGAATGTTTAAAATGATATGTGTGTACAAATATTCATACGGCTGTGCTGTTACAGTAAAGGGCAATACTATTTCAAAATTTATTTCCAGATTATTTGGAAGGATAAAAATAAAACTATCAATATTAATTAGTAGATTAAAAACCTGGCAGTTCGAGCAGATCAGTGATAAAAAATGGTCTATCACTGTGATTGCGGTAGTGATTACACAGGTGTACACATTTGTCAAAACTCTGACCTGTACCCATTTCAAGTGTACACTTTATTGTATGTAAATTATACCTCAATAAAACTGACTTACAAGTGTGGTGGGGGACAGTAAGCAAAGGCACAGTAATCCCAATTAGAAGTTGGACCAGAAGTAAATTCTAGACCAAAGAGCTAAACTAATGGTCTCATAAACCAGGTCAAATGTCAATGTACGCTTACCTTAAGTTCCTGATCTAACTTATCTAAGCTACTCTGAGATGCACTTCGCTGTTTACTGCCTTCTGTATCCAAAGCAGCAACATCCTTGTAAAATACACTTGCTCCAACAACAGAGCCACCGTCTCTGGTCTTCCCACCAGATAAATTGACTCCAACAGCACACCACAGCTTCTCAGGTGGGGGAAAAAGAAAAGAGTATTAAATCTAGAAATGTGAAGAAAACACTTTTCTTTTCACGTTTTCTTACTTTTCCTAAAATTCTAGTCATTTTCACTTTTTCTTAAAATAACTAATGGTTGTATACATAGGTATTTAACATAGTCTAAAACTATAAAATGAAAAATAGAAGTAGTATTTAAATTTTTTCTGGTTTTAGGAAAAAAAAATTTATCCAGAGTTTAAGAAATATCTCCTTTAACTTTACAATGAACTTACCTTCATTGATGTATCTTTTTCATCTAGAGGTCTGAGATAGACAGGCACAGGTAAATTTTTCATCTTATTTTCGCCTTGACCATTGGTTACCTAATGGTGGGGGGGAAAGCAAAAGACACACTTGTAAACCTCATTAAAAGTGGACTTCTTACAGAACCACTGAGACACGGGCAAGCACTGCTATTACAGATTTACTCCCTGAAATCAACTTTAAGTTGATTTTGTCATTCTTATTTGAAAAAATAAACAGAAAAATCAAGTAGCAATTAGATAAAATAAACAGGATACTATGGGAGGTCAGAAGAGAGGTACTAATTCACGTGCATGTGCACACATGTGTTTGTACGCAGATGTGTGAGTTTTTGAGGGGTAGGGCATATGGAGTAGATACGTAAAGTTCCTGAAGATCTGAACTAAGTTTTAAGTGAACAATTTGAAAGGCTCCAACCATGCCAATGGTTTTTAAACACTTTTAAACAATGATGCTTTTTTTTAAAAAATGAAATCTTCAAATATTAAAACAGAGCTGCTCTGGTTAAAGCGAAGCCGGGTCCCTCAAATTCCATGTACTTGACCACCCTGTTGACCCCTCTCCTCCTCACAGACTCAGAGAGAGGCATTTCATGTGAGCTCTATGTTGCTGGAAAACAGCCTGAAAACCACTGCCCTCTGTACTTCTCTAGACACGTGCCAAGTCCATGCAGCTTGAGATGAGCAGCGCTGGGGTGTGTACTGCAACTCCTTCACACCCAAGACACTCCCCTCACCCTGTTATTTCCCACAGATGCTCTTAACATGTTCACGTTACCTGTTTGTACTTCTGAGGCAGACTCCAGCCAAAAGCCTGTACTCTACCATCTTCCTTCTGAACATGTGCCTTTACCTGACGATACTGCTCTCTCTTTTGTTCTCTGCGTGAGGCTAAACTGGCTTCAGTTCTAAAAAGAAAAAAGATTTCCTTTTCAAGTTAAGTGAATATAACAGCTTTATCTCCCCTCTCTCGGCATAATAGCAAACACAACAAAAAATTACATGTTTTCAAATTAATTTATTCACATCAAAATAGCTTTAAAAAGTGTTACACTAAAGCTGGTCTTTTTAAGTATGTGCAGTGCCTGAGCTTTAACAGGTTAGCAAGCAGGCTGTTATGTTCAATTGAATCATCAGCCACCAAATTCCTATTAGGTTTTAGATGCTGGCCACATGAAAGGGAAAAATTCTTAAGTATTTTTGGCTCCTCCTTTTTTTATTCATTCAAGAAATATTTACAGAGAATTTTCTAATGCCAAAGCACCAGAAGTGACTAAAAGATCAATAAATCAGTATCTGCTTAGGAATATAATGTTGGTCAAATTTTAGATCCCACTAACTTGTTTCAGAAGACAAAAACAAAAAATGATTTGGTTAGCTTTGGAGCTATGCAATAAAATATTATGAAAATGATTCTGAAAATAATTTGCCTTTCTTTTGGCCATTTAAATTTTCATGAGGTGACTTGCCATGTATGCTGCAGTTAACAAATCTACCTATACGTCAGATACTTTATAGATACTGTATAATTTAATCCTAATATCTTTGAGATAAATTATCAGACTCATTTCACAAGTAGAGAAACTGGGGCTCTGAGAGGTTGATTTGCCGAAGAATACGTACATAATGAGTAGCAGCCTTAGGATAAAACCAAGTCCTTTTGACACCACAGAAAATGTTCAAACTTTTAGGATAAAGGCTCAGATAAGCCTTTAATGTTTCCATCAATATTTATCAATGCTGTCATATCAGCAAAAATGAGGCATTTAAAAAAATTCCTTTTCTTTATGAAAACTGAAATGCAATTTTTGTAAAAAATCCTGATGATAAGAAATTTACTTAAAGGTAGCCAAGTTACAGAAATAGTTTCCTTTTTTTTAATAGATCTGAATCCATATAGCTGATGTGATAAGGGGCAAGAGTATTTTGAACCATAGACTTATTTAGGGCATAACCATTAGTCTGGAAAATACTTACTCTTCACTAAGGAAATCAAAGGCTTTGGACTTATCCCCCGGGAGCTGAGATAAGGTGCTGCTCCTTTTCTTGACAGAAGGAGTAACATGAGAGGTGGGTGCATTGTACTTCAGATTAACAGGTGGTTCAGGCTTCTTAGTCGTATTACTTGAGGAGCTGAAAAGTCGACTGAAGCTAAACAGAAAAAAGTGTGTGTGTGTGACATGTACTGTGAAGAACAATCCATGATTTTCCACAAACTTTTATGCTCAAAAAAATTCCAAAGCACTTTTACAAGGCAATGAGTTAGAAACTGGCAAAAACAGTTTTTGTAGTTGCATGCTACAGGCTTAACAATAACTCACAGCCAAACTCAGACATTCAGGGACGAGAAACTATTGCTTAGAATGGCAGGCGCTAGTTCTCTAATTAGCAATTTCTGCAATGAAAGGAAGAAGCTCTTGAGTACAGGGAACTTCTACTGAATAAATAAAAGGGTTCCTTTAGCTAGCTCCTACTTGGTGCAATATAAAGATGGTTGTTAAACAACAAAGTTATAGCTGTATGATTTGAATAGAAGCTTAGTATGCCAGTTCTAGAAATAGTCTATTATAATAAAGTACTAGAACAGATATTAACACACATCTCATACATTTTCTGATAAAGCTCAATTTAAATAACTACTTTCATGTCCACTTTTTAAAAAATTTCCACTCCTATTAATCAGCAGATTCACCAAAAAGGGGGGGAGGTAAGTTTTAACCATAGTAAACACATAGTATTTCTGGCACAAACATAATTTAAGTCCAACATGTACAAATACTACTGAGACTCTACAACACTAAATTTCTTATCTTCACTTTGTGAAGTTCCTTACAATCACACACTCAGTGAAACAGTAACTTATTTAATGGGGATTCAGGTAATTAACAACTCTATAAATAACTCCCCCATTATTTTATTTAAATTTGGCAGAGGAGTGCACCAAATGCATAACCAACATGATGCAGCTTACGATAGCTTATCTTTTCTCCTCAAGAACAGCCTTACCGAGTTGGCACACTACATATCAAAAAGAAAAAATTCAGTTTAGCTATTTACCCCCAATATTTAAAAAAATTAAAGAAAAATGGACATAATAATCATTCATGAAAATAAATTATGACTGTAATCTTCTTATCCCAAAGTGCTGTTTAATGTCTTGTTTGTTTGTTTTTTGATACTTACAACTGCCAAATGCTTGACCTTTTTTTTTCCTGCATGGCTGGATTTTCTCGTGATGCCCTACATCAAAAAAAAAAAAGAAAAAGAAAAAGAAAGAAAAGAAAACGAAAAGAAAAAGAACAAAAGAAAGAAAGAAATGTGTTATCAGTGAGGTGTTCTAGCTTTCTACCTGAAGAACAAGGGACCCAAGAAGTTCATGGGATACACAGAAGAGAGTCAACAATTCAATTCAGTATACTATAATTACTTTGACTTACCATGTGTCAGTCAATCTGCTAAAGCTAATACTACTAAGATACATAAAATACCATCGCAGTCTAATGATTGAAGGTTGTTATCTGTGCTAGACAGATAGCCACTGTGCCTGAATAATATTTAAACATGTTTATTAAAAAGATATCCTCTAACTCTTCTGTTTATCAAAATATTGCCTTATAAATCCCTGTCTTTATCTAAAAGTCATAGCATTTGTACTCTCAGCTCCCACAAAATAGCCTGTAACCTTACCATTCTGATGGGTCATTTTTCACAGGACTAAAACGTCTCTATCACTGAAAAGATGGCCAGGGAAGGGAAGAGGATAAACTGGAGTGACAGATAATTCAACGAAATTTCAGATAATAAGACATTCCAAACTGATTTAATAAGGTGGTAAGAATTCTACATCATGCTCAGAGCTCCCTTTTCACTTTTTTTTTAAGAACTAAATTTAAAACATCTTTTAATTCAATGAACAAGTTAAAAGTAAGGTACTATTTCACTTGTTGATTACCACTTGGCTGCTAAGAGTTAAAAATAGCAATGAAAAGTGGAGTCCGCCTATATGCTTTCAGTTTTTAAAATATTTATTCATTGTTTATTTAATATCCATTAAATAATGCATTTAAAAACATACTTCTTAGTTTATTAGTTTCCTTATCCAATCTGATCTCCTTCCTTCTCAGCAGCTATAAACAATTACAACTATAGAAAATTGCAAAATGTGTTACACAAAATACTTCGTTCTAGTATGGCACTGGTAAAGGATCCATAAACTAATAAATAATGTAATCTTAAGAAAGTAAAAGTTGGAGGTCAGAAAATATGCTTATAAACTTAAAAACAATGTATATTGCTATTGGTAAATCTGATGTGACAATCCAAACTCAAAAATATGGGTAAATTACGGGGCAACTAATTTATAAACTTTTCATGAATCTCTTTCTAAATTGAAGTAAGGAATACTGTTACTAAAAATATGACCACTAGATGGCAGCATTAGGTGAGATTTAAGATCCAATTGACTGAAAGAGGTCAATGGAAGGTATACTTTGCAATGAATAGTTTGAAAATGGGGGAAAAAATTCAAGCAATAGTATTTCACAGGAAGACACGGGGTAAAAATAATTTATTTTCCTGTGTTGCATATAAAATCTTGATTTTTTTTCCTGACATCACTGCAAAGGAAGAATCAATTTCTATTTTTTTGAAAAATGACCATCATTCCTAAATAATAATTGCCTTTTGGAGACTGTGGGAACGTCCTCCAAGATCCCTTACTGGTCTAAAAGGCACCTACTTTGATCATACAGTTACTAATTCCAGCTGTTACTTTAGAAAGTGTCTCCTAGTAAACAGAGAAAGGGGCTTGGACCCCCAAGGCACGACTCTGGTCCTGAGTGAAGTAATATTCAAACCTACAAACCAATAGTAGGACAACACTCTAGAACTCATACCGAATCATCTCTGTCCATCGAACAGCTTCTTGAAGCTCCATCAATCTCTCTTTATACTGGTTTCTCTCCATGAGAACACGGGCCATTTCTACTCTAGTAAACCGCTTCCTCTGGGCTGTGGGAATATCACTCTATAATGATGAGAAGATGACAGATCACTCTGGGAGCCTGTATATGTTTTGGTGTTAATCTCAGACTTAAGCAAAATCTTTAGGCTTTTAAATATTCCTCAGTTACTAATCTAATAAATCACTTAAAGAAAAACGGCCCTATAGGAAATCAAGAAGTGGGGATGGGGAGAAGGGGAGGGGTAAAAACCTACCTAACAGGTACAATGAACACTACTTGGGTTATGGGCACACTAATAGCCCTTACTTAAGCATTACAAAAGCTACCCATGTAACAAAAACATTTGTATCCCCCTTAACATTTTGAAATTAAAAAATTAAAATACAAAGCTACTACAAATAAGAAGAAAAGAAAAGAAAAGTAGCCTTATAAAAATAGAATCGACAAAGAGATTTAAATAATCACTTATGACTGAAAAGATAAAAGGTAGGCCATTTAATTTCTGAATGTAAACACAGATATTTGAACATATTATAAAGGAATTACAAAGAATAAAGCATACAAATTTCAAATAAAACCAAAAAATTTAACTGTTATCTATGTAGATTTAATATGTTCTTATAAGTTCCCCCTGGAAATATTGCCCTAACATTATTTTAAATTCATGTTCTGTAACAACTGTCATTCAGAAAATAGTTACAAGTTAGGTTCCAAAAGAGGTTCATTTATCTCAAACTAGCAATCCATATACACACCCAAGGCCAGCATAAAGGGTAAACTTATTGCCTAGTTACCAAGGTACCCAACTATCCAAGTCAATAAAACACCAACAGAAATACAACAAGATAGAGACAACTATATTAACCAGAATTATTCTTAGAATAAAGGATGTGAGTAAGTCTACTTTCTTCTGATGCTGATTTCTGAAGTCTTTTCTGGGAAAGAAGGTGGGTCTAACTGTAGAGCTTTTGTTTTCCTAAATGGAATATGTACATTTGGGATCAAAGCTGAAGGGGTTAGGATAGTAAAAAGAGGCTAAGCTTAGCCTTCAGCAATTTTCCTCCTTTGTTTTCCTGCCACAGAACTTGGCCTCTCCTTTAAATAAAATGATAAAGGATCTTCAATTTGCAACACAGCAATCCCACTGCTAGGTATATACTCTAGGAAAACCATTGCTTCTATACATCTGGACACTTGTACTATAATGTTTGTAACAACAGCATTGTGACAGTAAAAAGCTAAAGACTAGGCCGGGCTCACGCCTGTAATCCTAGCACTCTGGGAGGCCGAGGCAGGCGGACTGTTTGAGCTCAGGAGTTCGAGACCAGCCTGAGCAAGAGCGAGACCCCGTCTCTACTAAAAATAGAAAGAAATGATCTGGATAACTAAAAATATACAGAAAAAAAAAATTAGCCGGGCACGGTGGCACATGCCTGTGGTCCCAGCGACTCGGGAGGCTGAGGCAGTAGGATCGCTTGAGCCCAGGAGTTTGAGGTTGCTGTGAGCTAGGCTGACGCCACGGCACTCACTTTAGCCAGGGCAACAGAGTGAAACTCTGTCTCAAAAAAAAAAAAGCTAAAGACTAAATATACTAATACATTAACAGGAAAAAAGATACATAAATGACAGAATATTTATAGAATGGGGTATCATAAAGCAGTGACCATGAATGAACTATAGCACTATATACAACATAAGTGAGTCTCAAAAACATACAACTGAGTAAAAGAAGTCTCCAAGACTAAATACGCCTATAGTACAAAACACAAAAAACAATGAAAACTAAGCCATATTTTATAAAGATACATATATGTGATATAATAAAACTATTTTTTTTTTAAAGTTAAGCAAATGATAAATATAGGACAGTGGTTTCTTCTGGAGGGGAGGAGCACAGAGTAGTTTCAATGGTGATTTTCTAGTTCTTAGATTGGATGGTAGGTTCATAATGTTAACTTATTATGGTCTATAACTCACATATGTTACATATATTTTTGTATGTATCAAATATATTTAAAACACCCATTAAAAAAAAAAAACCTCAAGCTTGACCTTTGACCTGAAAACACCTGATATAAAAATGATAATCTAGCTATCAACAGAATTGACAGTATGCTAATAATACTGACAAGAAGTTCGTATTTATTCTTTTGTATTTCTTTAGTATTTATGTATATTGACAATAATAATTGTCTAGTACTAAAGTTGGCTAATTGGCTAGTACTAAAGTTTTAGACTTCAACTTTTTATGTTTAATACTATTAAACAATTTTTATTATTAAGCTTTCACATTTCTAAATCAAAATTTTAAACAAAACAATACCAATGGAAAAAAAAAAACAAATATCCCAGTTGGTCCTTGAACTTGAACATGCAAAACACAGGTCAGAGCACAGAGACACAGGGAAATGAGCACGTCCCATATAGCTAGAAAGTAAGCTTGTGGATACCATGTAGAAGCATGAGCTATTCCATTCATGACCGTAAACAAGTCTTCTGACTTTTTAAAATCTTTATAATGCTATATCCAAAGCTTATGTAGCAAGATTTTCCCAAAATATCAAAATGTGGTAAAGTAAGAAAGAAAGTCCAAAATTGTAAACCTACATCATCATCATCTTTTGCTTTTTGCCTTGCATCTTCAGCTTCTGCACGAGCTCTAGTGGGGAAAAAACAAAACATGTTATTTGGATTGAGTTCCTCTTTTCAAAAAAAATGAAAGAGTAGGTCAACAATTTTAACTACGACTAAAGGATTATTTTTCTTTTTCCAAACAGGGTATTTAGCTGCCTTCATTTAGTGGAATGTTATCATAGCACTGTTTTCAGAAAAAAACAGGTATTATAGAAAGCTGAGTGAAGGAAAATAATCAATGTGTTTAATTTCCTTATTATCAAAACAAAGACGTTTGAACAGTTCTCTCTTTTCACATCATGACAGTCATGAAAGATGGCAGGCTAGTAACCGGAGGGGCCTGCTCACAGCAGAGGCAACCAGCCAGGGCACTTCCAGGCTCGGTGGGCTGAAGGCGTCTGTCTCAGAGTTACAGCTGTAACCCTCTGTGGTACGACTGACGAAGAGTTTGGTGTAGAACAACATAGCCAACACTTACTTCCTAAGCTCTTCCTCCAATTCCCTGTTCTTTTCCTCCAGCTTCAGTTTGGCTTGTTTCACGGCCTCCAGCTCCCCTTGCAGCACGTCCTTCTCACAGGTCAGTTCATCCACTTTTGCTATCAGATCATTCTTCACTACATTCAAAGCATTTCTAAGAAACACATATTTCAAGTGTGTCATTACAAATAAATATTCTTTTCATCTTTCGACTTACTCCTTTGGGGACTAAAGTAACTGTACAATCATAAAGCTGAGTAACTGAATACTTCAAGACATTCTATCTGATATTGCTCATAGATAAAGGCAAAACAACATAAAGCAACTAAGGTCTAAGTTATTACTCTTCCCACTTACCAAACAAAGAATAAATGGATAAAGCAAGACAGATAAAGCAAGACAATTAATAAAAAGTCAGAATTAAGTAAGATTACCCTTAAAAAATAGCATTCATTATCTCAGGAGTGAAAAATAGAAAAAAAATAGCATTCATAAGGCTACTATTGTTAATAAGTTCTGAAAAGATATTACCCAATCAATAAAGTTATTCCTTGATGTTACCTTTAATAATTAGTGAGAAAACAGCCTAAATTGGAAAGTCTAAGCAGTCTACAGTGAAGGAAAAAAATCTAAGATCCAGTTCCTCTGGGTACAGTGGGCATAGGACCTTGTTACAGCTACATCCTGTCTTGGATGTACACAAATGTTCCAAAGTTGCTGTGACGCGGCAAACTTGCAAAGGGACATAGTCACTTTTCCACATTACTGAGGACCTGTCCCACTAAATGTGCTTGAGGGCCTAAGATTCCCCAGATTGTACCCAAGAGCTTGTAGCTATGGGGGACAGCTCTGAAGAGGTGGGCCAGGTACAGATCAAAACATTTGTGCAGAAATAAAAGAAAACCCAGGAAAAGAGGTAAGAAAATAGACACATCTCAGGGGAGGGAGCAAAGTAAGTGTAGGACACATCCAGAAGATTAAGAGAAAGGCATGAATACCTGTGGAGTAGAAATAAGGTGAAGATCTGCGTGTCTGCAAAAAACAGAGCAATGAAACATACCTGTATCAGGGCATTGTAGGGCCCATTACCTATTTGTGTAGGTGAGTGTGTATGTGTAAACACATGCAGAAAAGGGAAGAAAGATGGGGGATGAAGACTGCCTGAGTGCGGCGTTAAATTGATGAACTGCCGTTGACTTGGACAAGAAGAAAATTCTATATCTTTTGTTCCTTTTTAAAATTTCGTATACAACTTACTTGGTTTCCAACAGTTGTGTATTTTCTAATATAAGATTCTCAACTTCACGACCCATTCCTATCAAAAGAAAAAGGATAAAGACTTTGAAAACAAATTTATCAAAAATTAGATATATTTATAATATAATAAGCTATAGTCACACATTTTATTTTAGAAACTTTTATCTGTCCTTTAGTAATCTTATTTTGTCTATAATTTCATCTGACATATCTACTTGTATGGATTATAAAATTATAAATAATTATGCATCATAAAACTAAGCTAAAGACTTTGTTGGCTAATTATTCATATCTGTTAGTCTATATTTTTATTTCTCATAGATAATAAATATTCTAACAATATTCTAGCATAACTTAGGGAAAAAAAAGAACAGCATTAATATGGATTAGGAATTGTTCCCAAATCACAGTTGATATTGTAGGCTTTTGCCTAAAACTTAGATCTTATTCATAGAGAACAGGCAGAAACAAGGCCAGAGAAAGACAGAACCCCAAGGCAGATGAAACCTTACCAAAGAAATTATGGTCTTAAAGCCCATGCATTCCATGTAAAGCAAAAACAAAGAACAAGAAATGTTTTATGTAAGAAACAGCATGAAAACAGATTATTAATCTATAAAGTTTTATGCATGATATGAAAAACATCTGGAATCACAATGTTATGATTTAATGCATAATGATGTGCAAAAGACAGAAACAAAGATGATTTCCTTCATTTGTAAGGATGCTCTCTAATATACCTAAAAAATGCTTCACCAATGCTTTCTCACAACAAAATTAAATAATTGACTGAAAACCCAAAATCAATACAAACTTTCCTTCAAAGTGTCAATTATGAAATGATAATATTCAGTTGTCACTTTATAGAGCTGTGTTTAATATTTTAATGAGTACTGTAAGATAGGCATAGAGAGCATTCAATGCAAGATCTAATGGAATTGTCCCTAGAGAGAAGAAAGCTATTTAATTTGCTTCTCATAAAAAACTAAAGAAATGAAATAACACACTAGGGAATATCACTCAGAAAACAAAAAAAACAAAGCAAAACAAAACAAAAAATCACACCGCTCCCTCATCCCAAGAAATTGTGAGCTAATGTTGGAAAATCACATACAATGGGATAAGTAATATTCATAACCCAGGTAAACAGGAAGGAAATATTTCTAAAGAAAACTACATAAGGCAAAAGAGTTAACATGCCCCTCTATTTAAAAAAACGCAATATTCTAATTGATTTAAAAATTATTTAAAGCAAACAAAACCAACCCAAGAATGCTAAAACTTTATTTAGTGTTCACATATGTACTTATGTTTTGTATTATAATTTTCTCAAATATTCTCAAAGACCAGGGGACATCTACCAGGAAGAATTAAACATCAGAAGTAGTAGCTTATTTAATCATCTGTGTATTCTCCACAAACTAAAAAAATAAACAAATAAAACTGAACTAAAAAAGTTTCCAAATTCCAACTCCAAAATGATTTCTAGCAAAATATTTGCTTTAAACACTAATGTTGACTTTTTAATAAAGTTATAGAGACAGAAGAAATAGAGTTTAGACTGGCTGAAAAAAGTTTATATAATAACTGTTTGCAATATACTCTCAAGCATCTATATGAGCATAAAAGCTAAAAATATACGTAGGGCAAAAAAAAAAAAATAGTTGAGCAGAAAAAAATGATGAGAAAGCACTAAATGAGAACAGCAGCCAAGAACACCTAGCTTAAAAAACAGTAACATTATTCAAAAGCATACACACCAGAATATTCCCCTAGGTAAGCAGCCCAAGAGAAAAATGAATGAGAATCTCAATTAGGTTATTTTCAGAAAGCAAGAACAAAACTCATTTATCTTAAAATGAGAGAGAGGAGACAAAGAAATTGAAAAGATGTAGAGAAACCATTAACTAAACACAATAAAGTGTAAATACTAACAGGAAAAAACTGAAATCTGTACTATGAGAAACATATCCTATAGCATAGTTTCTAAAGTTTATGTTGAATTTACAAATTCCCAATGAAAAGTTCTCTAAAAATCTAGTGAATAAATTTAACATCTGATCAATAAGATTATCCAAAATGTTCATTTTGAAAAGTACCAATAAAAACAAACTCATTACAACTATAAGAAAAACGTAATTTGAAGTGGCCTCATTTCTATTCAAGACTTAAGCCCAACATAAACTTAGATCTAACATATTTGGAAAAGTTACCTACTAAAAACAAGAAAAAAACCTGCCTGGCAATTCCTGAAATCGTATTAGTCTCATTTGGATTTTAGTATCAATTCTCAAGCAAGTTCCATAGATGGGTTTCAGAGTTACCTGGTAATTGCTTGAGAATATATGTACCACTTTATCTAGTTCTGTACGTGCATTTTTCCAATGGTACAATGCTCTCTTACAAATTCTCTTGTAAAGGATTTTTAATACCAAAAGGTAAAGAATCACAGATTTAGACGTGAA
The DNA here is from genome assembly GCF_000956105.1 of Propithecus coquereli. NCBI lineage: Eukaryota > Metazoa > Chordata > Mammalia > Primates > Indriidae > Propithecus > Propithecus coquereli. The sequence continues at coordinate 8,266,884 of NW_012135969.1, forward strand.
ACAAAACTGTTAGAACTATTTAGTAACTCCATTCACTTAGTTGCTATGTGCTAAAGACGCAACAGTAAAAACAAAAGACACAGTTGTCTTGGCCACATTGAGCTTATTGTCTTTCCAGGGAGATAGGTACATTAAAAATGACAGTCAAGTATAAAGAGCAACATAATAAAATGCAGTGCCATGAGAATACTTTCAGGGACAACTGAGCTTTAATTAGAGGATCAAGGCAGAATCCCTGGAAGATGTATCATTTAAGCAGAGGCAAGAAAAATAGATATATACATGTATTTAGGAGAAGGAACGAACACGCCTTGGTGATTAGCTATGAGGGAAGAGTGAGAGGTCTAGGATGGAGAGATGAGTGGATGGCAAGGCTACTCATTCACTGAGATGGTACATGTTGGTACAAGAGCAGCCTTGGGGGACAGGACAATAAAGATGACAAACTGAGTTTCAAGCATGTCAAATGTAAAGTCCTACAAATCATCTTAGGGGTGTCTAGTAGGCAGTTTAGAAACAAGTCTGGGACTCTAGAAAAAGATCTGGGGTGGAGATGAAAACTTGGGAGTAGTACCCGTGAAAACCAAGAAACAGTGAGAGCAAATATGGTATCCAAAACAAACAAGGTGGCCTAGGATAGGAACAAAGGCTGTGGATCCTGCTAAGTTGACTGGAAAGGAAGAGTCAGAGGTAAGAAAGGATGCAGGCAAGTGTAGTATCACAGAAACCCAGCAAAGAGCATTTTAAAGACAAACGTTATTGAGAAGTCATGTGAAATAACTGAGAAGGAACCACTGGATACAGCAAACAAAAAGGTTGTTTCAGGCAAGGTGAGTATGGGGGAGAACGTCAGATTGTAGTAGGATGAAGAGCAAGCAGGACTGGCAAAGTCCTGCCAGTTAAGGTAGCCACACTTTAAAGAAGTCTGTTTTATTCACTGATCTATCACAAGTATCTATAACAGTGCCCAACTCATAACAGACACCTCATCAACATTGTTGCATAACTGTAGTCCCAGCTACTCAAAAGGCTGAGGCAGGAGGATCACTTGGGGCCAGGAGTTTGACACTAACCTGGACAACATAGCAAGATTGTTGTCACACACACACAAAATAATATTGTTGCATAAAGGCCTGACTAGAAATGGGAGGTATGTGAGTGATGGGTGCTAGGCAGTGAGGATACAGGGTTAGAGGAAGGCAGTATTTTTATTTTTAAATGGGAAAACCTAAACATATTTAAATGATAATGGAAAGAAATCGATAGAGACACGGAAGTTAAAAATACATGAGATAATTAAGGGAAAGAAAATCTCAAGAGTAGGATGTTTGAATGTATGATCTAAGTTCTAGAATGTGACTTCAGTCACTCATGGGGAATGAGTGACTAAAGTAAATGGAGAAAAGGGTCACTGAAAATAAGAAAGTCAGGGGATGAGACAGCAATCAAGATAAAGGACAAATGTTGGGATTATCTCTTTTAAATTATTAAAATCAGAAAAAAGTAATCTAAGTACTAAATCCATGTAAAATGATTAAAAGAAAGTAATATCCAGCAACAAGAGAAAGGTTTTAAAATAATATGGTAATTAGAAAAATGAATGAGTTATAGAAATGGACTGTGTACTTATTTATCAACCCAAGCACAATCAAGGAATCTTGGGGAACAATTTTGTTGGCTTAACTATATTCCATTTCATGAGTATTACCTCAATTGCTATCACTGAATTGCACAGAAGAGAAGCGAAGGAACAAATATGTTTCCTGAAAACTTCATTTAACATCTTTGACCAGTTGGGCGCAGTGGCTCCCGCCTGTAATCCTAAGCAGGCCGAGGCAGGAGGATCGCTTGAGCTCATGAGTTCAAGACCAGCCTGAGCAAGAGTGAGACCCCATTTCTACTAAAAATAGAAAAATTAGCCGGGTGTGGTGGCGCATGTTTGTAGTCCCAGCCATTCAGGAGGCTGAGGCAGTAGGAGGATCACTTGAGCCCAGGAGTTTGAGGTTGCTGTAAGCTAGGCTGATGACCCTGCACTCTAGCCTGGGTGACAGAGCAAGACTCTTGTCTCAAAAAAAAAAAAGCCCCAAAAAACAAAACAAAACAAAAATCTTTGACTAAAGGTATTCATGTAGATATAAGTCACTAAACTTAAGGTAATAAAATACTCTAATCTAGAATAGTCTAGTGATAAATATAGCAATATCTGCAAGATGGAAAAGATAGTTTAGAGTCTGTTTCTTGTCTTCAAAGTGGAAAACTAAAGCATCAGGATTTTGCTTTTAATCTACTATGCTTAATATTTTCTGATTTTCAGAAAATACTTGATTTAAGAAATCACATTTTTTTCTTTCCCCTGAAGAGACAGGGTCTCACTCTGTCACCCAGGGTAAAGTGCAGTGGTGCGATCATATTACAGCTCATTATAAACTTGAACTTCTGGGCTCAAGTGATACTCCTGCCTCAGCCCCAGAGCAGCCAGGACTACAGGTGCACATGCCCAGCTAATTTATTTTTTTGTAGACATGGGGTCTCATTATGTTGTCTAGGCTGGTCTCAAACTCCTAGCCTCAACTGATCCTCCTACCTCAGCCTCCAAAGTGCTGGGATTATAGGCATGAGCCAACGTACTTGGCCCTTTCTAATTCCTTTCTTTATTTCAAAGTATTACAGGGTACAAATAATTTTGGTTATATGGATCGCTTTTATGATGTTTGAGTCATGGTTATAAGACTCTTCCTAATTCTCCTCACTACTGGATTATGAGGCAACATAGTGTACAAATTATATTCAAAAGGGTTTCATTCTTTTTTTAAAATTGTAAATTTTTTCTTTAGGCTAGTCAAGTAAAGCAGTAGGAGTGGAGAAGGAACAAATCTGCAACTGGTTGTGATCAACTAGTTGTGAACACCACTGCACTTGGACCAGCCAGTACTTCACTCTTATTACTATAAAGAGGCAGCATAAAGGAATTTTGGGAGATGCTGTATATTGATTCTGGTGGTGGTTACACAACTCTATGCATTTGTCAAAACTCAAGAAGTTGTATACCAAAAAGAGTGAATTTTACTATACTGAATATAAATTTTTAAATTCTTCTAACATTATTTGCACCCATCCCTCAAGTTTGCCAGGGAGAAACCAATTAAATCTTAAAAGAAACTTTTCATGTAAAATTTGATGTTAACTAAAATTAAAGTGTAAATTTAAATGTAAAAATGGAGTATTCCTTAAGAATTAATCTTTCCTAGCCCTCCTTAAGAAATGTAATTCACTCGATTTCTTCCAAAGTTTTACTTAGACTTTAATAGTGGCAATCTCTTTATGTCTAACTAGAAATAGTGATACACACATAGTTTCAATCTCTTCTACTAGATAGACCTTGAGACACAACTTGTGTTTCCTTCTAAAAATACTTAACAACATCATAATTAGCAATCAATAAATTTAACATACATTAATGGAAGCAATGTCACTCCACTCAATATTCGGAAGAACTGACAAACAGTACCTTTTGAGAACAGTGTAGGCTGTGCTATAATTAATTACACTAATAAGTGTAAAATTTTTGTAGCCCAGTATCTATTCCAAAGGCATAAATTTTTAATTCTATATAGTTTTCAATTTCTATAGGATCTTAAGTTTTAAGAAAACTATACCAAAGCTAATTCACCTAAGAATCATGTAATTACTGCTGAAAGGAACTTTAGAGATCACCTAGAGAAGGCACTGGCAAACTTTTCCTGTAAAGGGCCAGATGGTAACTGTTTTAGGCTTTGCGGCCATATGATCTCTGCCACAAACTACTCAACTCTGCTGTTGTTGGGCAAAAGCAGCCACAGACAATAAGTAAACTAACGAGGGTGGCCGTGTTCGAATAAAACTTTATTTACACATACACAGGTCAGGTGGATTTGGCCCATGGAGGCACAGTTTGCCAGACCCCTGAACCAGAGTCCAGGTCCTTCATTTTACACAAGAAGAAACTAAGGTCCAGAAAGATTAAGTTATTTGGCAAAGGTCACCAGCCAAATAGCAAAAGAGTCAAAAGCAGTATTCTTTTCAAACCATGTGTTCTTCAACAACGCAAACTTTAAAATGATTATATTTCCCATAGAGCTAAAACATAATAATCTGTGAAAGCTCAGAAAAATAAAGTGTTATAATTTTTTAATTAAGGTCAACAGAATTTAATGAAATTGATTTAAGCCAGGAACTAACTATCCATCAATCCAAACACACACACACACACACACACACACACACACACACACACACACACACACCACCGTGTCCCTATGTATAATATCTGTCTTGGAATACTGCAGAAGTTCAATAAACTGTGTTATTTGAATTCAAAACACAAACTTAAATGCAATTCAATTTTAGGCATATCCATATGTGAAGATGCTTCCATTTAAAACTTTCATGATCTCAAAAGAATATGTTCCTAGTAATTACCTGTAAGGGTAGTAACCCTGTACCACTGAGCAGTTAAAGACATTTTAAAGGAATTTTCAATTAGATAATTTTTAAAATCTATTTTTAAAACAGTATGATACTTCTTCAGATGAGCTGCCATACCTAGTAAATCTGCTCCTTCATCCACATCTCCAATTAGGCCTGAGCCCGCTGAAGACAGTTCTTCAAAGAGAGATTCTGTATTGCGATCAAAAGCTTTGTTCTCTATGCCTTTGGTGGGAGTGCTATGCAACAAAAACAACGAAACCAAATCAACAAATTAGAAGGACTTTTTGACAGTTGAAAATGAATACAGTGGACTAAGCTACAAAGGAATTTCCTACCTATATAATTTACATTTACTACAAAATATAATTTTAAAAGATTTCTCCAAGGTTTCCTAAGGCATTCCCAATAAGCTCCACAGAGACAACTGGTAAAGAAATTATAGAATGTTTTTGTTGTGAGATCCCAGCAAACACAATAAGGGCGGCTGCTTTGCTCTGTACTAGGTGCTAGTCTAACTGCTTTCCATAGATTACCTATTTAATATCACATCTACTGCACAAAGAAGGTGCTGCTGTTACCCCAATTTTACAGATGAGGAAACCAAAGAGGTTAAGAAATATGCTTGCCAAGATCATTCAGCAAATGAGTGAAAAAGGCAGGATTCAAATCTAGGCCATTTGGTTTCAGAATCTTTGATCTTTTTTTTTTTGAGACAGAGTCTCACTCTCTTGCCCGGGCTAGAGTGCCATGGCGTCAGCCTAGCTCACAGCAGCCTCAAACTCCTGGGCTCAAGCGATCCTACTGCCTCAGCCTCCCGAGTAGCTGGGACTATAGGCATGTGCCACCATGCCTGGCTAATTTTTTCTATATATATATTTTTAGTTGTCCAGATAATTTCTTTCTATTTTTTTTTTTTTTTAGTAGAGACGGGGGTCTCACTCTTACTCAGGCTGGTCTCAAACTCCTGACCTTGAGCGATCCACCCGCCTCCGCCTCCCAGAGTGCTAGGATTACAGGCGTGAGCCACCGCACCCGGCCTCAGAATCTTTGATCTTAACTACCATGTTATATGTTGTCTGCTATAATTTAGCATGGCTTTTTAATTTTTCTTTGAAGAACAATTTTTTAAGGACAATTTGACAATATCTATTCAAGTTTAAAATGCAAATACCTACTGACCCAAGAATTTTATGCCAAAAAAGTCCTACAAAAACCTTGTCACAAGAAGGCAATTATGCATGTAAAGGATGGTCAGAGTAGCATTTTAATACTGGCAAAAAAACTGAAATGACCTACACAATCATTAATAGATGAAATAAGTTACAGATACAAAAAAGTTTTTAACTTTATGGTTAAAAACATTAAAATAGAACTTTATAAACTAAAGAAACTCATTACACTAAAGTTTTTTTTTAAAAAAACAAAGCTGTAAAGCTGTATATTGTAAGCCCTTTTTTATAGGAGCATGGAGGGGAATGGGGAAGTGTGTATGTTTGTGCCTCAATGCTATAGTAATAGGAAAACTCTGTACAGGATTTCCAGTTAAACACTGTAAACTGAACATAGTCATTTATCACCTAATAAATAATTCTGAAACCTAACAAAAATGACAGTTAAGAAATTAGAAAGGTATACATCTAAAAGGGAATAGAAAAAGAAATTACAGCAGATGAAATGTGAACAAAATTCTGTAAGATGGAAAACAGACGGACAAATAGTAGACACTGATTTAACAGACCAGAGAAAGCTGAAACCTAAGCCATCGGGGCTTAGGGAAGAGGTCAGTATGCTGCCAGATCCCTGCAAGGCCTCAGACTTGAAAGTACTAGCAACTTCGGAGACAGCATGCCATGCGGAACACGAACCAGAGAATGGGATAAAAGACTGCGTGAGAGGCAGGACGAGACCTAGGTGCAATCCTCCAGGAGAGGGAGACCTCCCTTCTCTCAGCACAGCTCCCTGAACAACGGAAGCCATGTTTAAATGTTACAGGCAGGAAACTGGAGAATCAGCGTTACCTACTTAAGTATGAGGAAAACAGCCACAGAACACCAATCCTCCATTACAAAAGAAAGAGCCCAAAACAAAAGAGAACATGTGTGACAGAGGCACTAAGAACAAAAGAAGATAATGCAGGCAGCAGCACCAAAAAACAAACACAAACCTTAATTTTTTTCAGAATAAATGTTGTTTCCATAAAAGAACAGCAGGGTGATATAAAAAATAATCAACCAAGAAAAAAACTTAGGAAAATCAAATCAATGATGGTTTAAGGAAATCTGTCAGAAATTAGAACAAAAGTAAAAGAGATGGAAAAGAGGGGGAAAAAGAAATTATGAGGATCAGTCCAGGATTTTCAATATATACCTAACAGGTGTTCTAGAATGAGAGTGGAAGAAACAAAAATAGGGAGAAAGAGAATTTCTTAGAACTGGGAGATATGGATTTTCA
>NW_012135969.1:8274866-8279807 GCF_000956105.1 Propithecus coquereli
ATATAATGATATTGGGAGGATGAAAGGATGATAGTTGAAGGAGTTATGTCCTTTTTACCTTCTATAGAAAGTCAAGAGCTAATGTCTCAGCCTTTTTCAACCAGGGTTCCTCATTTGATCCATAGTACACAGAAAATGATTTGAGTGACTGACTACTTTCTCAATTCTCCCAAGGAAAGTACAGACCCAAGACCAGCCTAGATGTACAGGAATATAGCTAATCCATTACGTACAAGGATACCTTAGGGCAGTGGTCCCCAACCTTTTTGGCACCAGGGACTGGTTTGGAAGACAATTTTCCCCTACGGGGTTGGGGGGCGGTGGTGAGGGGGTGGCGGAGAAGCTGAGCCCAGGCAGTGATGTGAGCAATGGGAACCAGCTATAAATACAGATGAAGCTTCGCTCACTCTCCCACACTCACCCTGACCCCCAGGTGCCCCCACCTACCGCTGCTCACCCAGAGTTTACCCACCACTCACCTCCTGCTGTGTAGCTCAGTATCTAAGTTTCATGGAAGATAATTTTTCCACAGACAGGGCTGGGAGAGGGGAGGCGGAGATCAGGCAGTGACACGCCTGGTTCCTAATAGGCCATGGACCAGTACCAGTCTGTGGCCAGGAGTTGGGGACCCCAGCCTTAGGGCACTAGGACTGAGTTCTCTCACAGAACCCCAGCTGAGAAAGGGAAGGATGAAGGAAGAGTTGCACAAGCATGTTATTTAGATACCTGAAGACAAACAGTGTAAGACAAAACTAAGAAGTAATAGAGGCTGCCTCTTCGGAGTGGGAATGGGGGTTGGTAGGGGCAAGGGACTATTACCCTTCCTATTTTGCATTACCATCTGACTTTAAAACTGCAGACATGCATTAATCCAATAAGAATAAAATTTAAACTTTTAAAAAGAGGTTCAGAATGACAAAACTACACAAACTGTTAATAAGTAGCTCCATCTCCTAGGCTTAGGAAAGGGTGAATAAGAAACAAATTTTCACTTTTTGCACTGTGTGTCGTTTAAAATTTTAAATAAGCAATAAAGGGTTTGGGTCTGGTGGCTCACACCTATAATCCTAGCACTCTGGGAGGCCAAGGCAGTAGGACTGCTTGAGGATAGGAGCTCTAAGACTAGCCTGAGCAAGAGCAAGATCTGTCTCTACAAAAAAATAGAAAATTAGCCAGGTGTGGTGGTGGTGCGTGCCTGTAGTCCCAACTACTCGGGAGGCTGAGGCGGGAGGATCGCTTAAGCCCAGGAGTTTGAGGTTGCTGTGAGCTAGGCTGGCGCCACCGTACTCTAACTGGGGCAACAGAGTGAAATCCTGTCTTGAAAACAAAAAACAAACAAACAAACAAAAAAAACTGAAGGAAAAATTATTTTAACAAGACAAAAAAGCCTTTGAAATCAGAGAGTCCTAGATTTGAATCCCAGCTCCATCTCTTGCTAGTTTGGTAATCTCAGACAAATTCTAAATCTCTTTATCTATAAAATGAGGATGAAGACATCTACCTCCTAAGGTTGTAATTAAGATCAAATTATATAAAATAATGATGATGAAAACAATAATATGAGTTAACATTTATTGAATGGGGCACTTTGGCGATTCATTTAATCCTGACAACCATCTGAGATATTAACATAATCCCCCATCCCTCCCCGCTTTTTTTTTTTAGCCAGAGTCTCACTCTGTTGCCCGGGCTAGAGTGCCGTGACGTCAGCCTAGCTCACAGCAATCTCAAACTCCTGGGCTCAAGCAATCCTCCTGCCTCAGCCTCCCAAGTAGCTGGGACTACAGGCACGCACCACCATGCCTGGCTAATTTTTTCTATATATTTCTAGCTGTCCAATTAATCTCTTTCTATTTTTGGTAGAGACGGGGTCTCACTCTTGCTCAGGCTGGTTTCGAACTCCTGAGCTCAAACAATCCGCCTGCCTCAGCCTCCCAGAGTGCTAGGATTACAGGCGTGAGCCACCGTGCCGGCCATAATCCCCTTTTATAAGTAAGAAAACATACCTAAGATTCAAATCCAAGGCAGGATTTGAACCCACATAGTCTTTCTTACTCTAGGATCCATGCTTTTAACTACTGCAGCATATTGCACAATACTTAGCAGAGATCAATAAATGCCATGTATTCTTATGGTCATTACTAGTTAAAGGATAAAATTTATGGAAGAAATTCAAAGAATGTCAGTAGCTCCTGACACTCTTGACCATCAATATATTTCAGGTAACCCTGATTAAGATGATAGCTAAACATTTTTTACCTACCATTAAACAGCCTTCCCATGGAAAATGATTCTAAGATGAAACTAATTTTTTCCAATAGTGAGATCATTACAGTTCTGAAGGAAGAAGTATATTCTCTTCTTCCTGATCTTGGGAGAAGGAACCAAGTTTGTTCAAATTGTTACTTCCTTCACTCCTGTTTCTTTGTTTCAAGTTACAGAAAATATGAGATATCTCTTATCTCTCTCTCTCTTGTTTTTTTTTTTAAGACAGAGTCTCGCTGTTACCCAGGCTAAAGTGTCATGGCGTCAGCCTAGCTCATAGCAACCTCAGACTCCTGGGCTCCAGTGATCCTCCTGCCCTCAGCCTCGATCCTCCTGCCTCAGCCTCCTGAGTAGCTGGGACTATAGGCATGCGCCACCATGCCCAGCTAATTTTTTCTATATATATTTTTAGCTGTCCAGCTAATTTCTTTCTATTTTTAGTAGAGACGGGGTCTCGCTCTTCCTCAGGCTGATCCTCCCGCCTCAGCCTCCCAGAGTGCTAGGATTACAGGCGTGGGCCAACACGCCTGGCCTGAGATATCTCTTAGCTATCTTTCTTTCCTCCACCTGCTACAGTTTGAATGTGTCCCCTCTAAAATTCAGGTATTGCCAATGTGATAGTATTAAGACGTGGGTCCTTTAAGAGGTGATTAGGCCATAAGGGCTTCTCCTTGTGGGGACTGGGGCCTTTCCAAAGAGGCTCCCCCAGTGTTAAGGCTCACTTGCTCTCCTGCCACATAAGGACACAGAGTTCCTCGCCTCTGAAGGATACAGCAACAAGGCACCAGCTGGAAAATAAAGTGCAGCCCTCACTAGACAACAGAACTTGCCAGTGCCTTGCTTCCGGAACTGTGAGAAAATAAATTTCTGTTCTTTATAAATTACCCAGTCTTAGGTATTTTGACAGCAACACAGAACTGACTAAAACATATCCTTCCAACTCATGCTACTGATTCATGAGGCTGCAAAGGTACCATTCCACAAAAAATTTAAACCATGTACAATGGCCAGTTTAAAGAATAAAAACTGGAATATGATACCAACATTTCTTCAACAAAACATCTGAATTCATTTTGTCCAGAGACCAGAGAATAGTGTTTATGAGAGTGGGGAAAAGGAAAATAAGATGTCTTAATCTGACATTTACGGTACCTTGAACCTTTATATCCACTGAGATCTTTGTCCATATCCAACTCAGGGGTGGATTCAATGATTGCTTGAACTTCTGACTTCTCTTCATTTTCAGCATTACCTAAGGAAAGGACATGATGAAATAAATAATATGTGTATTACGTAGTGCCCCTAACATGAAAATCCTGTTGCTTTTATGTTTATAACAACAGCACTGGAACGTTAAACAGAAAGTAAAAGAGTGGGTTCCAGGAAACACAGCATTAGACAGTATGTCATATACTCAGTTAACAGTCAATATCACAAGCTCATAAGCAACGAACAGAAATTTTCATTTGTGTTTATTGGGATATACAGTGCAATCTATTCAAGGCCCTGCTTTCATTCCTATTTCAAGGGTGGGGGAAAAAAACTAAAGACAAAGACTAATAAACCAAGGTAGGGGACAGAAAAGAATTTTCCTCCTGCCCTTTAGGCTCTCTGATCTCCCAGCTCCTAACATTTTAGTCTTCAAGACTTTATTTAACCATTACCTCTTTTAAGCTTATTTACAACTGAATAAAATGAATTACGGCCATCGCTTTGTAATCTGTGGGGGCTGGTTCCAGGACTCCCCACTATACCAAAATCCTCCATGCATGGGTCCCTTATATAAAATGGTGCATTATTTGCATATAACCTATGTACAACGTTCTGTGTACTTTAAATCATCTCTAGATAACTTTAAAACCTAATATAATGAAAATACCATGTAAGTAGTTGTTATACCGTATTGTTTAGGGACTATGACACAAAAAAAGTAAGTACATGTTCAATACAGATGCAACCACTTTGTTTTTTCAAGTATTTTCAATCTGTGGTTGGTTGAATCCATGAATGCAGAACCTATGGTTATGGAAGGCTGACTGCATCTAACTATTTTACAAAAATAAAGCAGGCAACACCCCAAAGACATTTCCTTCTCATACTCAAATCATCTGTGTTTACTAAATACTTTGCGACTAAGTAAAGGACTAGAGTCATTTACCTGTAGATACATTTCTAGTTTCTTGGGCTACCTGTACTTCAATGTGCTTGCTTATCTCTGATACATTTGTTGTATCTGTAACCTTCACAAATCCTTCATTATCTTCCTTTAAGGGAGTATCAGTAGGAATTGTTGCCACATCTGAATTAGCTGTTGATGCTGGAGTGGTAGCTTTAGATCCACCTTGGCTAACGTCAGAAAGTTCATCCTACAAATAAAAATAATTAAGAATAAAATTTTAGCTGAGTAATTTATTCTAAATCACTTTTAAAATGGGTTAAGAAATAAACTTGCACAGAGACAGTTCTATTAAAAAAAAAAAGGCAATAAAGAGTTACTGATTACCAATAAACAATCTTTCTAGATTATTTGCAAATAATTGAGAAATATTTAAGTAAATTGTATTTTTCCAGACATATGAGATATTTTTAAACAGAAATTTGAAAATAAAAGTAAACTGAAGGTATTAGCAATAAAATTATACATTAATGCCAACACTGATTTTTTTTTTTTTTTTT